>NW_021940208.1:42729365-43094806 GCF_001715985.3 Manacus vitellinus | reverse complement strand
GGTGCGAATAGTCTATTGACAACAATAGTCTAGTTTCTGGGAAATGACATGGAAGGCTATAGAATACAGTTTTGGGTTACACCCACCATGATGAACTGATCTCAGCTGTCCTAACTAGGACAAAATGCAAACATTTTTTCCAAATTTGCAGAGTCATGCTTTTATTAGCTCTGCTTAAAAAGTTTAAAGAAAGTGTTTCAGCTTCAGTTTCAGTTTATGCTTTCATTACACCTTCTCCAAATATTTTCTGCTATATACAGTTGACGCAATGTTTTAAGGAGTAGTAGTACAACTAACTGCTTAATGAAATTATATGACATCTGTCCAAGCACTCAGTTATTCCATCTAATGGAAGGGGAAGGGACGGGAAGGGAAGGGAAGGAAAGAGAAGGGGACAAGCATCATGGCCCATATTCTTTCCAGTACATCTTAACATCAAGGTTATCAAATAGTTTAAAAATGAAACATGACATCATAAAAACTAAAAGTTGTCACTTGGAATACAAAATGTGTTGATCGAAAATAGCCCACAACCATTGTATCTGAGATGTTTTGCCTTCAGACAGGTAACAGTGCATTTTTCCTTTATGTGTGCTGAACTACCTAATTCAATGTAGCTAAATTAAGAAGATTTTAAATTTTGTTTTCCAATCATAAATATTTTAAATCTCTAATAGATGAAAAAATCAATTTAGCAGATGTGAATAACTTGATCTAATACAGCTTAAAGTAATCTTCTTTTATATGGCTTTAATAAAGAAACATCCAAGAGCTCTTCTATTCTTGGTGGAGTTGGTTGAATATAAGCTGGATTGCAGAGATACAGACAGAAAGGATGAGAGTGTCTGAAACACAGTGGCACAAATGGTTTCAGAATATGTATTCCATTTATTTTTCACTTCAATGAGGACAGATATAAGCACTAACGCTTCAGAGTTGTCAGTAAAATAGTCTCACCAGGTCTATCTACACCGCCAAGTAATGACTACACTGCCAAATAATAAAAGACTGGGAACAACTCAGAGGATGAGATGCCTGTTCATCCACACTCTTTAACTGTTAGCTTTTCCCCTGGCTGTGGTTTGGACACACAGAAATAAAAGCACCCAAAAGAAAGGGATGTGCAGCTGGGAGCAAGAGGAGAGCAGGGACTAAGAAAAAATATGACACAGTTAGGGTCAAGAGAAATCCGCCTGTGAAAGGTAGTTTGCTGGTCGAATAAACTCTAATCTTTTATTTGGTAATGCAGACATAGACTGTCAAACTAAATAGAAATATTCACAGGAATATTGATGGCAGAACTGCAACTTTGTAATGTAGTTTAATACAGGAAAAGAATCTTATCCCGCAAAAGAAAAAAAAAAGGAAAAAAACAGTGGATAACTGTTGATAGCATGACAAAGCAAGTAAAATTGTGCAGGGCAAAATTGTCCTTAGTCTATTTAAATAAAAAGGAATTTTCCTAAAAACAGAGGTATAAAGATACATATTTGAAGAAGGATAAAAGGGAAAAGGAAAGGAAAATGCAACAAATACCAAAATAATACTCTGATGAAAATCCAAACTTGTAACAATGACTTCCCATAATTTTAGTGGATAGAAATGAAAAGAAAAAGGGCTTGTTAACTTAGAAACCAGTTTCATATGAAAGTATTTATTTCCTTGGTAAATTTAAAATTCTTTGGAACTATGTACATTTGGATGTAAAGTTGATGACCAAATGAAACTATTGGTTTTATGCATGAGTAGGATCACAAAAATAGCATATTCATTTTCTCTCTCTAATAACTTATTTTTAAAAAGGAAAAAATGCTGCACAACAGCAGCTTAAAGAAAGGAGTAAGAAACTGTAAACACAAATGTCAGTGAAGAAAGAGGGAGAGAGGAGGCACTCCAGGCACTGGAGAAGAGATTCCTTTGCAGACAGTGTTGCAGATCATAGTGAGGCAGACTGTCCCTCTGCAGCCCATGGAAGTTTATTGTGGAGTAGGTGGATGCCAAAAGGAGGATGTGACCCCGTGGGTAGCCTGCACTGGAGGAGGCTCCTGGAAGGGCCTATGGCTCCTTGGAGAGGGAACCCCATGCTGGAATAGATTTACTGACAGGACTTGTGACCCTGTGGAGGACCCATGCTAGAGCAGTCTGCTCCCAAAGGACTACACCCCATGGAAGAGACCTATTCTGGAACAGTTAATGAAGAATTGCAGCTCGTACAAAAGACTTACATAGAATAAGTTCACAGAGAACTGTCTCCTGTGGGAGAGACCCTACGGTGGAGCAGAGCTGATTGGTTGCAGCCATAATTTGGAATCCTGTTATTTCAAGGGGAATGATCAGGGTCAAATGCTAAATTAGAACTGAATTTAACCATGCATTTCTCAGTTTCCACATTGTTTATAGTTAAGAACTTTTACTCGTTATTTTTTATACCATATGTTTAAACAGAAGTTAACTTGAATTCATGACCTGAGACACTGGGCATGTACCCAAATTGGGCATGAGACATACCCTGAGACACTGGGCAGTACCCAAATACAATAATAATAATTATTTATTTTAAATAACACTTTAAAAAGCAAATATCTAATCATTGCCCTCAATTCTTTTTCTAAAAAAAAGTTTAATTAATAATAAAAAAATGAGCAAGTTAATTCACACATATACTGATTTTAAATCTGAAATTAAGATTAAGTCTGATGCATTTAGCTTCAACTGTACCACTTAGATCTAGCTAAGAATTTTTGTTACTTATAACCACTTTTTGGATAGGTAGACACATAGATGTGTAGACAGGTAACATATGTGGATATGTGAACATTTTCATAACCTTTAAGGGACACGCTGTGCTCAGACAATTGAAAATCACTTTAAATCCTGTGCATTTTTAGGATGTAAATTAATGCAAAAATCTGTATCTTCTGTTAGACTGTTGCATGAAACAGAACACTGTACTAAGAGTCTTGTGTATTAAGAGTCTCGTGTATTAAGAGTCTCCAGACAGGATGATTTGTCCACAGAATACAGCATAATTCAAAAATAATAGCCTGAATCCTTAAAATAGAATGGCTGTGTTATCATGATGGTAGCACAGTTAGGCTTTGCTCTTGTTGTGGCAGTCAGTATCTATGCTGACATAGATTCTACAGGTATAGTACTAGGTGTTCTAAAATTACTTCCACCAGCAGTGTTTGATGCAGTGTGGGATACTGGATTATAGTGTTAATTATTGGCTCAGACCAACTCAATTGTGTGTGTGTGGGGAAGGGACAGGTCAAACTTCACAAAGGTGGAATGCTGCCTTGTTCCATACTCCAGCCTCTTGGAACCTCCTTGGCCAGCCCTGGAGCAGCTGTCAGTCACTGGACACCAGGAGCACTGCCAGAGAACCTGCTCTGGAGCCCCAGTCCAGCCCCAGGGTGGCCAGAGGGCCAGAAGGGATGCCTAGGGGAGAGTGGCCACAGGGGGTCAGAGCAGATAAAACCAATACTATGAAGCCTCCATGTGGTTATGACCCTTCTGTCTGGACATGTGGAAGCTGAAATTGCACAGGACTCAAGGCAGTAGCTATAATTCTTTCTTTTTCTCTCTCTTTCTTTACTTCATCTCCTAACCTCCTTTCTTGATATTGGGGTAACTTAAAGCTGGGTGGGTTGGATTTTGCTAAGTTGTATGGGTTAGCATATGCTAGGTCAGTGCTTTGTGGAATGCTTTGTTTTGATGGAACGTTGCCCTTTAAACTTTTGCCAACTTCCCTTATTTTCTAAAATGTACCAGTAAAAGTGCATTTGACCTGTGTAGTATCTCAAGGTATAAAAAAAGCCAATGGCCCTTTTAATATATCTGGGGTCTTACATGCCGACACACTGCACTTCAACTAGTCCTATCCTATTTCTCTTTTGTGTGTGCATCTCATCACACCATTAATGTTTACTATAGAAATAGAAATAAATAAATATTTATTTCTGTAACAATGTATAAATACATTTCTGTATATTTATATTTCTTTATAAAGAAATATTTATTGCTGTAGCAATGAGTCCTAGAGCAGTAACAAAACTTCTTGTTTGTGATATTAAAATTACTTTTCATAGCACTGTGTTGTGGAATCAGAATAGTTATTTGTGATTTGACTGAACAAATAAAAACTGAAGATAAGGCTAAGGACAACATACACATTCTTTTTATCCATATGGTGATAAAGAAATGCAGAATAACTTATAGTTAAAATATTGATGAATAAATGTTAAAAAATTTTGCCTTTCCTTGTAGTCCTTTTGTAGATAAAAATGTAATTAAAAGCTAAGAAATCTTTGTCCACATGAGGGTTACAGTATGAGTAATAATGTTGTAATGGTGCTTTAAAATGATGAAAATTTTGGAAGTAGGACTTCTAGTTCAGTATTAATAGCTTTTTTCCCCCTTTTCTCCACTATGCTACAGCACAAAATCATGCTTCTATATTGTCCTTATCGGACTTTCAGTAGATGTTTTGCATCCAGACCAACAGGAGAAGGAAGTTTGTTGCCTTTTGAGTCACTGTCATCACTTCCAACTTGTTCTTATATTAAACAATGTACTATGAAAAGAGTATACATATATATATATATTATTTTTTTAGTTGTAGGGTGTTTCTATAAATTTCTGTATCCCAGGTCTACAATGGGCCTGGCAAAAGTGCTGAAAATAGTAGGTGATATTTCTTATGCTTCACCAGCTTCTGTTACTATGTTTTTCGTCACAGAAGCTGATGCAAAATTTTTAATCTTCAATGAGAGTCTTAGTGTATGATCTTACCTGTACAAAGAAAAGTTACTACAGCTATGAAAGTATTTGACACTCTTCTATCCATAATTTATCATTATTAGATCCAAAACTAGTGATTTACTGCATCTTCGTTATTTTCTGTTACTCTAAGCCCTGAAGCTGCTCATAAATTACATCAACCTAGAATGTTTCATAATTTATACGTGACCAAGCAGATGAGTAAACTGTCCCATCTTCACAAAGGGATTATAAAAAGACCAAGACACCATTCCATATGTTAAGTTACTCTTATATCAAGCAGAGTACGTGTGAAAGAAAAAAATTTAAAATAGGAAATATGTAGTAAACCCAAAGAGTCATCGTTTCCATGTGTAGAAATGGTGAGAAAAAATAGTTATTAAACCAAGAATTTGTTCTGAAAATTTCTACTTCAGTTTGAACAAAAAGAACTACATTCTTCAATGACAGAAATTAACATAAGAGTTACAGAGCTATGGTGACCTATGTTGGCTAAAGATTTGGCTATAATAATCTTCAGGTAAGAAGGTAGAAGAATTCAATTTTCCAATTAGACAGACTGCAAAACTAACGATTTTTCAGAGACAGGAACTAAATAACTATGTCTGTGACTAAAACGTTCTGTGTCCTGTTTCCAACAGAAGTATCTTTATTCCAGCTGTTCAAGAACAAGGAAATTAATTAATAGTAGAAATACCTGCAGATTCTTCAAGTATTATTTTTTTTCTTACACAATATAATAAAATATCAGCTAAATCAATAAACTGGTTCAAAATGTGACAGGAGTTACAATCATGAAATACATACTACAGAAGAAATAACTAAAATTGAGCAAAACAGTCAATTGACATCCCACTGGTAAGCTCTGGAACTATACATGTTCTACAGGGAAAGTATCTTATTGAATAGGAACTTTCTCTTAAACTCAGGGAAAAATAGAAGGCTAGTTGTACTTCCACCTTCAATTACATTTTGACTTTATTTCAAACTAACACCTATAATTGTTAACACCAATGTAAAGGTGAAAATAATTTGTACCTTTACATTGGTTATTTTTATATTACCTAGATCTCTTCCTCAGGCAAAATATTCCTTTAAATCCATATATTTTGTTTAAGAAGCTTAATAAACAAAAGATAAGAATGTTAGAATTTAGATTCTCAGATATAATATAACTTATTTGTTAAAAAGTGTCCTACATAAAACAATAGTGGTTGTTTTTCTTTTTCCCTTGTGTCTCATATCCTTTAATATTAGATTGTTTTTCACAGAAACAAGCAGAAATATTTTAATAGCTGAACTTAATTATACATAAATCATAAGTGTTACTTATTCACTAGTGATTTGTGCATATTCCATCACATTTCTACATTTTGTATTTCTATCTAAATTTCATACTTCAAGGGTTACATCTACAGCTGTTATGTGAAGACTGAGTTTTTTTTTTTTCATTAAAGTAGATTTCCACTGGATTAACCTTGCACTTTCAAAATGTACCATTTAATCAGTGTTGCTATTTTCTTGTAATGGAAAAGAGCAAAGCTTATGACTGTTGGCTTTGTGTAAGCATACTGTACAAACAAGAAAGTTTTCTGCTTGCACTGCAAAGTCAAGAAACCATGGAGAAAAATACTGTAGTATGGAAGATTATATAACTAGGAAATAGTGATACTAATTTTTCAGTTGTGTATATTTGAAATGGAGCAAAGAAAAACTATTTCTTATGTATTTCACATACATATTTTACAAAATGTATACATTACTTTGGAAAATTACTCCAGGGAAAGGATTTCAACCCTGGAGTGAGGTAGACCCTCAGAAGAAGCTGAAATAAATGAGCAAAATTATTTATATATGGCAAGTATGTGATGCAGTGACTTCAACAAAAAGACATTCTTTATCATCTTCTAATTCTAAATATCATGCAGCAAAACTTACAGTGAATACAAAAGCTTAAAAGAATTATGATTATTATTGTGAATTGGTAGTAAAATATACTGTGATATTTTAATTGGCGATAAGTCAAAAAAATGGAAAATATTGGGTTTTGTGCTGTTTTAATAGTGATGTATTCTGTAATCAGAAATATGCAGAAAGTACAATGGTTCTCAGGTTGAGAAATTCATGGAAACATGGGGAAGAACTTTCATGCTTTGTCGCTCATTGAGATGATGACAACTTAGATTGTATTGTGCTTTGGAGGGTTGTCTGTATTGTGTAAGAGGCATTTTGCCTAAAATGTCAATCTGTTCTCAATCAGGACTCAATCAACAGGAAACTACTATTAATTTCAATTCAGAGCTTGGAAACTGAGGGCCAGAAAGCTTTGAGGTATGCCTAGATGGATATAGATATAGTTGGTGAAACTCAGTCACTGAATGCTAATATATCAAATAAGAGGGCTTGTAATACATGTTTCAGTATGATATGCCTTTCTACCCTGTCACAAAAGAGATTTATTCTTACAGTAAATCTGGAGTAAATAAGGAAAATCAGACCTTTCCCAACTTCTTTTTTTTTTGGAGATGTGGTGGTTTAATTTAGATGTAATGACAGATTGTCTGTTGTATATTAAACTTTAAAAATGATTGTGTTAAGCTGTGGATTTATACAATTTGTAATCAAGCCTTCCTATTATTAACTTGCTGCTTTTACTTCTTTTAAGTTTACACAAAAAAACCCCAAACAAGTCCTATCAAAACTGCAGCTTCGTCAGGTGAACACCAAGATCATTACTTGGTAGTAAGATTTCCTTGCTGATTTCTGTGCACTATTGCTCCTTGATGTGCTAATATTAATTAAAATATTTAGAATATTCTACAATATTTTTTATTTTGTTCAGTGCACTTTGCTTTTTAACCCTAACTGAAATAAAGTTTTATATTAACTTTCTTCTGCTTCTCAAGCTATTTTAAATCAGCTTTTTATAACTATAGGTACATATTTTCATGAATTGTCTTACAGGTTTCCCCCCCTCCCCTTTTTTTTTTACATTTTTCTCACTTTCCATAGATTTGGCTATAGCTATGTGTGAACCATGTAGAAAAGTTACTTTTTGTAATGTAAAGATAAAATGAATTCTTTTTTCTTTGTTTTGAACTATGTACTAGCATCTATATAATCATATTTGTTCAGAACTTTGAGGATCTTGGTTCTATTCTACCTCAGAGAACTCATCCAGAAAGTTACCCTATATATTTTAATTTGTAATTTGATTGTAGTTTGACATCCTCAACTTCTTGCTCATTTTGATGTGCACAGCAGACTTAAACATATTTACCTTAGAGTCAAGATATTTCAGTTACATGGTAACCCATGGTGGCTACAGATTCACAGTGTATAACTCAGCTATAGGCCAATAATTGGTATAATTGTCTCCTTCCTGACAGACAAACTGTCCCACACTGAATTTAGAGCATATGTCTACAAAATAGTGATTAAACTCTCCGTTCCACAGATTTTCTTTATATACCCATGTTGAAAATCAAGAGAAAATGATCATACATTTTACATAAAAACCCTTAAATAGAGGTAATTTCTTAAAAATATTTCTTGCGATAACTAGTAAAAATCCACAAAAGACATGATTATAAAGAAAAATTATAGAAAAGAGTAATCCAATGAAATAATCAAGGAGAAGTAGAAGAAAGTAACGTGGTGATAAGAGACCATATAGTTATTTTTCTTGTAGAAAGAATATGATTACATAACAGAGAGGAAACCAGCCTTTGTCACTTGTACAGGCTGTTGTACACTGAATTGTGAAAATTAAGCTGGAGGAAAGGAAACAATGAATTAGCAGGACATTGATATTTGATTCCTTGTAGTTTAAATTGTGTAAAATGGAGAAGAGAGAAAACAGGAGAGGAAAGAAGAGATATGGAAAGACAAGACGAGAGAAGAAAAGGCAATTGACGACTTAGACTTCATTATTTCAGTGGGATGATTTCAAAGCCCTTCTCTGCTTAACTTAGTATAGAAACTCAATTTGTATTAAAAGAGACTGTCAAATACCACATCCCACTTGTCATCCAGAGGTTGCTTTCCACCAAGTGTCCTAGGAGAAGATAAATTTCTTCAATTTTGGATAATTAACTTATTATGACTTGAACTAGAAAAAGATAGACATTATGGGAAGAATTCAGACCACTTACTTTTTATCTTACTCTGATTTAGGCAAATGTGTTTTTTTAGGTTTTCTGTTGTCCGTGGCTTCCCGATCTTGGATCCATATAATATTTTTCATTCTAGTTAGTCTAAGTTCTCTGGGCACCTAATCATATTTTTCTAGACATGCTCATAAACATTCCTTTTCAAGTCAGTGGATGACTAAGAGCAGCTTTGATTCAAAGATAGACCAGAATAGGCAAAATTCTGCTTTAATTCCTAAAGAAACCAGTCCATTAGATAAGCTTAAACCATGTCTTAAATAAATGATAGTATTAAATTCAGTGTATGAAAATGTCAGACACTTATATTTAGATGCTGAAGTGTTCAAGTATTCCCATATGAAAAAGAACTATTACAACTTCTCTTCCATACATGGACATTTAAATTCATGAATTATCTTGGTAAAGGATATCTTATCCAAATTATAGAACATAATCAGAGTTATTTATTTTTCTATTCTTCCTATTAAAGCAAAGAATGTAAGTCAATACTGTGAGAAAAAATTGCGCTTTTGTGGTCCACACAAAAAACAAATTACTGGTGTAGAGAGATAATTGTGGTTTGTATATTTTATTTCAGAGGGTATTTATGGTCTGCATGCTGAGTGGGCAGCGGACTTGGTAAGAAGACATAGAAAAGCTAACATATGCACTGTTTTCTTCATTATATGAAAATCTATTGATCACAAAAATCCCAGGTCAAGCCACCAAAGAGATTGCCCAGAATATCCAGATACAGAGATCTTCAGAATCTGACTGGACACAATCCGTAACAGTCAGCTCTAGGAGATCCTGCTTTAGGACTAGATCTCGAGTCAACAAGTACCAGTGTCCTAAATAAATAGTCTCATCAATAGGCTAAAAAGACAATTTCCCCAGAAGTCATTCTTCTGTCAATACCTGACTAGTAAGTGTTTAAAGAATTCTGTTGAACTACTGTAATTTAACTTCTTCATTCTACTTTGTAAGGAACTCTGTCATAGGAAAAATATGTTGCACCCTAAATACCAGGTAAAGAAACGTTAAGATCTCTTAACTCTGAGATGACTGATCCTTAACACATCTGTATAGCTTATATTCCTAATGATTGACTCTATGCAGCTTCTGATCTATTGTTAAAGAGCATCAAATTGCCTATAGAGGCATGTATGCTTTTTATAGTCAATAACTCAATGCATAAATAAGTAGGTGTTTCTTTTTACAGTTCTAAATTGCTCTCCAAAGGCACTTGCAACTTTCGTTTGACCGTGTAGGGAGTCCAAGTACTGTGAGTTACACTGCTTGTCCTGTGAAACACAGATTTAAAGCCAGCTAAACTAGAAGGCAACCTGAGCACTCACCCTGAGAGTTTAGGCTAAAGGTTTGAAATGTAATTAAACCTCAATTTTCTAAATATTAAACATTTTTCACACACTATTTTTGTCTATGTTTTCTTATCCATATTCTGTTAATAAGGCTTTTGTTTGAACTTGTTCTCCAACTAATTCATAGTGGAAGATTAATTAACTATGTATGCTTATGGAGTGTTGGAACTGAAAGTACCTTAGATAACAAAATAGCTAATGATTTATTTTAAAGATTAGCAACAATACATGAAAAGGCAGAAAGACGCCTATGTACCTTTGATGGTGAGGTGAAGCCTCTAACTCTTGATTTGTCTTGCACAATTAGGCCTTTTACCAATCTCCCTTAATGTTTTGAATTCACACTTGTAAATGAAGATTAGTGAACTGGAATTTCATAAAAAGTAAAATTGCAAGTATAAGCCAAAATGACTTGTTTCAGACATTCAGTCAGCATGATCATTGAGATAGCCAAATAGTGAAAAAATGTCTACTCAGCAATCACCAAGAAATAACTGAAATAACAGCTTTAAAATCATCCTGAACTGAATTTGGAATGTATTTTTGGTTTAGATACATCCAACTGACTTTTTGTATTGCTTTAACCTTCAGTAATCTGAAAACCTTTGAAAAGACTGCTAGAAATGCCGAGTTTCTCTATCCATTTCCCCCAAAATTGACTATAAATATTTGAGAATGTTAAAGAAAAGCAAATAGTAAGTATTATTTAAATTACTTAATGTACTTTTTGTAACCTCATGAATGTAAAGGGAGTTTCAGAAAACATCAGAAGGCTGAAAATGGGGATGGATTTCAAAGGTGGATATCTGGACAATCAGAACTATTTTAAAACAGTACACATCTCTAAAGAGAATAGAACTACTTTTATTATGATTTCAAAATACAATGGTATTGCCAAATCATCTCATTGCAAAAATTTTATAGGTGAAGGATTGTGATATTTTTCATCTTAAAAACATCTTTAATATGTTTTGGACATAGTTCCACTATTTTCATGTACCGAACATGAAGTTATCAATCCTCTTTATTAAAGCCTTTATATTGTCACTTTTCTTGTCATCCTTTCTGACCTTTTAGTCTTGATGTCATCTCCAGTTTCTTCTTCGTCTCCATAGATGTTATCCCTCTTAAGTTTCATAATTCTATTTCTTTTTAGAACTTAAAACTTTGTCACTTTTTTTTTTTAAGATCATCCTTAAAAAATCCCATGGCATACTTAAAAAAGAATGACTTTTTGTGTTACTTTTCAGTTATTCACTCTAGTCTAGTTTCTTGACAACATATTCTTTCTCCTCAGTCTATAATAAAGTGCAAATGAAAATTCACTGAATGCTATCAGATTATTTGGGGAAGCAAAACTTTGCATGCCAGCTCCCTGAATAAGTCTGCTCTCCCGAAGTCCAAATTCCTTGCTACATGCCTTCTTGTCTTCCCTAAGGATCTTCAGAAAAACAGAATAACTACAGTACTTAGAATATAATATTACTGTCCAGTGGGATCGAAGTCCACAAAAACACCATGCTTTCAAGCTCTATTATCACGTGATCACTGTAGTCACAGCTGCCACTTACTATCATTATAATAAGACATCTATTCTCTATTCCAGGACCTGCATTCAGCTATTCCTTACATACATTGTCACCTTCTCTGCCTATCTATTTTAAAGATTTACTATCCATACATTACAATATTTCAGTTTTTCATGCTACCCTGCTATATATTTACAATTCTCTATGATTTCTTATTGATATTCAGTTTCTTGTTTCTCTCCCATACTGTACACATTAGAGCAAGGACACTTCAGTTGGCTGTAGGCTCACTTCACTGTTTCAAGGGAAATGTGAGCATCTCCCATGTTGCCCTTTTCCACCCACATTTTCCTACTTGTCTTCAGGCCTTGATCTCCTTTCTCTGATGAATCTTACTTAAAGCTCTCCTCATTGTGCTAGCGAGAGGAAGCTGTTGATGCCTCACTTTATCTAGTGAATCTTATTTCTGTTTAGCAGTTCTTATTCCTTGAAGTGGGTTCTTAGTTATAGGAGCCAAAGTCACGAACATCACATCTCTGCAGCCAGGAGTTGACATACAGAATGTATGTTTCTGTTTTCTTTCCCTTAAACAGTATGATTGAGGACATTGCCCCTTTCATCTAGCACTAAGAGTTCCAAACTTCCAGCTCCCATGGTCCTGGAATCTTTGCCCAACCCTTGCTCAAGCACAGCTTTTGAACATTCCTCCTTCTATTTCCCATCAGGCTTAGGCTCTAGACTCTACCAGATCTCTACAAAGATTCTTTCACTTGCCCATACATCTTTCCTCATGAGATGTGCTCTTTTCCCTTGTCTCCTTCCTTTTGTGGCTTAACAGCTTGACCTGAGCATACCTGCTGCAAGTAAAGTTTTTCCCAGCTCCTACCTAAGAGAAAAGCATCAGGTTCACCCTGCAGCCCAAGACCATCTTGGTATTCCCTCTTGGATCAATATCTCTGTTAATCTACAAGTCACATAAATTGAACTGTGTTTTTTTGTGTCAGCTGTGCTGACTGGTAGTCTCAAACATCATATCTGGGACTTTGGTGTGACCCTGTTTAGACCAACTGTTGTATGGACTAGCTAGCTCTCTTTTGCATGATGTATTTTTAGTACTTTTGGTGTGATGCCATTCCCTGCCATCAGTTTCCAATAAGAAACTGCATAGAAATCTGTCTATTCTGAGAGCATTCCTGCTTGGCAGTCAACTGTCTCTCTTGAAAGTCACTGTGTCTCAGTTCTCAGCTCCTTCGTGAGTAGACTCTTGTGCTTTTTATCTGGTGAAAAAAAGGTTTCTTTTTTTTTCCTCCCCTCTCAATTGGAGGCATTCATGTGAGTACAGGTACAGGGCTCCGGTAATAAGAAGAGATGTGTCTATATAGAAACATATATCAAAGATTCATTGATGCTAAGCCATTACAATGTTTTTGAATAAGAAATTCCTGTCTTTTTTTTTTTTAGTTGTCTTTGATTCCTTAAAGGCATGGTTTGCAAAATATTTTCTATTTAAGAGCCCAGCTTACAATTACATGAAAAATATGACACTAGTCTGAAAAGGCTAATCCTACTTTTACCATTCTATTCTCTTGATATTCTACCCTAGGCTTATTTCAGCATTTTAGAATCTATAAGATTATAGAACATGATGGTGTAGTGTGTCACCCTACATGGTCAGAAGTTAATTGGTATTTAAAGGCTTTAATTCCCAGAATCTGTCAATGTTTTGAAGTTCTTTTTAACAGCAGAATAGAAAGAGAACAGCAGAATAAGGGCATTACAAGTGTATGAGTGAGAAGTAGGAATTTAGACCTAAGATATTTAAATAGCTGAACATGCTTCTGGGTGGAGCTCTATTTTCATGAAATAGATTATTTGCCACCTTTAAGAACAGTGAATCTGTATTTTTCTGTAAGTACTATAGTAAAATAGCACCTAAGGAGATAAAAATTTAGTCTGAATTAAATTTTAATTTCAGTAAGCATGCAGTGAGTAAAGTGTGTAAGTAATAGTTACCCACACATCAGGGGAAGCAATGCCTAAAATCCCTTGTCTCACTTAGAATGAGTTGTAGTTTGTGTCTCAAGTGGCAAATCACTCATAACTTTGTACCTCCTGTAGCAATGTTCATTTGAATCACCTGATGTATGCCTTAAATTCAGCATTATTATTGATTAAACATTTGATTAAACTCATTTGATTGTTTATGTCCCTGACTTTTATGAATCAATTTCTTCAGATTAAATGAGCCATTTTCAATCCATGGAAACTAATTTCCAGTCTGTTGATTTGTTTCCATAGAAAGAAATTTTGAGCACCACCACACAGCTATGTAAAAATTATGAACCTTTTCTTGATGGTCATAAAATACTACTGAATGCTTAAAATTATATGTACTATAAATCATATTGCAGTAGTTTTTGTTACAGCTAGTGGCTAATAAAAATCCCACTGGGCAGTAATATTATGCTCTAAGTACTGTAGTTATTCTGATTTTCCAGTTCACTGGCTTCATATTTACCATCTTCTATGTGAGTAAGCATATAGAATATACTCAAAGTCCACAAAAAACACCATGCATTCAAAACAGACGGGCTCTAAGGCAAATGACTTATTTCTATTGTGGAGAAATTATAATGATATATTTCAAATAGAGAAAATGGATTAGCTTTTCAATGCAAGCCACATGTTTTGGATTCTTTAAACAGGTTTACTGCCCTCACTAAAGTCCTACATAACTTAAAATATCTGTAAATAGATATAATGCATTCTTCTCTGAATACTGTGTGTAATAAATTATATTTTATAAACATTTAAAAAACGTAAATAAATTCAGCAAAAGAATTCCATAATATGTAAACAGAACAGTGAACTCTCCGTATTCCTAAGCTTTAAGGAGTTATGGATATAAGAATCAAATATATATGTGTATATACATATATATTCACACAAGCTTTGATGTCATTTTAGAAGACTGAGTAGGGAATCTTCCCCACTTAATTAAAAACAAAGTAAAATGGCTCAAATTTGCCTAACATGTCTGCCATGCAGTAACTACAATACACACAAATGACTTGGGATCAGACTGTAGGTAGATATGATTTTCTTTTCTATTGAAGTATCTTTAAAAATATTCAGAGTTCTAAAATTTTGGTTTCACTGAGAATTAAAATGTATTCTGAAAGAAACTGTGTCTCAGAATACAAAATGTTCTTCGATAAACCTCAATTTTAAGATCCTTGAAGCAATTGATTTGTTTAAATTCGTTATAGATTTTTACATGTGAAGGAATTAGTGTCTGCCTCCTCCATTTGCTCATGTCAGAACTCCCTCTTGCCCAGCCCAGTGCCCAGGAACCTGTCGTCTCTGCCCAGGCTAAGGGACACAGCTGCCACTTTCCTCTGCAGGTTCAACCAAGCCATGAATTTTCCAGGATCACAAACACACATTTGTGGATTCCTGGGTACCAGCACAGACCCTCTGACTACTTGGTATCCCTGTCCAGATCCTAACCCCTCTTAACCACCTCACAGGTCCCCTACTCTACAGCTGGTCCAGCTCAGTGCTCACAACAAACGTGCAGCAGGCAGACACTTGTCCCACAGGCACCTCACACTTGTGGGTCTCCCACTAAATATCAGCATAGACTGTGCCAGCAACTGACACCCCTGTTGAGACCTGAGCCCCTACTGTCCAGTAAGCACAAATTAAAGTTTGTTTGTGAATACACACATCACACACAAAGACAGTTTGGCAAAAATACAGTCACCGCCCAGCATCTGGAATAGGAATAGAAGCTATGCTAAGTGCCCAAGTGGGCAGTGCTAGGTCCTTCACTCACCTCACTCACCCTGTTCCCCTCAGTAGCTGGTTTTTGGAACATACATAATTCCTGTTCCACTGTCTGGGGTCTACAGATCCACACTCACTCCTGTTGCTGGCATAGAGACCCCAGTGGCTCCAGCAGCTGACACCATAGTTCAGGGGAGCCCACAGTCCAGGTCTGACTCCAATGCCTGATACAAATTTCACACACACACAGGCCTCGCCAGAAGCTGGTATTGAGTTCTTTAAGGACATGCACTTGGGATAGAGAGCAAGATTACACAGAAAGAGAGACAAGATAAAGCATAGTAAGATATGAGAGACAGGACAGACTTCATCAATCAGGTGCAGGGCTCAACCAAAAGAACATGCTCACTGGCTCTGTTTTACACATAACTGGTACTTTTTTGCTGATCCCCTTTGCTTTTTTTCCCTGCTCCCCTTCTCCTACACATTGACTCATCAGCTGACACAGTCCCACTGACCCCCTCTGATACATATGACACCCAAGTTTTCATCCTTATCAGCTGCAAAGTGCCGCTTTGCCTTCAGTTCCTTGATAGCCCATGAATTATTGTCACTGACCAGGTTGGTTTGTCATTGTCTGTGTCCCTCCCTTTCCTTATCCTCCCATTTGGAAAAAACATTTCCACATCCCACATACTCTTACCAATTCGTGCCACTGAGAATATGACCTCTCACTTATGTGTCAGGCAGATTTGTCTCTGCATCTTCTACTTTGTGGCTTCTTTGATCAGGTGTCCTTAAAGAAGAAGACATGCTCTTCCCACATAAACTTACACTTCTAGATTCTCTTTGCATAAGAGTGCATAGGTGTGCAAAGTATGTATAAGATTTTTCTGATTGCCCTGCCTTTGACATTTGGATATGGGGCCTATCAGACAACATGCATTACAGGCATGAAAAATTTGAGCTAATGCTACTGTCAAATACATCAAGAATTCACACGTTAAAAATCATATTTGTACTTTAGAATTATTTTATCAGATTAGATATATTATCAGATAAAGAATCTTCAGTAAGAATAAATGTAAGAGCAAAAAGATGTTCAGATTTCCTTTAGTCTTATAGTCGTAATAGTAGGATTCTCTAAGGATCGACTCTGAGACAGTTGATAAAGAACCAGACATTGAAAATAATTATTTGTAGGTGAAATAGACTCCAGGATGGTTCCTTTATCCCATAGTCCCACAGACATCTCCATTTACCTCATACTGCTTCTGTCACTGTTGTCTTGGAATCAAGGAGGCAATTCAGTTCTGGAAAGAACTACATTCAGAAAAAGGAAATGTTCTTATTTTTTCTTATAATTGAGGAAATATACAGTACAGAATGATCGTGCTACTCTACAAAGTACTCTGTATACCATGAAGTACTAATCATTTACTCAGCATAATAAAGTCTAAAAAAGTCAGGAAGTTCTCCAACATTTAGTGAAAAATTTAAGATTATTTCTCACAAAGTAGTCATTCAATATATGACCTTGATTTCTATGTTCAAGAGGCACGAAGATAGGAAAGAAACTCTCTATATAAACCAAATGGATAAATGTAATCTCAGTGGCATGGGTTTGTCTTTTACAATATACTGCACGTATCAATGGTGCCAACATCTATTATTACGGAGATAATCTGTCTCTCACAAGAGATATGATATCCTCATCTTTTCTATTAAAACACTTTCTTTCTTTCCTTTACTTGGCTATGGATGAACTCTTCCATCAAACTATCTCAATGATTACCGTATTTTTAAGTTAAATTCAGAATAAATTGTTCTCAGCTTGTATGTAATTTCAAGTTTGTTCCTTCTATTTCAACTCTAAAAGTTGACTTGTATGTTTGAAATTTTTTTAGTTTTTCTGAATACATATCTGGTCTAAGGAAGGAGTATATATTTTCCTACAGACATTGCCTCATTTTTTATATTGCAATACTGATATCCCCATTAGAAGCAGGACTGATTTTCCACTGTCCTGTAGCTTTAAATGCAAATGTATTTAACCACTAAGTTTTGAAAACATGCTTTTAGTCTTTTTATCTAAGGTATTAAATATCTTTAGTTAGTGATATATTGACCTGGATGAATAAAAATACATTTTATAGTGCCATCAAATAAAAAATTATATCAAAGATTTACAGCTACAGTGCATGAATACATGACTACATCAAGGGTAAAGTAATTGAAAAATCAGCTTTGTTGTATCCTGCTAATTACAGAGAGTATGAATTAAGAAACTCAGTTTCTTTTCTTTGATATCTCTTTTTGACTCAATACATAACTATAAGCAATTTAGACTTCCTTGGGTTTATTATATTTAATACTTAGAAGGAAAATAAAAGACAATAAAATAATATTTAGTGACACTTCAATATTTAAGGGACACAACATGTTTTCAAAACACTTTGAGAAACTTCATCATAAATTTTATTTATGTGGGTATATATACTTTTTTATAGAGAGATATATCCATATGCAGATATAAATTGTGTTCAATGGTGAGAAATGTTGTTATAGCTTGCCCATAAGACCTTACATTCATTTTAGAATAAGCAGTTCTCTGCTCAGAGACATTAATTTTTCACCTATTTAAATAAGTCATCTACTATAATGAATTCTCTTTAGAGTTTCATTGAAGGGTGCTGATTACATCTGAATAAAGCAGTAGGGGAAGTTCAGAAAGTTCTTACAGAGTGGGAATTAAAGACAGAATGTAAGCTCTGTGGGGCTTTAACCTTACCTAATTAAAACTCCCTCTGAAAACTGCTTAATTCTGACCTTCATTCTTTTTCCAGGTAAAATAAATCAATTTATGTTTTCTGAAACAAGGATACAAAAAAAAAAAAAGGTGAATTTGGCATTTTAATCAGCAGCATTTAGTACCACATTTCTTGTCCAAGGTTTCTGTCAATGTTTAAAAAAAGATAATGAAATAATTTGCTGTGAAAGCAACATCATACTGTTTGTGAGCAAATTCACAGTTTATTGAAGGTGTTGTTTATTATAAATAATTAGAATCACCATCATATCAGAAAAAAATTTTCATGTCTTGCTTTCATTGTTCCTATTCTGTGTTTCAAATAGAATTACAAGTACATTAACTAAGTGATCAAGCATATCTTATGGAGGTAGTTCTCCTTGCAGGAGCTTAAGCACAATTTTCTCCAAGTGCTAGCCATTATTGTCTTAGAGAATTTCAACATCTCATAGCAAGTTAGAAGCATGGAAACTCTCTTCAGAGAAATGTAAAAATTTTAATCTGGTCACTTGCAACTTACATGAGGTTTGCTAATCACAGAGATGAAAGAATACCTTTCCTTAAAGAAGTTTTACTGTGGAAACTAATCAATAATTATTTTATAAAAATGTAACCTGTTGTAAGACTATTGGTGAGAAGTTAGAGAACAAGTAATATGTGAATAAAGAAAGTTTTTATGCATGTTTGAGTTGCCTACCTGCTCAGCAATTCAGAGCAGAAGTTATTCTTGATGTGATTGGAAATATAGCTTAAAATGCTGGAGCAGCTCACTGAAATCATAGGAAACGGCCTGCAATAACCTCTCAAGCAATGGCTTCAGCACACTATTAAAAAAATAAAATATATCTCTTTATTTCTCCTAGAAAAATAAATGTTCTTTACAAGCTTTCTGTTATGTTTATTGGAAGATTGTTCTAGCACAAACAGATCTTCATACATTTTCATGAAGTGCCTTGGTTTCCTCTTAAAAACACTTCCTGTACAAGCAAGCGAAACTCCGAGTCTGAGACGTTCCTACAAATACACATATACACAATTGTATATTTTTTCTTTATTTTATTTTTTGATCTGTCTCCTTAACTTCAGAAATTGGAAAAATATGTGTCTGATTCTAAGTCATCCAGGCAGTCTCCCTTTCAGTCAGAAGATAAATATGTGCCTCTAAGGTGTTATTCATGTATACTGGATTACAGCAAGAAGGATCTTCTGCTGGAGGGGTCTGTTTCTCTCCCCTAACTAAAAGCAGGTTTATGATTACCTAAGCTTTAGACAGGTCTCTTCTGGAAACCAAAGATAAGGTAATCCAAAGTAGCATAGGTTTTCCTTAAAAACAATAGAGAAATAACTTCACTAGAACCAAATATGAAATTTAAGAAGTAATTGCTTAGATTTGCACATTTGCATTCAAGCTATAATTTCAATCATTACTTGGTCCTATGGTTAACTACTACTTAATAAACAATTAAAACATTTCATGAGCAGTTTTGTTGTTTTTTTTAACTTATGCATAGATAATCTAGGATAATCTAGTGTTACAAATTATACACAGGAGACAATGAATTAGAGGATTTTTTAAAGGATTAAAAAGATAAGTTTATGTCCTATTATTTCTTAGATGCTAGAGCCTTTCTAATATATTCTCTGATCTGCTACACAATGAGTTATAATTCCTGACTACTAAAAGCATTTTCCTAAATTATACCTTCTTATAACAGTAAATTATTTTCAGATACTAAAGTACTGCTATAGTGAATATTGCATTAATAGTTAGGGAAAATAAGTTCGTATCAGGAGACAGAAATAAAATAGATACAGAACAGAGAGAAATTATTTATTGTGATTGATTCTGAGTTGTTGGTTTGAGTGGTAGATCACGGAAACAATCCTTTCAATGCCTTTGAAAATTATTAGTTGGAGAATTTGCCTCTTCATTCACGGAGTAAAACTTTAGCAATGTATATCCTTATAGAAGTATCCATGTAAGAATCGTGACATATATTTTTAACATTATTTTTAACATTAAAAAACTAAATATAAAGTTAATTGAGGTTTGGTTTTGGTGTTGGAATCAGATTTTATTTTGTTTGGGTTCTTTTTTTTGGTTTGGGTAATTTAAGGTTTTTCTGAAAGTTGATGTATTTTCTACAGATTTACAGACTTTTTTTTTCAAGTAGCTATTTTTTTGTGTTTTCTTTTTAATTTTCTTAATGGGTTGAGTAAAGAGAGAAGAATAGGCCATAGTATCCTTTATCTTGCTGGAGGCCAGAAGCCTTATGATTGCTTAGAAACCCATTTTAAACTCTCCAAAACTGTATTTATATTCTTTATGAAATCTAAGATCACACAGATCTCAGAAATGCAAATTCTGTGACATTACCACTAACACCAAATATTATCCATTATCTTGCACTGTGAAGTAAACTGAAGTTTTAATACCATTTATGTAAAATAAAAAAAAATCACTAAAGAAAATGAGAGAATAATGGAGTAAATTTTGCTTAAAAATTGTCTTATTATAAAAACTTTAGCACATGATGTGAGAAAAATTAATCTTTGAAAAAGTATGAAAAACATTAATTATATATAGTATGATAAAACATGTTCTTACTATAAGCTATAAACAAATTCACGTATTCCTCCGTTCCACGTATTTTACCTTTTTTAGTATCATATTCTATTTCAAAATTAACTCTTTCTTTATGCATTTTGTTGCAACTAATTTTCCTATACCCTTTCATCCTTTCTTCATCCTTTCATATGCATCCTTTCACTTAGGCAAATTAACATCTTTTAAAGTGATAAGAGGGATTTATATTTATTAATATATTTTCAAAACAATTACTTTTAATGAGCTATGTTCTAGCTATATAACAGGCGGACACATTACTGTTTTAAGTAATCTAAGTTAATTAGGATCACAGTAATACAAATTTTAAACTATTAGCTATCACTTGCATCATTAAGAAGTCTGTCATGTTCTACTGCAGGTACTTTTCAAACTATTTTATTAGCACATAGGTAGTGTGTTCCCTATAACACGGTTTCATAGTCTTCAGTGATGCACAGGTTACTGACATCATGACAGAATAAGGAGTCATGCGAGTAACATAAATAAGGTTGTTTAGTTTAGAATATGCCTGGGTTTCAAAGATAAGAATTTCAAATAAGAATTTACTGTAGAGAGAAGACGAGAGTCCAAGATGACATTGTAAAGATCTGTTTTTTTTCTGGCTGCTAACCTAGTCTTGCTTTGCTCCCCCTGGCTGGGTACTTTAGGACAGTACTCTGGTTGTCAAGGCCCCTGCCCTGCTGGCATGTTATTACACTTGACTTCCCATCCATTAGGGAGCAGCTGGTCCTCTCTGCTTTCTGACACTTTGTACCATTGTTCACAATGTGTTTGAGTTCCTGCTTATTTGCATATTCTCTCTGATATTCACATGAGTCTGAGTGTTCATCTGTTAAAAAAAATATAAAATTAAAAAATATAAATATGAAAGCAGTAGTCTGCAGTAATTGACTGAAGAGTTCCGAGATTCTTAAAGTTGCAGATTCATCTTTAGTGCAGTCTGGCCAACATCTGCTAAAACTTATGGCATTCTTGGAAGTGGGCCACCTTCAACTAGCATCATGCTGCACAATTCTTTCTTTTATTATTAGTTTCCCTGACAGTGATCCCTGATGAAGATATAATCCTGACACATGACAACACAAAAAGTAAGGTTGAAGCCTCTTTCGAATAGAAAAAGTTATTTAAAGAAGGAAATTGTTTTCGGAAAGGAGAGATGCATGCACAGAGGGATGCATTTCTGAAACCCACAGAATTAAAAGTCATTCCTACTGGTGTGACCATGCAATCACTAAATTTAAGAGAGTCAACTCAATGCCCATTTGTAGAGAGAGTCTCTACAACTAAATACGTCATCCAGCTGAGGATACAGCAGGATGCATGTTTAAGGAAAATTTCTGGTTTTACTATAACCTGTTTTCTCATACTTTTCCTGTTGTGATGCTTCTCCTTGAATTCTGCTTCTGCCTCTGCTCTGTTCAGCTATGACCCTCCCGTCGTTTCTACTTTTTCACACCATATTTCATTTCTCAGGGTTGCCTATTTTGTTCCCTTGTTACTTGCCTTTTCTCTTGTTTTACCTTTACACTGAAAAGAGCAAGTACAGGTACAGGTCATTTGTATTGTTTAAGTAAGTGCTAATTTTGTGTTTGATACCTGTAAAGGCATCATTCTTGTATTTGTGTTGACGTGTGTGCTTGTGTGTATGCATGTGTGTAACCCTAGGAATGCCTGCTCAGCCTTGCCATTGGTTGTATCTGGTGTTGGGGGATCAAAACAATCATACTCTAGCAGACCAGGAGGGAGAATGGCCCTGAGTCCTGAAGCTCACCATCCTCAGCTTCCCTTTAACAAGGAGAAACATCACATAGAGGCCATCAAATCACAAGTGCTTTCAGAAACCTCAAGAAGCTTTCAAGAAAGTGAACATTCAAGAAACTGCATCCTGTGGAAGGGAACCTGCTGGAGAAGTTCAAGAACTGCAGCCCATGGGAAGGACTCACATCAGAAAAGTTCATGGATAACTGTCTCCAGCGGGAGAGACCCCATGATGGAGCAGAGTAAGAATGTCATGAGTCCTCCCCCTGAGGAGGAAGAAGTGACAAAACCAGCACGTGATGAACTGACCCCAGCTCCACCATTCTCCACCCCCTTGTGCTGCTTGAGGAGATGAAGTAGAGAAAACTGGGACTGAAGTTCAGCCCAGGAAGAAGGGAGGGATTGGGAGGAAATTGTTTTAAGGTCTGATTTTATTTCTCATTATCCTAGTCCAACTTAATATGTAATATATTAATTGTCCCCAAGCTGCATCTGTTTAGCCCATGACTTTAACTTCTGAGTGATCTCCCTAGCCTTATAGGGAACCCATGAACCTTTAGTTATGTTTTCTCTCCCCTGTCCAGTTGAGGAGGGTGAGTGATAGAGTGGCTTTGGTGGGCACCTGGCATCCAGTCAGGCTCAACACACTACAACAACATTTATTTACTTAATAATATCACAGTGATGGATTTTCACATAAATTTTCTCAAAAAATAATTAAAGCATGAAAATTTAAGAAATCAGCAAATAAAACTCACCAGGAAGTGATGGACCAGTCACTGGCAATTAAGCCTCACTGATTTCATACAAGTGTGTTGGTTATGCTGGCAACATCTTTTTTCTGTCCCAGGTAATGTAGCAGGGACAGAAATTGTAGTATTTTGAACCTTGAACACAGTGTTTTTTAATTCCACCACAACATTGGCTCAAGATGCAGCAGTAGAATATGACCTTTTATAATTTAGTTCACATATGACATTTTCTCAATAGAGAAAATTTTTAATAGTGTAGAAAATTAATTTATAAAAATTTCAATATGTATAAATTAAAAATTTAGTGACAATTGAGGACATCTTGAGTAAATAAAGGCAAACTCTCATTTTCATTTCCAAATCTGAAAAACTTTATTGGCTTAACTAAGCAACTATGCACTGCCAAACAAAATTACACAACCTGTGGTAAATTAATTTCACATCAGTAATTGTTTAAACGCACTTTCAACATCTATAATTTGCAGACTATTTTTAAATGGTGCACTGTTATTTTTTCTCCCTTCATTTCTAAAAATGCCTACTTTTTTTTTAGTTAATTCATACCTCTTTTTTTTTTTGCAGAACCATCCAGGATGAACTGACATTCCTAGCAATGAACCCCCTCACTTCATATATTTAAAAAAAAAAAGAAAAATTATCTGTCCGGGGGAAAAAAAAGACTGATTCATATAATTTTCAATTTATTGGGATGTATTAAGACAGTAAATAAGTCTTCAAACCAGATGGGATCTTGCCTGAAAACTCAACATTCCTCAAGCTGTCCTTTTTATTAGGGATAAGTGTGGCCCATGGCCCTCAGTAGAAAACAATTAACTACTTTTGTTATGCAGAGGTGTCAAAAAGACATTTTAACATACTTTTTCATTTTATTTTCAGTTTTCTAATATACAATGCATCGAAATATTTTTAGCTATATATTACTCTTTTTTTACTGTCTTCTTATATCCCAAGAGCATCTTCCCAAACCTTCCCTACCCTTCCCTTCTCAAACCTTCCCAAACCTTCCCAAACCTTCCCTTCCCAAACCTTCCCTTCCCAAACCTTCCCAAACCTTCCCAAACCTTCTTTTCCCAAACCTTCCCAAACCTTCCCAAACCTTCCCTTCTCAAACCTTCCCAAATCTTCCCTTCCCAAACCTTCCCTTCCCAAACCTTTCCAAACATTCTCTTCCCAAACCTTCCTAAGCCTTCCCTTCCCAAACTTTCCCAAACCTCCCCTTGCCCAGAGGAAGAGTCAAAATTTGAAGGAAAAAACTTTTTAGGACACAGCTTTAGGAAGTGAAAAAAAATATTTCTTAGCACAGGGAGTGAAACCTGCAAATATATTCTGCAGTTTTAGAAAGCATTTTTCCCCTCAGAGAAAACTACACATCCTTTCTATCCAGACTGACTAGGCCACACTTCCTTGCTAACTGGGATTTGGCAGGAACTGTTTACAGTTCTCAGTGAAACCCTATGAATTCTCCCTAGCAAGGATCTGATGAAGAAGTCAAATACTAAAACTGTGTATATTCTATAGTCTAACTGCATTGTCACATGACCATCTTAGAAAGAAAGCAGAAGTAGAAAAGAACACTAAATAAGGGTGTGTAACCCTAAGGGCTGGAGATCAGAGGTAAATGGGCTATTTGCTGCCATCTATTGATAAACTGGACCAAGAGGTGGAAAAGAGTAACCAGCCCTGTATTAAACATTCTCTCTTACCATGATATGAAGGCTTGGTTGGTTTTGAAAATTTGCTCCATATTTCCTCATGGGACCAATGAAATACCGCTCCAACTTTTCCGTCACTGAAAATCAATCAGTATGACTGTTCTCAGGGAGATTAATAGTAGCTTAAAACTTCATGGTGCCCTCAATTAGAGAGACCCTAGTGTGAAAAATATGGCAAAATCATTCATACTTTGTGGGAATAGTGCATCCTTGGTAGTTTGTGAGTAATACAGTCATATAGACCAGCAAAATCATATACAGAATATGATCAAACACCCTTTCTAGCAAAATTACACAATGAAATGTGAGAATACTGGGGAGACATGAAGGGAGACCTGCAACAGCAAATAGCTATAAAATTTGACTGCTCACTACAAAAAAATTGTTTCCAACTTTTATGATGGGCTTTCCCGTTTTATTCAGATATGTTGGTTATGTACAGTCATTAAAAGATTTTGTCTAAGTTTTGGGTTCAATTTCACTCATATCCCTGCAAATATGGAACCCAAAATTTCTTTTGATGAGGTTTAGATGAGTTACACAAGAGGAAAGGTATTATTTGTTTGTATTTGCTTTGTATAATAGATGAGACAAATCAAGGCAAATTAATCATATTCATTTCCCATTTTATTTCATCTTCATCTGATGTTACTTTTCTTTTTTTTTTCTTTTCTTTCAATAATTACAAATGTATGCTTTCTTCATTGAGCTGTTTAAAACTTATATTTAAGGTCACCTTCATCTGGAACATTTTGATCTTTAAATGAAAATAAAATATATTTACTTACTTCTAGATATATGAAAGAGTCAAACAGAGTAATGTTACTGAACTTATTTTGTTAATTGTGATCTACTTTTCATCACTTCAAAGTGATGAAATTAACATCACTTCAAATCTGATCAAATTATATGAGGGCACATAAAAAGTGTACAGCAAAACACAGTTTATCTTCATCACTAAGTGGGTGGTGAGGAACTTGGGTTTCCCTTAGTTTCTGCATCATATCTGTCACATGCTGGTATATGTTTTGGGAACTCCAGTGTGTTTCAGATGACTCTACAATCCTCTTTGTAGAGAAGTTAATTAAGCACATGGTGCTTTCCTTATACTGCAATAGGTACCAGAGAGCACCTACCTCCAGTACGCTTTGGTCTCTTTGAAATACATTGGATATTTGGAAGACTAAATCACTAGTATATCATTTTTTCATGGTGATTTAAATTTGCTAATAAATATACATACAACATTAAATATTAAAAGTTAATTATATAATAAAAATAATCTGTAATTTTCTAACTTTCATATAAACACTATCATCACCAAATATTTTCTGTAACAGATTATTTACTCACGATGTATCTGCTTTTTTGTGATCAGACATCCTAAGAAAAATAGATGGGGTGATAAGGAATTTCACTTACCTTTTTTTTATTATTATTATTTTTAGCTATAAAAGCTAAATGCTTTTCATGTTCTTAAAAAATACTGAAGGCAAAGCAATGTAGTATCACTAGATTTTCTAACAAAATGGAACAACAAAATATTTATAGAGTTAAAGAAAGATACCATGAGTAGACAAAGATCAGAACTCTAACCTGGAATGTTTAAAGCTCAGTTAAGTTTCATACACTTTGGTTTATAGTAATAATGAAACATTATCATTATTTCAGGTGTTTTGGGCTGTCCGAGATATTGATATAGAATGATGAATGTGAAACACAACTTACAGAAGTGTTTTTTTCCTTTCCAGCTGATGACTTTCTTTAGTGATAAAATAGAAGATATAATAATGACTACTTGGGACAGTCCATTTAGGGTTTTAATCATAGAACTGTGGAATGGTTTGGGTTGGAAGACCTTAATTATCGTCTTAGGTCCAAGCACCCTACCATGGACAGGGACACCTTTCACTAGACCAGGTCACTCAAAATCCTGTCCAACCTGGCTTTAAACTACCCCATCCCTATGGAGTAGCCATATCCTCTAGGCAAGATTTCCAGTGTCTTATCACCCTCACAGTAAAGAATTTCTTCCTAGTATCTAATCTAAATCTACCCTCTTTCAGTTTGAAGTAATTATTCCTTGTCCTATCACTACAAGCCCTTGTAAAAAGTCCCTCTCGTGTTGTCTTGTAGGCCTCCTTTAGGTACTGTAAGGTTGCTAGAAGGTCTCCTCAGAGCTTTCTCCAGGCTAAACAGCTAGAATTCTCTCAACCTATCTCCACAGGAGAGGTGTTGCAGCCCAGATGAAGCATCATCTTCTTGCCCCTCCTCTGGACTTGCTCCAGTAGTTCCATGTTCTTCTTTTGTTGGAGGCCCCGGAGCTGGACACAGTACTCCGGAAGAGGTCTCCTGAGAGCTGAGTAGAGGAGGTGAATCACCTCTATGGACCTGCCTGTCACGCTTCTTTTGGTGCAGCCCAGGATATGGTTGGATTCCTGGGTGCACATTGCTGGGCCATGTTCAGCTTCTCATCCACCAACACCTCCATGTCCTTCTACTCAGCACTGGTCTCAATATATTCTCTCAGTCTCTCAATCCATGCTCTCAATCAAGACATTTGGGTATAGAAATTCACAAACATACAGCAGAAGCTATATGGGTGTACTTCTAGAGCTACCCAATATTATCCTCTGGATGGCTGTTGTAAGGGGGATGCTCAATAGGAAGATTGAGACAAGACAGTCTATTAACTCATACTTCAGATAACTGGCTGGTGAAGTCCTAGATCACTGTAGGAGTTACTGAGTAAAGAAATAGCTGTGCACACAGGCACAGCCCTGTTATAAACCTCTATCAGAATTGTGACTGGACTTTAAATGTGCAACATCTCTTCTGCTATCTCTCTGTGTTATAACTATTATACTGGTAACAAATAACCTTAAGAAACTTGCACTGCATGTCATGCAAGAACTTGAAGGACAGTTAAGAAATAGAGTCCCTGGAATTTATAGTGCAAGATCAGAATTCGGTTAGCATCATCACTCTGATGAGTGAGCTCATGGAAATTCAGAGTAACTACATTTTTCTCTTAACTTGGCAATGAATGATTGCTACTAACTTCTAAAATGTTCCAAATACATCTGCTTTCAAAAATCAAACAGACTGAGAAAAAGCAATCTATGATTATGAGTTCTACGTATGAGAGAAATTCATAGAACAAATATAATAATTACACTTGGGACAAGAAAAAGAAGAAAAAAGCAAGATATATTGATCTGGGAGCAAAAGAGACAAGAGCATGGAACAAAAAATGAAATAAAGAAACTAGTGAAGGGTGGGAAGGAACGTCTAATACTTTGAATAAATCTTTTATAGTTATATTAACATATGGTTTATATCTAAATAAGAGTTACATTTTGTTTTGAATTTGATCCATATTTTTACCTAAATACAACTAAAACAGTTAAACAAGATGAAACTTGAATGACGAGAGCAAAAAATGCCTACAGACTTTTCTAACAGTGTGACCAGAATCAAAGGAAAATCAAATCAATAGCTTCAAAGTGCTTGCAGTTTTCTGCTTGGATATTCTAGGCAGATCTAGGCACATACAGAACAAGCTGTATTCCCAGTTACAAGATGGGTAAGAGGTACTTGGATGATCAGCTTTTCACCTTCAGTTCTTCTCCTGCAATTAAGTTACATACCACCCTCTTTAAAAGGAGTTTTTGTTGCATAACATTTGCTAACAGATGGAAGTGTTTTTATGAAAAATCTATAATTCTGGAAGCTAGACAGTACTTCATCCTTTGGCTTCCCTCATCTTCCCCTTAAGGGTATCTGTTGAAAGATATTTTTGTCCCAGTTAGGAAATACATAATAAAACAAGAGAATTATTCAGGTAAAATTAATCTAGAAGAAGTGTAAACTCAACAAGGTTTGAGATGAGTCCTCCAAAGGCTTATCTGACCTCCAAGCTGTATTTTCAAGTATTAAATTAATTAAAACAAACAAAATCTCTCCTTACTCTCTGGCATATTCTAGTTTCTGTCAGAAGGCCCCGGGTAGTCTGACCTAACATTAGTTCTGCTCGATGCAGCAGGTAGTCAGTATACTGGAGGGCAGTGGTGTTAGGTTCTCAACAGGGTATAGAAGTGGGCTGCTGAGAAATTCAGCAAAGTCAGATAGAAAGTTTTGCTCCTGGTGTAGGATTACACCACGTAACAATGAAAGCTAGAGGCTCAAATTGTCTAGAAAGCAGCTTTGCAGAGAAGAAACAGAGGGCTGCTATGAATAAAATGGTGAATGTGAGTCAGCAGAGAGCACTAGTGATGACAAAAATTCATCACATATTCATCTGCATTTTTAAGGCCAGAGATAGCTGGTCAAGGAAATTGATTTTGCTTCTCTGTGTCATATTTGTGAGGTGGTATCTTTAGTGTTGTGTTTAGTTTTGGAGTCCTCAATACAAAAAACCCATGGACAAACTAGAATGTATGCAGCAGAAGAATACTAAGATGGTCAGGGAGTACATAACATAAGAATTTAGGAAAATTTATTTTCTCAACCTGATAAAGAAGGCTCAAGGGTTGTTGTCAGGTAATGGGAAGGTATTAGACTAACCATTCTTCTTAGAATTAGAAAATAAAGCGGACTCTTCCTGTAAGTGTGTAGTGAACATTAAATAGTAGCAGTTACAATCTGCAGCAAGGATAGTTCCAGTTAGATATGACAAAATTCTTCAGAGGGAAAGTAGTTAAAAAATAAGAAGGGTTGTTCTGAGATGACGTGCAGTTTCCATTTCAGAGATCTTTGGAGTTTCCCAGGAGATAGTTCTAAGATATTTGCCCTTGTGTTAGACTCACTTTAAGCAGAAGGTTGAACCATGTATCATTCAAAGGTTCCACTCAAGTTAACTGTTCTATAAAGATGTGATTCTATGATTACATTTAATCCAGATATCCTTGTGTTGTATTTGAATAACATGATTGTTTTAACATGTTTTAATCTTTCTGGATGGGACTTCTCATCCCAGGGTTGATCTGTACATTTTAGATGTTTGCATCTGAAGAGTTATAGAGATGATTTGTCCCAGCCTAGGTAAATAATTCTATCAAACAATGGTAAATAATTGTATTGAATGTCAGATTTTGTTATTAAATGCCTATTAATGAAAGTAGATAAACAGACAAGTATTAAATAGAATAGATCATTACTGATACTTGAGTCTTCATAAAGGCATGGTTTAGCACAATATTGTAATTAGTAATTACATAATTACTAATTATGTAATTAGTGGATTCATTATTTTCCAAACAACAGACATGATGATATTTGCAAAGAAAAGAAGAAAAGAAAACTCACAAACTGAAAAGTCTTTACCAATCTATCATAGGTGAAAAAGACCTTAATTTTGTGATCATTTCAACTCTGAGCATGTTAGCAAAGCACATTAACCATATATTTCAGAAACAGCATCTAACATAGTATCTTAGAATGTTTGCCCAGCATATATAGAGTGTTAGATACAGTTGTAGTAAACTCTTGATATGCTGAAAGAAAGGACAGGTGGATTTAGAAACAAGGGAGACAAAATATGGACTACAAGTAATTACTTGTTGAAAAGAGGGAAAAAAGATCTGAGATAATTCCTTCAATTAGCTGTTTGAGTTGCTGAAACCCATAATTTATGACAGTCATCTTAACATATTTGCATTAGTTCTGATAATAAAGAGGAAATTAAAAAAATACCATTTTCCTTTTGTCCCAGAGGGAATTACGTGACTAAGGTAACTCATAGATTCATAATTTGAAGACCAGCATGGCCACCATCAACTGTGAGAAGATTTGACTATAAATTAATTTACTTTTCTATAGAAGTACAGTTCATCTTGTTTTTAATACAGAATATTCTTTGAGCTCTCTGGCCAGTTGATACAGTTTTTAATGACAATCACAAAAAGAAAAAGGTGTGTTGCACTTTATGGTTGATTTTGCCTAATCATCTTCAAACCATGTATGCTTTGTCAACCATACTGAAAAATAAACATACAAATGTCACACATTTTTGTAGTATTACAGTGACAATCTCAAACTTCACTTTTTTTAGTGGTAGATTTATTTTCTATTTCCTAAGTAAGTTGCACTTTTTCCACCAGCTGGGGATACCCAGACATATGCGCATTGTATTGATGGTTGCCTTGACAATTACTTGCAAAAATTTATAAGCGTGTGCCTGATTTTTGTTTTATTGGACAGAATGTTTTTTCCCAAGGGCTCAATTTTTGTTATTTTGCTAAGATTCACTCTTTTCTAATGCATGTTTTCAATTGGCATTCTTCTTTCCAGATGAGTTGCTTTGAAGTTATTTTTTTTTAAATATGTTTTGCTGAGTTTTGACCATTTCGTGATAGTGAAGTGACTCGGTTCATTCAATCAGAGTGTCCAACTGTGAAAAGAAATATACATGCCAGAGTGCATTGGAATATCAAAAGAAAGGCATTTCTGATTTAAAAAATGTTTGTGTCATAGAATTTCCAGATTTTATCATTTGTAGTAAAGTTAGTTTCAAATATGTGATGTTTTATTATTTCTCCCTCTTACCCCTTAGAAATTAATTATTTAAGAAAAAATATGTATTGGATTTAGTATTTTTAGTTTAATGTTTATTTTGCTGATAAAGCTCCCAACTTTCTTCCTAATTTTTTGTTTACTTTGAAGGAGTCTGTGGCATAATTATAACAATTCCAGATGTTTTCAAAAACAGAGTAAGTGGAGACTGACATGAGTAACTACAGGGTCAGTCCTTTTCTAAGTTGACTTACATCAGTTTAATACTGCTTATACAACTGATTTTAGATTAGATTGGTTTGGCAGAAAAATAAGCATGTATTACTCTTGGAGGGGAACGCATTTTAAAAAGGTACTGTTTTTTCAGTATCCTACTACACACATCTGTGAAGCGAAATAACTGATCTGCAGAGAGTAAACTCAATTAAGAGACATTTCAGAAAAACTGGTATCTGAATAAGGCATTTGCCAACACAGGGAACCCTGGGCCTTTCCAGAACTCAAATTCCTTCTCCAATGACTCCCCAGTAGTTTCAGGGAGACAGGAAGAGGAACAGTCTTTTTCCAGAGCTTTGACATATGATCAGCTGAAGGTATTTGTGGGAAAATCAAAACAAAGCACTAAACCACCTACCAAAACTAACAATAAACCAACCAAACAACCAATAACAAAATCCCCAAAACAAAACCAAAAATAAAAGAACCAACAACAATGAACTGTGAAAAAAACAGTCTCCTAGTCAGACAATCCACAACCTTAATATTGGCTGCATTGGATGTTATGAACATGCTGACAGAAGCACATCCCTTAGCTATCTTGAAAATGTCAGTAATCATAACAAAGTTGAGGTGATCTGTAGGAACTTAGGAAGGGATAAGGATCTGTGAGCACTTAAAAACTGGATACCAAATTGTCTAGCTATCAGATGAGCTGGCAGATGAGATGTCTTCCAGAAGGAAAAAGAAATCAACGGGGAGGAACAGTGATAAAAGGCAATTTTCACTTAAAGTGAAACTGATGGAAGAAAACAAATGCAATTAAGCTGTGGTATAGAAATAGAATTAACTTAGAGAGAATTTATTTTAGACATGCAGAGGTGACAAAACTTTGAAAATGTTACCTCTTCCAAAAGTTTCAGAACTGGGATCCTCCACCACCACTCCTTTTAAGAATACAATATCATTATAAGAAGGCTGCCAGGAGAAGAATGTTGAAAAAAGCTTATATTTAAGACACATTTATAGAAGTAAATATCAATGAAAAAAATTGTGGAAGCTGAACTAAACATAACTTTTCATTATCATTATAAAAGTTGTGTTATAGCTTATAAAACATACCAAATAATTTTTTTAAAATGTAATAGAACAGCTAGAATATGCTTAATATCCATTCATTCTCAGGAACAATGTAATTTGATGAGAATTCATCAACAGAACAGATTTCTCTTTTCCTTATCTTTGGGGGTTTTTTTAAACTGTGAAAGTTAAAATGGCTAACATCATCATAATAGTAGAAATAAAACTTCTCCCCTCTTTCAGCAATTAAGCAACTGGAACAAAACTGAAATATTCAAAGTGACTGAATCTTTTCTGCCCCCCAACAACAGTATTGACAAAATACTCCTGCATTTTCAGAGATGCTTTAGTGGAAGCTCATTTGAGCACTGTTTGGCTCTTTTGTACATCATATATCCTAACAAAAAGCAGTTCTCTTTATTATACTATCTGACCAGTGATACACTTACAGATGAGCTCTTTTTCACGGTGGTGAATTTTCCTTTCTCATACGATAGGTGAAGCTTGATCATCATAGTAAGTGGGAATAAGTAACAGTGAGAAAAAAAGTGAATATAAAGAAATTTATTTCAAATTATTATGGCAGTTTCAACTAGGAAAAAAATGTTTTATCTGAATGCTCTGTTTGTGAAGATTTAGGGGGCTATTATTGTTATTACAGAAATCATTCTTAGAAAGTTACCACTTTTTGAAACAAAAGTGAGTTTTACTGTAATCATAACTTTCTGTCTAAATAATGTACATGAAACATTTTATGATAATATTTTTTATACAAACATTAGTTATGAGTTTTAATGTATCTCACAGTGAACCTTCCCCTTGAGTTACAAAGTCTTAATGGTGTACTGCACTATATATTCACCATTGAATATCTGTTTTAAGAAGGGCATGACAGTATAAGTTTTTCGCCGTCTTGATATTATAAAAAGTTAATGAAAGCTGACACAATTAGGAGAGCAGATTAGCAATAAAGCTTTACTTTTGTTTAAAATTTAGCTTTAAAGCACATGAAAGGTTAAATCAGGGCTGTTAAATCTCTACCCAGTAGAGAAATAAGATGGCAATACAACTTCTCCTGTTGGGCCAAGCCAGTCATGCCATAAAAAGTTCTCATATTAAATTCTGTGGGTGAAGTATTTTATAAAAATGCTAATTAAGGTTTAGCAAAATCTGGTTTGCTCTGCATTTACTTTTAAAAAATGTCTGTTCAGCATGGAAAAGTAGGAACATGGCAGATGTGGAAAAATCAGCATCTATTGAGGGCTTCAAGTGTCCTAAAAAAGACTCACTGCCTTTCCGAGTAAGATCAAAAGAAGAGAATTTTTGTTAAGAAGGGAAAAAGAAAGTCATTTTAGTGAACAGAAAATCAAATAGCATATGCATCTATTTTTTAAACAATCAGCTGCTGTAAGTGATGTGCATTTTGTTCTGATAGTAATAGCATAAAGATTTATTGTACTTTTACTTCACTCTTTTTAACTATAGAAATAAAAGCAAAGTGTAAGGGAAAAAAAATCCTGCTGATTCTGACAAAGTTAAGAGATTGATCCTGACAAGTAACATTATGCAGGACTAATAGCAAATGTGAGGGGAAAAAGCAGACCAAATTTCTAGGCATTAGAGGACTGAACTGTAATCTCTCTGTGTTTACAAAATAAATGGATTTACAGGTAACTGCATAAAAATACTTTTCTGAAAGATCCCCATGGTTCAGATGGTATTCCTCAGTTCCAGATCTGTTTTCAGGGATGCAAAAAATCCCCTGATTTCAAAAGAACTCCCAAAATAGAAGATGAGTCAGGAAAAAATATCAAGTATGAAATCCAATACTACTTCAAGTTAAAAAATAAAGTTTGAAAACTTTTTAGCATCACCTCAGATGTTGTCAAATGAACAACACACCACAGGTTTTTTTTATTTTTTTAGAAGTATACAGATATTTGGACTAAATGCAATAGTATTTCCATAAATTATGGTAAACCCCTAGTCTTATGGGAGTTAACAATTTACTTCTGAAAAGTCACTAATTTCTGCAAGAGATTGGGAAAAATGGATGGCATAATCCAGGCTTTTTTTGTGAAGTACTTAATTTTATTCTGAAAAAGGCCTTCATTATTGCATAAATGAATGATTACTCCTTCACTAAATTGCACATACATAGTTGAGTCACTTGAATAGCAGAGGCATATTCTCTTGAAAATTTTCTTGCCTCAGGCTGGCTTAGATACACCCCAGCTAGTGCTATTTCCAAGATATCACCATTCTCTGATGATGAAGATAATGAACTGAAGACAAGAGGTAATATTCCAAGCTTTCAGAGTTCCATGTTCTAGCCAGCAGTTTTACTCCCTAGTCACTCAAATATGACTGAACCCCAAGACTTATGTGAGTGAAGAACTTGTCTGGGTTCAAGGATGGAAGAAAAAATCCCAGTGCTTCCAGTTCAGCATTTGCACAAGGCTTTGTTCTCTGACAGAAAAATCTATCAAGATCTTGAATTATTAGAGAGATGGGAATTAACAAGTGAAGTATAAGTCAGAGAAGAAAAAGGGAGATCTGCTTCCACTTACAATATCCTTCAAATCCTATCTTCCTTTGCTTTAAAATTATAATTATATGCAATTTATAGTGATGTCATGATGTTTTCATTTTTGTTCTCTTTTGTAAAATCAGTATTGTAAGTCAATATATTATAGTTACTAGAAGAAAAGGGAAAGAGCCCCTCACTATGTTCATCGGTAGTATAATTTTGAGGGTTTTGTAACGTCTTATTTCTGTAGCAGATAGAGACTCAGAAATTTCCATTCTGCACTACGCACAATAAGACATGGAAGATCTTATGTCTAAAATGGAAAGGAATGACATGGTAGAAGACTATAAAAACTGTAAAAACATGATAATGCTTATCTCAGATCTCAGCATAATGAGACTTTAACTTCTAATTCAGTACACTTTCTTCTCTAATGTATTTTCTTACATAAATATAACTGATGGTCTTGATATATTTTTCTTTTACATGTTTTATTCAAGGGAAAAAAAGATATCTTGTCAGCTGTCTTCACTTTATGTAATATTGTTTTAGATGACCAACTTATTTGCATGGACATTTGGTTTCATCAGACAGTCTCCTTTTACAGTCTGTGGAGCGTAGTAAACCCTTCTGTTGTGCAATCCCTACAATAAATGTCTAAAGCAGAAAAACTCTGGTCTGGGAAATCCTGCTTTTGTCTTGTGTAAGCCTAGTGGCTGATATACAAAAGAGGAGTTTCAGAGTTCAAAAATGTTGGAGAGCCAGGGAGAGACAGCATTGTGTTGTAAACCAGTAGGAAAAGAATAAAGTTATTCAAATAGCTTTTTCATAAGAGGCAGTTGAGTTATGTTGAAAATATTTATATGAAAATTCAGATATGTCTATGCAGGAGAAAACCTGAAGATCCAGAGTGCAAAAAGGTAAAGACTGTTTTAGAAGATTTTTTTATAGAAAACATTATATGTATTTATAAAGAAAATATTTACTTCTTTCAAGTTAAATACCAGAATACTAAAACCCAAGTGCAAGTCCTTGGGTTGAAGAGCAACCATTTTAACACTACTTACCAGTAGCAGACTTTATGACACTTTGCTACCTAGCAAGACACCTGACAGAGCTCTGTGACTTGACAACTGCAATGGTTTTACTGAAAAAGTAAACTTTAGGAAACTGTCCAAGTAAATTGCATATCAAGAATAAATCTTCATCTGATTGTTATTTTATATCAGAAATTACTTACGTGGTTATCACACAGTTATTTTATTTATTTTCTTTCTTACTCTCAATTTTTTCTTTCCCTCAACAAATTACATTTTTTTGGTTCTTTGTCTCTAAATCAAGAGTTATAAAATACCGAGTATCAAAACAGCTTATTTTCCCAGATTTCTGAGCAATATCTTGAGCTAATATTCATTAGTAACCCTAGAAAATTAAGCTGCTTTTTGTAGATACCAGTCATGTCTTGGATAAAGAATTTCACACCTAGAAAATTAGTTCTAGTGGTAGATTTTTGTACTGCATAAATCTAAAATGAGGTGAAGTAAAATGCAGGGAAACATCAGAGATACTGATAAGCTCCAAGCAGCTACTTGGTAGTATGACCACAAATCAGAGCCCTGTGGAGCATGGTGATGTATATTAATAAATAAGTGTAGACATGGTCTAAATGCCCAGAAGATGTTGAAAAATCTGGTTCAGATAACAATCAAAGAATGCCTTTGGCACTGTATGACAAAAAATTACATTGATAGTAAAGCAAAGGAAGACAGCATTCTTTATCTGTTCCTGATACACGTGAGGGAAGAAAAAATAAAAATACGTATAAGAAAAAATGAAAGGAGAATAAAAAATATTAGTCACAAAACTAAAAAGATTTAACATTTAGCCCTTTTCTTTCAAAAAAATATGACAGACTTTCACATAAATAGTCAGTAAAGCTTCTATTTCTGAAAAATTATCTAATCTTACTTAATACAGTAAAAAATGTCAACAGTAGTTATTTTGACAGGTTTGTTGTCAAGTGATGTGGACAGTAGGAATCAAAAATTCCACTAAAATGTAACCTCAAGAGGAGTGAACTGGATATCTTATTCCTCAGGAACCTATCATAGACTAGTTTTTTACTTATTAGAACACACATTAAGCCAAAAGTCAAGGTTTCTATAAAGCAGATAGGACCATATTTATGAAAAGTAACTTTTGTTTTGTCCTATTCAGTGGTGCATACGAAGTTTTTATCCTTCAAGTAATTACATATTGTTAAAAGTTTCTTCACATTCACAGATTTCCCCCTTTTTTGTTTGTTTTGTTTGTTTGTTTTTGTTCTCATTTGAGTTTGTGGTTGGTTTTGTTGTTTTCTTGGGTTTTGGTTTTTTTGAGAAGGGGAGGAATTATGACAGACACATTTATTCTAGATTTCTTTGTCTTTAATTGTAGTATCTTTGTAGATGCAGGATATTGGTATAAGAACTCAGGGGTTTGGATGAGAGAATTTTCTGGATGTTACCTGTAACTGACTGTCAGATGCATTTTTATACAAATTTATTTCTTTATGTTCACATGTGTACACACTCACACAGAGAGATAGCTAAACAGAGAGATGCATGTGGAAACAAGCCGAGGGACCATACCAATCACTACTTTTCATTAAGGTACCAAAAGCTGTGTTAGGACAAGGTCACATATGCAATTGCTTTGTTAAGATAAGGAAAAGTTCTCCTGCTCTATGAGAGCAGGTCTTCAATTGTGTATATCTTCAAGTTTCCTCTATCTTTGTGTCAGGAATATATCAGTCACATACAGTTCCCTTTCATTTTATCTTGTTACTTAAGGAACTGTCTTTATTTTTCTACAAAGGAAAAATAAAACTTGCAAGTTCCTTAGAAATGAGAGTACCTCCCAACAGATCCCTAACAAGAGCAATGGATGAGTCCAAGAAGTGTACCCAAAGGCAGACACATTCAGACACAAATGAAGTACATTAAAATATTGGACGTTTGAGTTGAAGGGTTGTTGAAGTAAATAAATTGGCACAGGTTTTCAGTAGATTGCAACAGGTCCTTTTTCTTTGTTGTCACTTCTTTTTGGCATAAAATTTGCAATAAGCTGTTTATTATGAGGATTTTTCTTTTATATGTTTCAAGTTCAGGCTTCTGAATACATATGAGTGCATTATTTGAAAACTGAGACCTGTTTTGCTCTGCAAACAGAGTTTTGTCATGTATAAGTTTACTTGAAAACAATACTGATCTGAAAGCATATTAATGAATCCAGGATACAGACAATACATACACAACCTTCAAGGCTGAGCAACATTTTGTACTTGTAACTTCTAGTGATAGCTTCTGACATAGTCTGAAACACTGGTCACTAAAAATGTTGGTGAGATGGACTAATAAGACACCATTCAAATGCATTATTCAAGAGACAATAGACTGATGAAAGTAGAATCCTATCACACTGCAGCATCTTGCCATTAGCAAAGTCTGTCCTTGGAATCTTGCCTAGTAGTATGTCTTTTAACAGATTTCATAAATGTTACTCTATTAAAAATGTTCACAGAATTTTTTAAGATTATATAATTTTAACCTTGGATTTTATTTTGGGGTTCCTTTCTTCCGTCTTGCTAAGCACTAATCACCTTTCAAGTTGAATGCAATTTTATAGAAGCAAACCGTCTAAAAATGTTCCACTTTCACCATCAAATATATTTACATTAAACCTTAAATTAGATTTAGCCTCTATTTATAAAGTAAGAAGATTTATTTTATTCACTTTTATGTCTCCAACTTTTTTTTTAAGTTAATACAGCTTTGTAACAGCTGTGCATTTATTTGTCAAAAGTATTGTTCGTGTCTGGTTTAAGCTTGAAGTAGAATGATTAGAAATGATTGTTGAAGTCATGTTTAATAATTGGTTTGTGGTTTTTTTTCTCCACCATTTATGTTTCATTAAGACATTCTACATTTACTCGTGACTGTTCAAGGACCATATTTTGATATCTGTCTGTTCTACCATTTCTATTGCTCTTGAAATACCTTCAACTCAGTATCCCATCCAATATTGGACTATAGCTCCACTTCCAGTTTTTATTCATTTTACTCAATTTTGCCTTGTCCTCCTGAATTCCAGTGATGTTCCCTTCTATCTTCTGTCAAGCCCTCAGTACAGTGCATGGCACTATACTTTCCCCAATGTTCTGTGTCTCAACAGCAAAAGGTAAGAAGGCAGATATGACATCTTCCTTTCATGTAATCATCAGTCGTTTTCACAGTTACATCCTTTATCTCCTCTCTATTCTCAATCTCTTCTTAGACATTTCTCCAAACAAATTATTCTTTACTTCACAGGTCCTAAAGTCATGTTTCCTGTCTCTGATGAGTCCTACAGGCTCTGCAACTATAAACTCTCTGCTCAGGAACAATTTAGTTTATAAAGATTTATACGTTTAAAGTAGATAACTTAAAATTTGGTGTTCCTATACTCTAAAAACCTCCTTTTGTCTTTACATGCACACTAAATCATTTCCCTCTTGACTTTTGAATTCCTGAACAGAAAGGAAGTTTTTAAAAGTCTCTTTTTTACCTAATGTTACTGATTTGCTTTTAAATTTTGCACTGTACTGTATTTGATTAATTTTAAACACAGGTTTGTTTCTGCTTTCAGATCATGGCAAGATGTGCTAGGATAAAAGAAAATGTGTCTTTAAATCCATACAAGTCACTCTTATATCTATACAACTCCCTCTGATGTCTAACAATATATAGCAATAAAACTCAAAGGAAAATCCAAATTATGAGCAAAAAAACCCCCAAATGCTGCAATGAAGAGTGTTATGGATAATTTCAAGGTCTTGTTTCTTCACAAAGAAGTTCAACAGACAAGTACTTCTAATAGGAACCTTTAGCAGTGTCGCCTGTAGATTGATTTTTGCTGTTATAGAATAATAGGATAAATGCATATGAAAACAGTGAAGACATTCAGGAAGCATCAGAAAGTGAGGTATAGATATTATGATTTTAAATGTCTACACATCTACTGATTTACTCTAATGTAGTCATTTAACTATAGAAATAAAATCAGATCAAAACCTAATTTAAAAACCTGTCCAAACAGTTTCCAATTCTACCTCCTACCTCCAGCTAAAATCCCCTCTGTGATAAATATATGTTTGCTTATGCACTTACTAAACAGAATAACCTTAAACATATTTTGTGGTATAGTAAAAGTTCTGTGCTCCATACAATCTACTGTACAGTTTGAGTGCTTCTGTGTAGTCAGAAGCAAAATCAGGCTTCTTTGGTACCTATCATTCACAAAAAGAACTAAAAAGATAGAAAAAATTCTCTTTAAATTTTGTGATTTAATTCCCTGCAAAATTTATTATGTTTTAAAAATCATATTATTTTTTTTATTTACACTTACATAGATGCAATAATATATAACATTTTGCAGAAGAAAAACTAGGAATGAAATAAAGGATGAAAAAAGAAATACTGTTTATTAATTGAAAAAAATAGGTCAAATTTGTGATATTAATTATTTGAGTTTTCAGATGGCTTAGTTAATGATATCTATTCTGGAAAATCACAATCATGCCTGTCAAGAGATAAAAATATAGTTTAAAATTTTTCTAAAAACAAAATTGTAATCTTTTGTTAAATATTATTCACTGAGTTGTATATCAAATGTGGAATATTCTACAGATGTTAAAATTGATCATAATTCGAAACAATTTTTTTCCCAGTAAGATATATAAATGTTTCAAAATGAAAAAGAGTTAATAATAAAAATTATAATAAAAATACAACAGCAACAACACCACCAATAACAATAACGATGATGATGATGATGATAATATAATAATAATAATAATAATAATAATAAATCCAATGAAAAATATTAGTATGCTGGTGCTTTTCAGCTTTTAATGGTGGAACCATTAATTTCCAAGCACAATGGGCAGCTTTCCTGAAAAACTAATGATACAATCTGGCTGCTAATGATTATCACTTAATAGGATGAAAAATGAATTCCAGATATTGAATTGCTGAAAGACACAAAATCTATCAAGACTAAATTGTCTACAATCCTCTCAGCTGTAGTTATATGTCATAGTTGTGTATAAGACTCTTTAAGGAACATTTTTGAGTCACAGCAATTTTAATTTAAGTAATTTTGGAAACAACAATACAGAAGGATCTTGGTATTAAACAAATATATTCAATTAAAGTATTATCTAAATGGATATTTAAATCTTTTTTGCTTTGTGTGAAAATATATTCTTTCTAATGCCAGCATACTTCTGCTGATCTCTTCAGCATACACTGCTAGCAACTGAGAACAAAAGTTTGTATAAGGAATGCAGGTTAACTTAAAAAAATATTTTCTGGACTGAGTCTGTGGAAAGTTATGAATTAATAAAATATTAATCATTCATAGTCCTTAACAGACACATTGCAATGAGAACTAACACAGTGATAAACAGTATATTTTACTGCCAAAAATGAATTAACTCAGTGAAATTAAGAATTGCACTTATTAACTTAGATATTAACTTAAAAATACTGAAACTAAAATCTAAAATGAACCTACAAATTACCTCAGATTACACAAAAGAACCATAAACCATTTTGCATCTGTTATGTATTAATTTACCCACCCAATTCATAGGAAAGTTATCACTGCTGAGCCCAGTGGTTGGGCTTCAAAGGAACATTGAAATTGCACACTGAGGAGAATACAAGTTGGGCAAGATGTATCTGTAACAATTATTGGCAGAAATTTCAGCTCTTATGGTTTTCTGTTTATGCCTCTGAAAATAAAACACCTGCCAGGTAGAAGGTAGACTTTACTCCATTTTGTGTTTCACTTCATTCTGTGGCTGTTGAAAGGAATACATGGTTTCTAAAAACTTATTTTAGGATCTATATACACTGAAAATTATTCTTTATTGTTCTATGCAGATTTATACACTTTCTGTTTATCTAGTTTTGGTAGAGTCAAACTGTATCTGCCAAACAGTTTGGTGGTTTGTTTTTTTTTTTGGAGAGGGGGGTCATTTTAACACCACAGGTGAACAGCAACAGCAATTATATAAACACACTTAACCTACCAGTCTCCCATGGTTCTGTGCCTACTGAGAAACAGCACTTCTGCAGGTGGGGTGAAACTCTTCCAGGAGCATGTCTGCTAGGAACAATAAAAAGTTGTAGGATTGTACATAGTGGTAATGTTAGTTCACTTGGGAACAATGTTTTTATGTGCTTGAAGAATGGAAAAAAACATATCTTAGGGAAATTATGGCAACCTGTAAATAGCAAATAAATTTTTGTGGAGGGCTTTGTGTTTGGTGTTTTTTCTGGGTTGTTTGGGGGGTTTTTTAAAGCAACAACCACAATAAGTAGTACAATGACCAGTCTGCAGGCTGAAAATCCTTGATAAAGGACTCCTCAAGCGATTTTGAAAAAGTTTTAAAATCTAACGTAGGTAATTATGAAATTGGCAAAAAGCTAGATTTGTTGAAAATATATTTTCAAGAATCAATTCTTATGATTGGAAGGGATCTTTACTCCTCGTCCTACTGCACCAGCCTCTACTGAAAAGTTTGTCTCCATCTTACAAGTCCCTTTTCAATTACTGGAAAGCTGCTGGAAGCCCTTCCTAGAGCTTTCTCTTCTCCAGGCTGAACAACCCCAGCTCTCTCAGTCTGTTTTCATAGGAGAGCCTTAATCTCTCTGATCATTTGTGCGAACTTCCTCTGGCCTCGCTGCACCAGGTCCACTCCCTTCTAATTTTTGGGGGCTCCAGCACTCCAAGTGGTGTCTCATGAGAGCAGAGTAGAGGGGGTGAATCACCTCCCTTGATCTGCTGGCCTTGTTGCTTTTGATGGAGCCCAAGACACAATCAGCTTTCTGAGCTGCAAGTGCACACTGACAGCTTATGTCCAGCCTCTCACCTGTGGGAGAACGACAGGATTATGAAAGCTGGAAGGAACAGCTTTAGAAGCAGACTCACCACAGTGGTGGCTTCCCGGAATCAATCAAAGCAGAAGAGTCAACTTCTTGCGTTTTTATTGTAATGGTTTTCTCCCTGAGTTATGTATTTTCCCCAAACCGTGCAGCCCCCCCACTTGCTGCCATGTGGTCTCTCCTCCCCCGATCCCGGATTTTGCTGTGCCCACCTCTCCCCAAATCCTTGTCAGTTATTGGAACACTATCATCCCATATCCCCCATTGGTCAGTGGGCTCCCAAGTCACTCCCCTCCCCCCGCACCTCGACCCAATCACAGCCCTCCTTCCTGCCCTCCCCCCGAACCCATATAAACTGCGCGGTTTAAGAATAAATGCTCTTTCTGCCACGGGACACCAAGAGGTTTGGTCTTTCTATTCCCTGCGCAAGGGGACAGCAAGACCAAGCCCCCCTCTGGGAAAACCAGCAGAGAGCTGCACACAGATCCATTAATTGGCGCCCAACGCCACCAACACCCCCAAATCCTTCTTATTGGGGCTGCTCTCAATCCATTCATGGCCCAGCCTGTAATGATACTGGGGGTTGCCCCCACCCAGGGGCAGGACCTCACCCTTGGCCTTGAACCTCATGATGTTCACATGGGCCCACTTCTCAAACAGGTCCAGGACCCTCTGGATAGCATTCTGTCCCTCAGGAGTATCAACCACACATGTGCTTTCATCTTCCTTTTCTGTCTAACATACCTGTAGAAGCCCTTCTTACTACTCTTTACATACCTTGCCAAGTTCAGCTCCAGGTACACCTTGACCATTCTGACCTCATCCTTACACAACTGGGCAGCATCTTTATACTCTTCTCAGGATACCTGTCCCTGCTTTCACTGCCTGTACTTTTCCTTCTTACCCTTATTTTGACCAACAAGTCTTTACTCACCCATGCCAGTCTCTTGCCTTCCTTAATTTCTTACACCTAGGGATTGAGAGCTCTTTCATGCTATATGAAATGTCCTTAAAGAACTGTTCTGCTTCCTTGTCCCTGAGGGCAATTTTGCCATGAATCGTGTTGACTAACCACTTGAACAGCTGGAACTGAGATTCTTTTATGAGGGACTCAGTCAGGGCACTTGCTGTGGTTATCAAGCCTGTATTTATTCACTGGGAAAATGGAGAGGTGAGAGACATGATATAATGCAGGGCCTAAGTAAGAGCTAAGGAATAGAAGAGATAAAACAGAAACCTATGACTGTTATCTGGATGTTCTTATTCTGCTGAGTATCTCCCAAAGTTGCTGTCACAAACACATTCATAACTATATGGACATGTTTTTTAATGTTCCTGTCAGATACTTATTTACATTTATCTCTAAGGTTCATGGGTGGAATTAACCTGCTCTAACCTGAGAATGTGCAGATTAGATGTCTAAGCCTGAGTAGGTCACCTTAGACTTGTCTTATTTTAATATAGAGAAATAAATGTCTTCCTGATGTAACTGATCTTATTTTGTTAGAAAATTATGTAAATTACATGAACGACTCTCTGAAGTGTCTGATTTTACCTCTGACTGTAAAGGCAGTTTGGCATTTTTAAACAGATTCATTAATGTACAATTTTTACATCTAAGACTGAATTGAATCCTTTGCTTAATTGCTTAAGATGAATATGCTCAGCATTGTGACTTACTTGATGTGGTATTCTGTTTCACCAATTTTCTGCCCTTCCAGATATTCTTATATTAATTTCAATACAAACACTCAGGTTAGGATTAACCTCACTGGTAATTCTCTATCTGTGACTTTTTCTAGAGGAAGACATATATATGAGCTAGCCACCTTAATTTTTAGTTTACAACAGACATCCAATTAGTTTTTAGAGTTTGGTATCCATATGAGCTTGTCATGGCTTATTCCCCAGAAGCATTTTTTTTAAATCATGTAAAAGTTCCCCCTCATAACTATCTCAGATGTCTTTCCTTAAGATTTCTAAAATGAGACAGTTGATTCTTAAGTGTTCTGCTCTCAAAATCAAGAAATTTTCAGCATGTGCAACTGTAAGAAAATTGCAAATTAGTCAGAGGAAATGCTATTCTTACTCAACTAACTGTATCCATATACAAGTGTCCTGGTTTTGGCTGGGTTAGAGCTAATTTCTTCTCAGTAGCTGGTATAGTGCTGTGATTTGGATTCAATATGAGAATATGTTGATAACACACTGATGTTTTGCTTCTTGTTAAATGTTGTTCATCCTAAGACAAGGACTGTTTTTGTGTTTCGTGCTCTAACAGTGAGGAAGTACACAAAAAATCCTGGGAGGGAGCATAACTGGGACAGGTGACCTGAACTGGCCAATGCCCAATATAAAAACTGGGGAAAGTACCTGGAAAGGGGACCAGTCGGGGTGCAGGGACAGGGTCTGGCATTGGCCAGAATGCAGTGAACAATTTTATTTTGCATCCTTTGTTTTTCCTTGAGTTTTATTTTTTCCTTTTATTAATACTACTATTATTTACTATTATTATATTTTACTTTTGTTTCAATTATTAAACTGTTCTTATCTCAACCTACAAGTTTTACTTTTGATTTCCCTATCCATTCCACTAGGATTAAGGGAGCGAGGTGAGCAGCTGCATGGTGCTTGGTTGCCAGCTGGGTTTAAACCATGACAAGTTGGGCATCTAGCATAATTCCTCCAATAAAATCCTCTCTATTGTCATATAAAGAAAATAGGCATTTCCAAAGTAGGAAACAACTTGGCAACAACCTTATACTTTTTAGATAGTGAGATTTAAGTGAGACAAATCCAAAATGGATAAAGAATACTTTACATATGCATACAGGTCAATTTGCACATACTGAAGTTCAGATTTGTATTCTCTGTTATCTTGGGAAATGCATATCATCTACAAAGGTTGTTTAGCTCTGTAAAATAGGAATATGATATTTTTCTGTTTTGGAACCCAAATATAAAGAGTAGTTGCTATGTTTATGATGCCATTAGCAGACTATGAAAGGTATTTGGCTGATAAAAGATAATTTGGCTGAAGTAGATAAAAATGGAGGTCTTTCCACCAAACAATAAACACCTAGCTGATGGTCACTGAGCAGGAATATGTTTATCTGGGTTTCTTCCCTAATAAGTAGGAAGAGATAGTCCTCCTTAGATGTTGTTATGCCTAATACTAAATTGCTTTTTAAAGTCTCTTTTTTCACCTTCAACTAACTACAGAGTGAGTTCATGATAAATAGAATCCCAAAGTATTTGAATAGGTGGCTAGAATTAAGGAAAATGAAACAAGGTCAGACAACGAAGTCTAAGGAATCGAAATTGCACATGTAAGTATGTGTCTCCAAAGGTGACACTGTTTCTCCAGTAAATATATATATCAAGGAAGTTTGTGACAAGGAACAATCAAGATGTGATCTCTCAATGGAATTTTCACACTAGAGCCAGATGTTTTTATTTATGAGAGACATTTCTCAAGACAGGTAATTACATTTTCACCTTTCCAGCACCAGGAATTTTGAGGAAAATTATATATAATTAATATATACATATTGTGTGTATATGTGTATACATAGAAATATGTATATACATTATTTTGTTGTGGTTTTTATATTCAATTTGAAAGAAGATGAGCATATCCTGTAGGAAAAGCTAGATGGTGTAAGACAACCTGTCAGTAAGATGCAAAGTAATGACAGATGACTATTTTCCTCAGGACTATCTTCCCTCAATCTGATTTACTTTTAGCAATATTAATTTTTTGCCATTTTTTTTCACATCATCTCACACAGCTTTACTATCATGATAGAAGCAGGTGACAGACCCTGTCTTCTGAATCAGTACAGTAGTTGTACTAGATCAGCAAAACATAAAGGTCTTACTCATCAAGTAAGATCTAAATATTCTTGAGCTATGACAAGCATGTAGACTCAGCAAATACACTTCAAAGGAAATGTAGATGTTAAAAAGGAAAGAGTGATCATGGATTCTTTTATAAATACCTTTAAAGACTACAAAACCTGTCACACTATGAATTCAAGCAGTTTAAATGATAATTTAGGATTTAAGTTAATTGTTTTAAAACAACTGATTTTGGGTTTTTTTGTTTATTTGTTTTTCATATATTGAGATGTGCAGCTGAACATATTTGTTGTTAAATAGATGAAAACTTACATAGGTTTTATTCTCACAGTTAAGTTATAAATTCCATACCACAGGCACTAGTGCACAGTTTGGTATAAACTGTGTTGCTGTAGCTCTTCCACTTCATAGAAATAATAAAATAAAATTGCTGTACATAGAGCTGCAATGCAATGATTCCCCTTTTGTTTTCTGTATTAATATTCTGCCCACCAGACCAAAGAGAAACATTCTCTGAATAGAGTATTGGAGTATTTCTGAAGTAAAATTTGATCAGCTGCAAGAGGAGAAAAGAAGTCACTATTCTTTCCACAGTAGTAGTTTACCTAGAATCCCCAAAGTACAAATATGTGTCTAAATCCCTTTGGCAGAGAAGGGAATTGAAATTTTCCATAATCTGAGTCCTCAAACCACTGACCTAAGGGACTGCAGAAAACCACTCTTATCACAGAATCACAAAATGTCATTATTCATCTTCAGTTACCCCAAATAGTTTCTTCCATTATTTTTCTTTTTTTTTTTCTTTTCCCCTCCAAACAGAGTAGCTGGTAAATTTATCCTACTTTTAAGCACATACAGAGAAAATTTTAACTCAGGAAAAAATGCATACAATTATATGTCTCTAAATGCTATACAATTTGAAAAAAAAAGCCAATATAACTTCTGAGAAGAGACTGAAAATTTCCCAAGTCCTCAATTTCTAACTCCAGTATAAGTCCAACCTTACTATTCATATGTATAAAAATGGAGTACAGGGATCTTTACTGCACTATGGAAGTTCTCTGCAGGACAATCTTGTCTTTTTTTTTTTTAATAAAATTATGCTGCTCCTCTGCTCAGTCTAATATTCACTGGTCCATCTGATAAGTCTGCTTATCTATGTCAATTTGTAGAATCATAGAATCAGCCAGGTTGGAAGGGATCTCTAAGATCATCAAGTCCAACCCTTGGTCCACTACCGCCGTGGTTACTAGATAATTGCACTAAGTGCCACATCCAGTCTCATCTTAAAAACTGCCAGAGACAAAGAATCCACCACTTCTCTGGGCAGCCCATTACAATGCCTGATTACCCTCTCTGTAATGAATTTCTTTCTAATATCTAACCTAAACCTCCCCTGGCAGAGTTTAATATCGTACCTTCTTGTCCTACTGCTAGTTGCCTGGGAGAAGAGACCAACCCCCACCTGGCTACAACCTCCTTTCAAGGAGTTATAGAGAGTGATGAGGTCTCCCCTGAGCCTCCTCTTCTCCAGGTTAAACAATCCCAGCTCCTTCAACCTCTCCTCATAGGACTCCAGTCCTTTCACCAGCCTTGTTGCTCTTCTCTGGATCTGCTCCAGCACCTCAATATCCTTCCTGGACTGAGGGGCCCAGAACTGGACACAGTACTCCAGGTGTGGCCTCACCAGTGCTGAGTACAGGGGCAGAATCACTTCCCTGGACCTGTTGGCCTCACTGTTCCTGATCCAGGCCAGGATGCCATTGGCCTTCTTGGCCACCTGGGCACACTGTTGACTCATGTTCATCTTCCTGTTAATCCAAACTCCCAAGTCCCTTTCTGCCTGGCTGCTCTCCAGACACTCTGTCCCCAGCCTGTAGCGCTGCCTGGGGTTGTTGTGGCCAAAGTGCGGGACCCGGTACTTGACCTTGTTTAACCTCATCTTGTTGGATGTAAGAATGGTCTGAGGAGTTTGATAAAATAATTCAAGATAGCTGAATACAAAAAAGCCTTGCTGACTTATGAAAAAAAGCAACCCATAAAATTTAAAAGACTTATTTTTGCAGCAGTTCCTGCAAAGAAATCTTTCTAAAAGAGGCTTTCATACTGTCTCCTTATAGAATGTGGTAGTTTGCTCTAGGCCTTCCTTGGTGACCAGTTTGTAACCAAGGAAGGGTCCAGATTTACCCAGTATTCCCTATGATTTTTACGTAAGCCAGACTATAAGAAGAAAGGAGGAGAGACCTTCGCTCTCTTCTTTCCTTCCGGCGGTTTGGAGGTGCAGGTTCCCTGCTGTTGAGTCTGCTGTGTTGGGGAGCGAGGCCTGGTAAGACCTTACCAACCTTGGGACACAGAGGTTGCCAGCGATCGTTCCAGAGCGACTCTCAGTTGTCCCAGGAGAGTAATGAGATATTTTCTTTGCTAACTCTTTTAGTTGTTAGATATTGGGCTACTGATCGGGATACATATATATATATATTCTATTTTGGTTTTGTTCCTTTTCCCTTCCCCCTTCCCATTCCCTTGTGAAATTGTATATATTTCAATTGTATATAACTGTAACATAAGCGTAAATATATTTATATATATTTATATATATCACTTTAGCTGTCTCTCTCTCTTTTCGGGTTTTCTTAGTTGTTTTTCTCCCTCTTCTCCCTGAGGTTTGGGGGTGGGGCTTCTTGTGGTACGGTTTGGAGACTTGGCAGGGAGCCAGCTTCAAACCATATCAATAGACCTCAATGAAATAATTATGACAAATAATTCATATACTGATGATTTTTTAGTTTTATTTTCCATGAGGAATGGAAAATAATTTATTTGATTACTCCACTAAATATACCGACACTACATGGCTACATCCTGTGAAACATTTACTTGTTTATTTTTCTGATGGCCATAGGGTCACAAGCACATGAAGATTCAGCTTTGTCAAAACAATTGTAAACCATGGTCACCATTGTTACGTAAAATATGACTTTGCTAGTTCATCATGAACAAAATAAGATCATAAAAAAGTATAATTATTCTTTGTTTTCAGGTTAACATTTCCTGTACTATATTGTGCCCATTTTTATAGAATCATTTGCCTGACAAGCGTCATTCATATGAACTGGTAAATTTCTCCTTTGCTGCAATTCGGCACTTTTGGTCTGTCACTTAGAGACCAGTGTTCAGGTAGTCAGCAAATTTCTCCTAAAGCAAATTCTGTGTTTTTAGGAGAAACTAAATGACAACTGATACTATTTCCACAGAATAGGCAGCTGAGAACTGGTTTGACTTTTTAGTCACCTCTTGTTGCTCTTCAGTTGACTTCTTGCATTTACTGTACCTCCATAATCATGATAGCAGTGGAAGAAGAGAAAACCTTGTCCATCAAAAAGCAGCTTCTGACTCACCTTCTCACTTACATAACTGCTCTCCCATCCCTTAGGTTGAAATTGCAACTAAAATACAATTGTCTCTTTTCCTAGATGATAGACTTGGTTGGCCACTGTAAATGTGTAAATTCATTACTTGAGCTCAATGAAACTGCTTCTGCCTCTCCTTTTCCTGCTTTCAAAATGAGTTGAAGTGGGAATGGCACTGTGAACTGTGCAGATTATTATATCAAGTTCTCATGAAAATTTTAGTTACGCAGCCTTTGCACCTTTCCTCTGGACAATGGTCCTGAGTAACATGTTAGGATGAGAAATATTATTTTGCAGAGCTTCAAGTCACAGTCACCTCACTCTTTTTTTTTTTTAACCTAAGATGGTTAATTTCTGTGCTTTTTTTCCTGTATAAAAGAATGAATTCCTATTGTGTTTTCATGAAAGAATATCCAGTCATTCTCACCTCTTCATTATGACCAGAATTTCACCACAAACACAAGGAAAGAGAGACTAGTGAGATTTTGCATTATATGTTACTGGGAACAACTGTTTAATTTGTGCTGAACACATTCAGCTTGCTTCAGTATGTGCTTAGTAGATGTGGCATGCCTGTTCCTGTATAATATTAATAAACATTAATGTTTCCCATGTTTATCTCAAAACAAGATTACTAAAGGAAAATAAACACAAACACATACATATTATATATATATATATATTATTATTAATAACATATGTAGGCAGATGACTAAGCCCTGTCCCTGTATTTAACTAACTGAACAGAACATGAAAAAACATGACAACATGAGCTTAACACAAGAAAATGCTGAGCATAACAAATTAGAAAATAATAACCTGACAAAACTTTCAGAGAAATTACAGGATTTTGTGTGGGGCTAAGGGAAGTCATGTGAGACAGACACACTTCTCAGCTAATTGGAGGAGAGCAATGAGGACCTGCTGGGTACCTTGCAAGGCTAGCAGGGCCTCAGTAATCCTATCAGAAATACCAACTTGTGATACCAATGCAGCAGACCTGAGACTAAAAGGGAACACTCCAGATGTGAACTATTTAGTTGGGAGAAGAAAAGGGAAGAAAAAAGGAGAGATAAATGTGTGGATGAGGGAAGAACAAATGTGAAAAAGTGGAGAGATGGGAAGCTAAGAGTGTCTGATAGACTCAACCATTTTGCTTTTCTGCTGAGCTCTGTTCCTAGTGATTTCAGTCTGTCCAACCTTCTTACTGAACTTTACTTCTCACTTCACTCTGTGAGTGTACTCTGTACTCGGAGACCATGTATGTGACTGGTAGTGAACTTTAGGTCAAATATGGATATAGGAACCAGTAATTGGAGAGACGGAGGTATCTATCCGAGGTCTCTATCTGTGGTTAGCTGCAGGATAGACTTGAGTTTTGCGTATATCTGCATGTATGTTCTGCTATGAAACTTCCAGTCGGACTAGCCAGTGTGTAGAAGTCTAGGAAAGATCCATGGTCTGAGTTTCTGAATAAGTCGTGGACCTAGGATTCAGGCATGGGTGTTAAGTGAGTTTAAAACCTGTGCTAATAATCAAGAGACCTGTGACTGTGGGTATGACTGTGGGTTAAGGAGTAAGTGTGACTATCTATCAAAAAAACCTTCAGTCCTGATCAGCTGGAGGGGAGGAACAGCATTTAGTGTTGTCTGTGTTCCTGCATTAAAGGTTTTGTTGGTTCTGTGTCTGTATATGTGTGCGTGCACATGTGCTTGTGTGTGTGTACACATGCACACAGATCTTTTGGAGACATTTGTTTACTGGCTGGATCTACTGATGGAAACAGTAGCAGCTACAACTAGGAGACTGGGATTCCCTGGGGAGTGAGTGTGTACCAAATTGAGCTCTAGCACACTGGGAAAGAGGAATTCCCATGCCCTGAGGACCATCAGATTCAGTTTCTTTAACAGTGAGGAGCATGAGAAAATTTAGTTTAAGCACTTTGATAGTTGTATTCTTGCATGCGTATTTGTTTTGAGCTTTACCTGAACTGAGATGAGCTTTACTATGAAATACTACTGCTTATAAAATGCTGAAAATCAAACAAGAACCTTTACTGAGCAGCTCTGATATGCTATTTGCATTTCCTGCATTTCTCCTGCTGTGTGCTCCAGGTTGCTTCTTATGTGAAATTCAATGTCAGTGTTAAGAAACATACTAGATATAGAAGTGAAATTCAAGGACAAGTCCAGGAGAAAACAATCTAACCTGATTATAATTCTTAGGTACCCAGCTGCTGAAACATAGACAGGTATTGAATATGAAATATTTTCTTCTCTCTTCAATGTGTGAGAATAATTGGGGTTTTGGATTTAAGACCAGAACAGACTGAGTGCTGAACGGATTGCTGCCCTTATCATGCAGTTACATAGTGCCATGTAATTACAAATGTTGAGGTCAGGGTTACATTTTAAATTGCTTGTTTAACTCAAGGTTGTAGGACAGTATGTTTGACAACAGAATCTGTGGACCTGAAACCTCTCCTAAAGGCAAATGTTTACAAACTTCCCTCTATATATGAATATGTGTACTTTTGCAATTTTTCTTTGGAAATCTACCCAAGTGAATAGGAGTTAATCAAATCCTTGTCCCTCTTTTAATACTATTGGACCATGAATGAAATATGCATCTGAAAATACTTGTTTCAATACCTCTCTGATCAAAATGACATTCAAGCCAATTCTAGAAAATCAACAGCTGTTTTGGAATACAATATGGTAGAAACATTTGCTATGTAAAAACATTTGCTATGCCTCTTATTGCAACTATAATATTGTGACTACAGGGACCTAAGGACCAGGGTGGAGGGGTTGGAAAGTGAGATGGCAAAGCGTTCCATCCCCATGGTAAATGGCATAAGTAAAGTCCTGTCTCCTGTGTATATATGTGAACATATGAAGCAAACTGCAATCGGACATGTCTGTCTCGTATTGGCCTCATAAGCCACCAGTGTGCCTGTAACAAATGTGGATAAAGCCTTCCCAAATCTTCGTTCGCAAAGCCTAGCCATGACGAAGCAAAAGCGAAGGAAGGAATTAAAAGACTGCATGTAGTCAAATAACCACAATATGACTATGATACAGGACATGTAGTGAGATAGCTTCAACGGCTAAAGTGCTGGATGGATTCAAGCTCTTTAAGAAGCATAACAGAGAAAGGACACAAATTCTTGTACTCTATTTGAAGGAGTAGCTTTAGTGTACATTTATATTTCTAAGAGATGGATGATAATTTATGGGTCAGGATCAGAGAATAGGTTAGCAGTGGAGATGAGATGGTGGTGGAGAGATTCTGGAGTTCACGTTGTTATGTTATATGATAAAACGTTGTCTGCACAATCAGAAGGATCAAGCTGGAGACCACTCAAGCATACTGGGAAGAATGGATTACATCTAGAAGAGCTGGTTAATGTCTTTATGAAGCAGATCTATAACATCTTTGAAAGATTTTCACAATCACAGAATTCCCTCATAATGTGAAGAATGCAAATGTCACACCTTTCTTCAAAGAGTATACACAGAATTAAAAGCAGGTCAGGCTCATCATAGTCCTTGAGGACATAATGGACCAAATCCTTCTGGAAGATTAGTCCTTGGGGACATAATGGACCAAATCCTTCTGGAAGCCATGTTCAGGCATGTGGAGAACAAAAAGTGATAGGGAATGTCCAGCATTAGTTTACCAATGTGTATGGCCAACAGGTTTGTCTTGTGTGATGAAACGACTGACCGTGAACAGGAGAGAAAACATGTTATTTACTTTGACTCTAACAATGCTTTCAATGTGTTCTCCCACAGTACTCTTTTAGTATTGGTGGTGAGTTAATGACTATATGGATAAATGGAAAGGAATGCTGAATACTGCCTGGACTACTGGACCACTGGATACAAATATCATAAGTTCAAATGTCCAACTTGAAGCCATCAATGAATGACAGTTCTTAAGTGTTAATAGTGGAACCAATGTTACCATTACTGACAAGGATGATGGGCCAGAGCGCAAACAGTTCATAAAGATGTGCTCGAGGACGGGAGTACCATAAAGGGGGACATCAAAGAGCTGGAGAAATAGGATGACAGAAACCTCAAGGTTTTGAATCAAGGCATATGCACAAACAAGGCATGGCTAGACTCTGTGTCTCAAATTTGCTGCAAAGGAATCTTTCAGAAATTAGACTTTGAACTCCACATAGGCAACAAGTTACGTGTAAGTCAATTGTATGCACTTGTGGTGATGAAGACTAAATTTAGACTGGGCTGCATTTGTAAGCATATAGCTAGAAGGCTAAGGGAAGTGATTATTCTCTATTTGCATTTATGAAACCATATCTGAAATTTTGCAACCAACTGTAGGCCCCCAGGAAAATAAAAATTGAAGTTAATTCAACAGAGGATTATCAAGATTGTCAAGGAGCTGGTGAACATGTGAGACCTGGGTTGTATAGTCTGAAGATTAAAAGGTTTCGGGAAATTTTACTGCTGTCTTCAACCACTGAAGAGGAGGTGGGAGATAAGTCAGAGTCAAACTGTTACCAGTATTGTAAAGTGAAAAAGGCAAAAGGTGACAGGCATAGCTTCCTGCAAGGAAAACTCTGATTAAATAAAAGGGAAAAAACCCTTCACATTGAAAGTGGTCAAATACTGAAACAAGTTGCCGAAAGAGGATGTGGAATCCCTAGTCTTTGAGATATTCAAAACAACTCCACAAAGTACTGAGTAGTGTAAGGTAACTTTGAAGTTAGCGTTGCTTTAAGCAGGAGGTAAAAACAGATTACTTGCAGTCCTTTCCAACCTAAATTATTTTCTCATTCTCTGTTTGTATTAATGCTGGTATATCACAAAAAGAAAGATTTAAATATTCAACCGAAAAGAGCATAAGAACAGCTATGACTATGCTGTTTATTAATTTCATATTAGAAAGAGAAAAGAGACTACTGTTTTGAGAACCCTTTGAATAGTTTTTAGAGCAAGACTTGTTACAAGTTTTCTAAATGAGTAGTCTATATTAAACTCACTCAAACTCAGATTATAGTAAATCTGCCACTATTATTCTGACCAAAACCTATGGAAACTGTTTCTTCATTGTTCCATTTGAGATACTCATATATGATTTTATGATCTTACATAAGATAATCAGGTAGCTCATCTCTGAATTTGTCATATCTTATGCAGAATAACAGAAGAAATTCTCAAAATTCTTAGCATTGAAAAGCTACCACTAAGCCCAAAATGCTCTGCTGTGAACAGAATGGTAGCAGTCATATAAATCCATATCTTTTATATTACACTTGCAGTGACTAAAAACTATGAGAATTTTTTTTTTCTTTCCTAGCCAAACTTTTCTAAGTTCCAGGTGGTCTAAGACATCAGTTGTATACTGAGAAACTCTCTTTAAGGCAGATAGAACTTTCACATGATAACAGAGTAACTATAGAGAAATGCAGGGGTTAAACAGGCTTTATGTACCATTGATAGGAACTTAGATATTGAGCTTGAATCTTAATGGTGTTTAAGACCATTTTGGCTTCTCATAGTGCCCTAAGAGTATATATAAACTCATAGGAAACTTGGGTTATGGTCTACCTACATTCTAGACTCTTTTTACCAGTGAGAAAGTGGCTAAATTGTTCCTTGTGAGGTGAATTTATTGGTAAATATATTTCTTCCCACAACAAAAAAATGGTCATCTAAAAATATCAACCATCTGTTGAAAGATATTTAAAAAGTCTATATGTTTGGCTTAATTGCCTACTTAAAATGACTGAAATAATCCTCCCATCCATCCCTTCCTATTATCTAGGATTATGAATAAGCCTTTAAACAAATTTACAGTCTTTTAAAGGCCTGATTCTCAGCTGGTATAAATTATCATATGAAATGTGTAAATTGGCAAACCTCTGGTGCTAGTAAAGCTGAGAACTAACTAAGAAACTTCTCAATATTCCAGTGTAAACTCTTCAGTAGTTTGTTTAAAATAATGCATTACTTCCAGGATGGATTATTGGAATATAAATGTGTTTCCCTATGGAGGTAAAAATGGTTGACATTTACTGTCTCAGTAGATCTCTGATAAATTTCCATAGGGCTTTCTTATACAGAATTTCAAACTGCTAAGTATGTTATCTTTATGTCTATTTACACAATAGACAATAACAGCCATGATTTTAAACCAAAATTATTTTATTTAATTAAAAGTAATTAGAAAAATAATCTAGTTACGCTTATTTAGCTCTGTGAAGATTCTTTTACTGTGAGCATGAATGATGCTCATACACTTTAAAAATAAATTCTGATTGAATATGTTGATTTTTTAATGCTTCTAACAATGTCAGAAAGTTTCATTCCTTACACTTTTAGTTATACTGTGCTATACTGGTACTGCTTATCTTTTTCTTTTTTTTTTTTTTTTAAGTGAGTTTCATACTTTGTATGTAAAAGTTTAACAGGTTGAACCTACTTCATGTCCATGAGATATACCAACATCCTTTCCAGTGACGCTCTGAAACCTGATACGGAAAAGTCATTCAACTCGTATTAAAATACTCCCAAATTTACTCCTAATACCTAAGAAATAGATATCCAGGCACCAGCTCACCTTTTCAATTATATATTTCCTTAAATTTCCCTACAGATGATCATTAGGAAGGCCAGAACTGTACTTTTCATCACTGCAAGCAATATCAGAGAACTCTCATCTTGCTAATAATATGTCTAGATTAAAGACAAAAGTAACAATCTTGAATTACATCCATCAATATTAGATCCTAATTATAGTATCTTTTTTACTAGAAATTCAGATTATATTTAGTATTAATCACAGCTTATGTTGTTCATATTTATTGATAACAAAATAGAGAAAGTAACTTTACTTCAGTATTTATGTCATTTTGCTTTTCTGCACTCTAATTTCAACATGTTTTGAACAAATTATTCTTTGAGAATTTTAAAATATCTTTGACAAACAAGAATGAAAATTGTTATGTAAAAGCTTATTTTGCTTTTTATAGAATGTATACTATGAAGGTCTTAATTTATTTCAAATAACAGATCTGGAAAGACACATATGTTGCTTCTTGTTTATAAGATATTTGGTAGCTGTCAGAAAAGTTTGAGAAAAAAGACCCTACCGAAAAAGAACTAAAATATGAGGATTTATTTAAAGATATTTTTTTAAGAGATTGCAAAAATATAGTAGTCCCTTAAGTTAGGAGCAGTGTATAGAGCAATTACATTCTGAGGACTAGTAATCAAAATAAATGCAGAGAAATAATTCCTGGAATCTGTCATATTTGCATAATCTTTCCTATATATTTTATGAATAATCTAAATTATGTTTCATTTTAATAAATTAATGGTGAGTTAGGACAAATACTTAATAATTTTTCAGTTTCATGGCTGGTTGTATTGGGTCTGGATGGCATGGAGTTAATTTCTCCCATAGCACCACTCATAGTGCTGTTTTGTGTTTGTAGCCAGAAGAGTGTTGATAACCTACCAGTGTCTTGGCTGCACAGCATCAGCTCTGTTTCTCCAACCCTTTCCCTCTCTTCAAAGGCCTGTAGTCTGCGGGTATGCAAGAGGCTGGGAGGGGCACAGTCAGGACAGCTAACCCAGGCTGACCAAAGCCATATTCCATACCATAGTTCTCAGCAATAAAAACTAAGAGAAAGGAAACAGTGAGAGATACTAATTATTAAAGTATTCTCTTTACAAAGCAATCTATTTCCCAGGAAGGAGCTGGATGTCGCCTGCAGATGGAAAGTAGATGATAAATATTTTTACCTTTATTTGCTTCTATGTGTGACCTTTGCTTTTATTTTTTAAACTGTTTTTGTCTCGACCCATGAGCTTTTTGTTTTACTTTCTTCTCCTCTCCCACTGAAGAAAGGAAATGACAGAATGGCGTGGGGGCAAGCCAAGGTCACTCCATCCCATTAAGGCTTCCAGCTTTCAGGTATTTGTGGAGATTATTATTTTCATTTAAATAATTTCTTGTTTCAGTTTTCTTCTGGAGTTGAAAAGCAAGGCAGAGAAAAATAGACCTAAATGCCAATCATTCTGTTGCATGTTGAGACAAAACAAGGCAGAATATAATTAGTGGGAAGTTTCAATATAAAGATCACAAAAGGGACACCAACAAATCTCCTGTTTTCAATTCTAGAAGGATGACTGAGCTTTTGTAAACAAATAACTCCCTTGCTATAGTCTAGTTTCTCTTCTTTGCCTATTATAATCTGAGAAAAATGTCCAAAGTAAAAGAAATACCTTCATCAGTAGTTTAGTCTGCCTAGTTCTTTGTCTAAAATTGTTTTCTGAACTTGTGTTAATAAATGATGGATGGAAACACTATCTGAGCTGATGGTTTTCTATAAAGGACCCTGTAGATCTACTGAAGTTTCTGTGCAGCACTGCTCCACTGAATGACAAAGTGAATCCATTGAAGTGGATCAAGTTTAGCATTAGTAATAACATGAAACTTGATTTCTTATGAGAATTAACTTTCATAAAAAAGAAATGTTTCTGTAAATATTTACTGGCAGACATACTGTGTTAATGTCCGAAGGTACTTTTTAGGTGCAGTAACTGTAGGGATTTCCACGAATATTATTCTTCTAGTGATTATGTGGAGAATAAGAAGAATTTTAAACAAAAAAATTAAAAACAGTACCTTTCAATTCAAGCTGTAATTGCATTGAATAATATATACTCAATGACATGTTTGAAATGCTGTAAGAACTGCCCTTCACATGTCCTGATGAATCAAATCCCAAATAAGTGTCTTATTTTCACAGTGCATGACAATAAAATATAGCAGTTTAAAGTCAAACAGAAGTAACTGAAGGTCACAAAGCTAAAATCCAAAATGATTCAAGTTAATTCTGTATTGATCTGCTAATTTTTTCATAGATTAGCGTCCAGACCCAAATAAGGACTTAGCTACTCAAATGCACAGCCTTTTCAATATATAGGACTATTCAGTAATAAAAGTTATTAATAATAACAATAAAAAAAATCTGGAAAAAGCTGAAGTTAAATCAGTAAATTTTGTGTGCAGTTTTGATTCTTTTAGGTATTAACAATATCTTTAAAAAGAAACTTTAAAATCAAGACCTATAGAGATTCTACATGCCAAGAACCAGTTGTGACCCTGAATACTTCCAGTCACTAAATTTAGACAGGGGGGTTACTGATGCTCATCAGCAGACTAATTTGTTATTTGCAATTACCTGAACATAACTAAAATTTCCTAAGAATGGACAGTGTGAATATCTTTGGATTCAGTTCCTATTTAAGTACAACAAACCTGCAAAAATATGTTCTTCTGCCATTTAAAAAATGCATTTACTAAACAAACCAACAAACTCATCCAGATCTGAACTAAGCAGCGTTACCATTATTTACCACTTTATTTTCAAACACTGTCATGGGACGAAAGAATTGTAACTTCTTTTATTCAATTGATTTTTATTGAAGCATTCATCTAGACCAAGAAACAGGGGTGAAGTTCCTGTCATAGCCTGAGGACATTCCCTTCTTCTCTGACAAAAGAGTACCATAATAACTGGGCAATGCATTTCCATAAGTAAAAATATTCCTCATCCATTTTGAGAAAGTTGTTACAATGTGTAAAAAGATGTATTTTTCTTTACTATTATTATTTAATTTGAAATATACTATTTCAGAACAGAAATTATGATATCTGGGATTGTGCCTTGGGAAAAACTAGAGGACCTAGGTCAAATTAGCTTTTCTTTTTATTTCACTACAGGAGATTTCAGCTTCATGCAACGTCAGCAACACAGAGGCAAAGTGAATACTTGCCTTTTCCCATTGTATCTGACAGAATGGAATTTTTTTTCTATAATGGAAGTTCAAGTGTGATTCATGGGCAATATCTGTTTTGAGTAGGTGGTATCTTGTCTTCACCAAGGGCAAGTCCTGCTCAGCCAACCTGGTGGTATACTACAATGGAGTGACTACATCAATGGGCAAGGGAAGATAAATGAACAGATGTCATTTATCTGGACTTCTGTGAGGCCTTTGACCTGATCCCTACATCATCCTCCTCTTTAAATTGGAGAGAGATGGACTCAATGGGTCCATCTCTCTGAGACTGTTGTTGGACAGTGTCACCCAGAGGGTAGCAGTCAGTGTTTCAGAGTCCTGATTGAGATCTGTGACAAATGATGTCCCTCAGGGACCCATTGTGGGACCAGTGTTGTTTAATATCTTCATTAATGACACAGACAAAGGGATCAAGTGCAACCTCAGCAAATTTACAGATGACACCAGGTTGAGTGGTGTGCCTGACACACCTGGGATGCCATCCAGAGGGTCCTGGACAAGCTCAAGAAGTGGGCCCATGGGAATACCATGAGGTTTAAAAAGGCCAAGTGCAAGGTGTTGCAGTTGGATCAGATCAACCCCCAGTATCAAGAAAGGGTAGGGGATGAACAGATCATGAGTAGCCCTGCTGAGGACTTGGAGATGCTGGCAGATGAGAAGCTGGACATGAACCAGTAATGTACACTTGTAGCCTAGAAAGTCAACCATAATCTGGACTGCCTCAAAAGAACCATGGCTGGTTGAGGAAGATGATTCTGCCCCTCTTCTCCACTCTCGTGAGACCCCACTGAGAGTGCTGCATCCAGCTCCTGGGTCTCCAGCACAGGAAAGACATCAATCTGTTGGACTGAGTCCAGAGGAGGGCCACCAAGATGATTATAGGGATGGAATACCTTCTATGAGGAAAGGCTGAGAGAATTGGGCTGTTCAGCTTGGAGAAGAGAAGGCTTTAGGGTGATCTAATTGCAGCCTTCCAGAATCTCAAGGGAGCCTACAAGAAAGATGGGGAGAGACTTTTTACAAGAGCATGTAGTGATACAGCAAGGGGAAATGGTTTAAAACCGAAAGAGAATATGTTTAGATTAGATACTAGGAAAAAATTCTTTACTATTAGGGTGAAAAGGAACTGGAGCAGCTTCCCAGAGACATTATGGATGCCCCATTACTTGAAATGCTCAAGAATCATAGGTTGAATGTGGCTTTGAGCAACCTGCTCTAGTATAATGCTGGGGCCTGAAGAACTGGCCCTGAACCAAAGCTGACCTGTAAGCTGAACTTTCCAACCTAGTATAGTGTTTAGCCATATAGCTGCTTATTAACCAACATGCTATGTAATCCTTAGTAATGCTTTAATAATACACATTTATGCTTATTAGCACAGTATATTATTAACAATTAATAAGGCTTGAATGTGCTTTAAATATACCTTTTATTTCCAGCCAATATTGTGAAAAACAGTAGGGCCTCACATGGCCACAGCTGGTTCATATTTGAGATATCAATGTAGCCTCCGCTGGGAGGGAGGAGGGGGAACATGGAAGGAGGGGTGAGGGGAAGGTGTTTTTAAGACTGTTTTATTTCTCATTCTTTGGCTCTTATCCTGTTAGAAATAAATTTAAGTAATATCGCCACTTTGAGTCTGTTTTGCCTGTGAAGGTAATCAGTAAGTGACCTCTCCCAGCTGTTACCTCAACTCATGGATCCTTAGCTGGTTTTTTTCCTCTCTTCTCTGGTCCAGTTGCAGAGGGAGAGTGAGAGAGCAGCTTTAGTGGGTACCTGGTATCTGGCCAGGGTCAACCCACTACAAGCTTCTAAAAGAAGCTATCCCTGTAGCCCCCCACCACTACCAAAACACAGTCACAGAAACCCACTACACTTGCGTAGAGGTTGTACAAATGCATAGCAAAATCTCATCCATGTTCTTCATCTTTACACACTTTGTTGCATTGGACAGTTCATATAGTGACACCTGCCTTTACATACAGGCATGTGTGTCAGTGTGTTTTGGGGTCAGCTTCAGTGAAGTTTCTTTTGAAGTGCACTGCCGCTCTTACCTAAGATATGTTCAAAGGGCACTTTTTCTATACAAAGCAAAGGGCAGCGTGGGCTGTGTCACAGAGCTGCTTGTCGAGGACCAGGCATCCAGTCAGAGTCAACCCTGCAGTACAATTACACACCAAGAAACCACTATTGCTTTACACATCCAAAAAGTAGCAAAAATAACACACACACATACACACACACACTAAAAAGGACTAAAAGCTAATTTTTTAGTGTTATGAAGTAATCATATCGAAAGGGATTATACTGTAACTTTCACAGGGGCGTTAATATCTGCTTATTATCTACTCACTGCCTGCTCAGAAAAGGGAGGGAAAGTGCATTCAACCTTTGAATTTTTAAATAAGGGGAGAATAAGATGAAAAAAAAAGGTAGAGATGGGAGAAACTGAGACATCAAACTGAGTAAATGGCTGACTAACAGTCTAATAATTTTGTCAGCCTTTTCCTTTGTTTTCACTCCAGATACACCACATCTATTCATAGGCCTGACTTGTTATGTCTTGTTCGATTTAGTCTGTACAGGGCAGGAATCCTCTTTGTGCTGCATCTAGGTGGCATATGACATATTTCATGCAAAAATGAAATATGCCAGTCGAAGAAGTGGCGTTCATCTCAGTAAGCAGAAGTGGAACACTGTAAAACATTTTTGTAGAGCTGGGCTCATGTGTTTCACCAAGGTGAAGGACAATTGCCTTTTGAAGGTAGATATTTGTATGCAGTCCACGAAGAGTTTAGGACAGTTATTATGTGTAGGTTTGGCAGCACTAACGAAATTAACTTTTCTATCTTACCAAAATGAACATAACAAATTTTCTTGTTTAAAAACTTAAATTTTATTTCTCATTTTTTATACCTTTTCCAAATTCCTAATCATTAAGTGGACTACTAATAATATAAAGCAAAATAGTATAGAATAAAACACAACTAGTACCACTTCTAAGGAAAGATATGTTTAAGCTGCCACGAGTTGCACAATGTACTCTACCTGGAGGGGGGAAAAAAAAAGAAAGAGAGAAAGGCAGAGAGAGCTAGAATGCTATTATGTGGAAATCCATCTCTAGGGAAAAAGAGAAATGTTATATTTCCAAGAATATGCATGTCCTCCACTTAATCTGTGGAAATTTAACATATTTTACACACAATTTTCATCTATTTTTGGCCAGATAAGAATTGTCCAATTGTTTATAGTTGATTGGTTGTTTTTTTGGTTTTTTGTTTTGGTTTTTTTTAAAAGGTAATTATAAAAAGCTTTTCTTTCTTTTTTTTCTTTCTTTCTTTCTTTGTTTTTCTTTCTTTCTCTTTCTTTCTTTCTTTCTTTTTTCTCTCTTTCTCTCTCTTTCTCTTTTGCTCTTTCTCTCTTTCCCTCTTTCTCAAGGACACCTAATTGGAAGATAATCTATACTTTTTTCATGTTCTGCAGAGATAGGAAAAAATGGTAAACATTTATATGTTTTCATTGTTTTTATTATAATTTCAAACTAATATTTGTTAGATAAACTGTTAGCTTTTTGATGATAAATAAGTAACAAATAAATGAAGTTTATGACTGGGTTATCAAGCAACATGTATCAGTCCTAGCACCATGAAGACTAAAAACCACCTCAATCTTTACAAATTTTCAGACTAACGTGACTTCTCTGTTCCAGCTGAACTTTTTCACTAATCAATGTACAACCATGTCCTGTTAACATATGACTGGTAACATCACTCTCCAGTTCACACTGCTGTTTTAATAAAACTGAGTAGCTAAAACTGAAGATAAAATTTTAGTCTTGGAGTAATTTATTTTATATGTCAGAGTAAGACTATTCTGTTCAGCAGTTTGACTTCTTTTATGCTTCTATTATTTTCTTCTGTTTTCCTTTTTGCCACTGAGCATTCTCATCAATATATAGACTTTTCTTTGCAATTTACCTTTTCCATCTGAACCTGTATCTTTAGTTTATTTATCTTCATTTTAGTATTATTTTTTTTTAAAGAAGAGGGCCACAATGCAGGAAGGAGAGCATACATGACCTTGATTCTACTGAATCTCAAGAAGAATGAGGAGGAAAAGAATGTAGAACCATTGCAAAAATCAATGAAAAGGGCTGAAAGTTCTGAAATATCTATTTTAAATTTAAGAAAATATTTTGTCTAGATTTTTTTTTTCAGTATTGAATTTTCCTGCCAGTATAGATAAGCTTTATGGTTAGGAAGAAATAATTTTCCACCATTCAAAGGTTCTGGTGATCTCATTAGAAAGAGCTTTCTCATGAAAAATAAAATATATGGATTAAAATGATTGAGCCTTTCACATCTCACAGAAGAACATAATGAGCTTTAATTTCTAATCTCCTGAAACACTATGCATTCAGAGTTCAGGAATGTTTCTATAAAATCTATTTGATAAAAGGATATCTCTAGCTCACTGTTAAAGATGTGCTATAAACAGCTGTCTTAAGGAAAAATAGTATCTGTAAACTCCAAAATCTCAAGAAGTACTTGCCAGGAGGCAGAGTTAAGACACCTGGACTTGAGAAAAAAAGTGAGATTTGTTGTCAGAAACCCTGCCTGAATAATATTGTCAGAAATTCACCATTCTGTCTTGTTTTAACTGCCTGGACAGTATTTGGGTCTGAGCCTCGTGATCAGAATCACAGAGGATGAATGACACCATTGGTGATATTTGTGCTTCAGTTTTGACTGGATCTTCAGCCATGTGGCAAGAACCATTTGCTCCCTCACTTGCAAGGGAATACAGTATCTGTGGGGAGCTGGGAAGGACTGCTGCATGGCCAGCATTCCCACCAGAAAAGGAGTCTGGTTTGCTCCAGATTAAGATCTGGGAGGTGTAACAACCAGATTAGGGGCAAGGGTTGGAGGTCCGGGCACCCGGGGGAGTCATGTTCCAGGGAGCCTATTCTTTTGACAGGCATCAGTTTGCAGGATCAGCACAAACAGTTCATTCCAGACCACTGACAAGGGGTGTTAAGAGCAAGGTCTTGAGATCAGGAGTTTCTCATTTTCCACCACTATGAGTGTTTAGGAAGCTATAAATTCATAGAGAGAGAATTATTTCATTGCACCTCCATCCTTCATGCATGGTCTCTAGTAACTACAGATCTCTTGTGTGCATTAACAAACAGATGTATCTCTGTAGTAAGACGCTTGATAGAACTTTACATGTAGGGTTTTTTTAGAACACTATAACTTCAGAAATTTTATGGTTTATCTAACCTTTATATTTGGGTGGGAAAAAAATATTGTATCCAGGAGGTCTCTATGGGAGTGCTGTTGGATGGGTAGCTGGCAGGGGAGGTTGGGAAAGTTACAGGAGAGTAGGAAGTTGTTAACAGCAAAACCTTGGCATGTGAGTAATAGGTTATTTCACCATTCTACTAATACTGTTGATACTAACAAGGACAGACCTGTCAACAGAGTAGCTGAACTACTGACATTTGTCATCACTTGTCAGCTGTCAGATCTCTTTTCAATTAGGGCTGTGCTTCCCTAGAATGTCAGATTTTTGAGAAGGGCCCTTTTATGATACTCACAAGGCAAGCACAAGTGTACAATGAAGTGGATTTCCCTGAGTAATTACATCTGTCAGCAGTGGCAGTATTTATGATCCAGAATCATTAAAAGACACAAAAGATACCAGGATTTTGCCTGTATTATCTGAATGAGGGACTGCTACTGTCAACCATTGAATGGTCAGAGGAAAGGTGGGGATGATGGCTTTCAGAGGCCCCAGCAAGAGTGGTAATATGCTGGTGATAAACAAAGATGTTGGTGTTTCATTGATGCATACCTGCATAACTGTTAGCCTCAAGCAACACAGCACGACTAGCTTATGTATGATTGCATTTTGAGTGTTAGTTTGATTTCTGTACACTGCCTTTCAATGATAGAATGAAAACAGCTATTCATAAATATAGTCCCATTTTGTTCTGTTGTCAGCTTTAATTGAGAGCAGAGGATCTTATGTCAAAAGAGTTGGAGTTTCAGGTATAAAATTTCAGTATATCTATAATTTCAATGATGGTAAAAGGGCCCTGGCTACATGACTCTCTCACAGGGTTAATTAGCCAAAATTATTAGGGATTATGAATATCTGTTGTAATAGCATTCTGTCCAGCACTGTTTATCAAATAGCAGAAAATATTATCCCTTCTATAGCTAGTATTTGCCTATTCAAGGCTGATATGAAAGCAATCTCACAGATATCGGTAGATGGATGGTACAGATAGATGTGTAGATGCAGATCTAGCCATAGACATACATATGAAAAAGAGATGGAAAGTCATGCCAAAGAAGGGTGAATATTTGAGGGGATGAAAAATCTTTTGTCAACTAGATAATTTTTGTTAATTAGATAAGGATTCCAGGAATGGAGGTTATTTAATACAACTCGTGCTCGTTTGCTAGGTTTTGGCTTTTTTTCAGCTAAGAATTTCTCAAATGTTTGAGGTACAAGTATGGACACATAATCATAGTATATCTTTTAAGAAATTAGACCCCCAGAGAAAGACATTATTTTTTAATACATTTTCTGAAGAAGACACTATTTTTTTTGAGTGTGCAATTAAAGTTTATAACAAGAAAAATTGTTTCTGTAGTCATTGATACAGAAACTTAACAGCAAAACAGCATAAGTTGCTAGTGAGAATTTAAGAACAGATATTGCATACTGCAAGGGAATTGTGGTTCTACAGTTCACACAGCAAAAATAACACTAGATCAGCAGAATAGTAATATGGTTTTCACCTTCAGTGTCAAGTTCTCAGATTTGCAGTAGTTTCTATCAAAAGCTGTAGTAATACTAATGTGAATTCCTTCCTGCTTTCTATAATTTAATAATCCAAGGTCTGGGATTCCAGCAAAATTTAGATTATATATAGTGATGTCAGTTGATTCAGAAGAGATTACAAAGGAAACTAGAATTTTAGCACTATGAAGGAAAGGTAGATTTACCAAAGTAAAATACAAATATATACATAACTTTTAACATCAAAGCAATCTTCTATTTTTGTTTATCCAAAACTATATTGCAACAATAATTCAATTAGCAAGGGTTGATATTTGAATAAATCATGAGTATTTTTACAATCCTTGATTCAGGGTTTACTACCAATAATTTCATGAAAGGAAATCAGCTTGAAGAGGAATGTTCTGGTGTGTACAGTGAGAAACAGTGAATATAACCTGATTTTCTTTAAGCAAAACCTGTAAAATTAGGCTAAAATTATCATAGTACTAATTATTGTAGTTCTAATTAGTTTAAATGAAACTTTTTAAATTGTTTTGCCCATACACATTATTTTCTGTGTCCACAAAAGTAAATTCTGCTTAATATCATTATATTGTAAATATCTATTGAATTGGGATACAATTAGCACAGTGAATGCAGGGCTTCATTTGAGTTAAGGAAGATATATTTATTTATAGGTATTTTTCAGGTCCTCAGTGGGATGGCTTGAAAGCAGGCTGAAACACAGCATGCTCTGTGACCTTTGTTCCATCTGTTCACACAGGGGCCTTATGACACCCATAACTCACTATCTACATATTGCACCCAAGAAGTCTTAAAAAACCTTGTCCATCCTCCATCAGTAACATGATACTTCTTCAAGGCATGTAAAATATGTGTTCATGGTTAAAGATAAGCAGGCAGTCTGTGATCATTTCCAGCTCATCTACAGTCCTTGTAAATCTGTTATTGATTTCACAGAATATCACAGAATGTTCTGTGTTAGAAGGGACCCACAAGAACCAAGTCCAGCTTGTAAGTAAATGGCCCATGTAGGGATGAAACTCACAAGCTTGACAATATCAGCAGCAGGCTCTGATCAACTGAGCCAATCTCAGGGTCCTAAAACAAAGAATAAGTGCTAACTTTCTGTGTCAGATGGTGTATATTTTTTTCTAACACATGTACTTGAACATAGAGTCCTGCATATAGTTCGGAGGTCCATGGTACAGGAAAGACATATGCCTGTTAGTACAGATCTGGAGAAGGGCCACAATGACCAGAAGGCTGGAACACCTCTCCTATGAAAACAAGCTGAGAGAGATAGGTTGTTCAGCCTGGAGAAGAGAAGGTTCTGGGGAGACCTTGTTGCAGACTTTCAATTCTTAAAGAGGGTTTATAAGAAAGACAGAGAGAGGTCTTTTAAGAGGATCTGTAGTGAAAGGACACAGGGCAATGGTTTTAAACTGAGAGAGGGTGATTTAGGTTGGTTATAAGGAATAAATTCTTCCCATAAGGTTGATGGCATACTGGCAGAGTTTTCCCTGAGAAGATGTTGATGTTCCATCACTGGAAATGTTCAAAGTTAAGTTGGATGGGGCTTTAAGTAATGTAATCTAGTAGAAAGTGTCCCTGTGCATGGCAGGGGGTTGGACTAGACAATCTTTGAAGGCTCCTTCCAACCCAATCCACTGCATAATTCTATGACAATCCACCAACAGTAATTTGGAGAACAAGTACGTTACATTTGGCACAGACAGGTTGAAGCACATATCCATACTTAAAATACAGAGTAGAAACAATCTAAATTAATTCTAACATTTTGATTCTATTGTAACAGGACACTAGTCTTAGACTTTACTACTATTAGGGAACATGAAAAAGCGACTAAGATGTCTAGTAAGTTCATCAAGGTTTGAATTCATAATGTGTGCATTTAGTTCAACATGTCTTTCCCCACTGAAACAAATTAAGTAAATTAAAAGTCCCATTTCCAAATGTCACCTTTTAATTATTCCTTTTTTACTATATTTTAGCACATCTGCTAATTGCTTCAAAATTCTCTTTGTAAAAGGACCAAAACCAGATCTCTGGTCTAGCAATCTTCTTGTAGTATCACATATATTTCTAATTTATTTGTTGGAAAATGGAATATTGAAGCAATTGTTCTAGCCATATCTGTGTCTTTGTACATCACTAGATTTGTGTGTCCCTAACTTAAAGATAAAAAAAAGTCTTTCATATTCTGATTTAAATTTTTGGAGAAAAACACAAAACTAAACTCTTGTTTGTATTACATATTTGAGACTCTTGCCACACATAATTTTCGCTTCAGAAATAAGTCAATTTTTTTCTCCATATAGTATATATGAAATGCTAATTGTGTTGTGAGAAAATACAAATTAATAAAAAATGAGAGCAATTATTTTTTTCCTGAATTTTAATTCAATACCATGAGATTAGTGATCTTTTGGTATATTTGGTTACATGTGTAGTAAAAAAAGTACATACCTACTGTTCATTGATAAAGTGAAATAAACTCTGTCAGCATTCAGAAAAAGCACAAATGCAATTTTTTAAAAAATAGTTATTTTGCCTATTAATTTGATAGAACACCTTGAAATATTCTGATTTGTTTGATCAATTCTAAGCTTGCTGGCCTACACAAATTTCTGCAAGCAGTGCTTAAATATATTAGAGTTTTTGACTCAAGCACTGTTCTATATTAATACATGAAACAATTTGTGACAAGCAAGTCACTGTGAAATGGTGCATTACTGAAATTTTATTCAAGAAGAACTATAATATTTAAGTGTATTATTTTCCTATATTAAAAGGTAAGATGTAACAATCTAAGAATTATTATAATCTCTTTTCTCTGAGAACATATATATTGTATGCCACAAAGCATCATAGTATATTTCTACTACTTCATTACACTGATTTGACAACATAGAGAAAACCTAGAATATTTATTCAGAATAAATTGTACATGAAATAGTTGACATGGGTTCTTAACAAAATATTTGTATGTATTTACTTTTACCAACATGCAGAAAATCCTTTACCAGTGCAATGTTATACAAGAAAGCCTATTTTTTCATATAGGCTTAACTCTCAACTTTAACATCCAGTTCCTCCTCCTACTGAACTAACCTTTTGACTTGCTATGCTTGACAGTAAACAGCCTCTGGCAATTTTTCTCTTGAAAATATTCCCATCACATGTTGTACTGTCAAAGTGATTTAGGCCATTGTTTCTGAAAATGGTTAAAGTTGCTTCCTTTTGCTACAAAAGTATTTGCATGGTAAAAGCAATCACATATTGTGTGTTTCATTAAGAATGTTTTCTACCCTTATTATAACTTTTAAAATAAGTGACAAACTTCATATGTACATAAATAACCTTCTCCTGGAAGTGTCTCCTAAGAGAAGTTAAAATATAATAAAATAACATATAATCAAAGTACCTTGATCTGTGAAGGATGACTGATACGGATTGTTATTGTCATATGCATTTATTTCGCTGAAAGAGCAACATTTGCGAGTGAAATGTTATTAATACTAGATTAGTCTTGTCAGCAACAACATATTATTGCAGAGAATTGAAAAAAAAAAGGAGTTGTAGAAGTTTTATTTTCTCAAAAACTTTACTGTCCAGATAAATATTAAAGCCCAAGGTTTTTGAAGATTTTACTGATATCACTGAAATTCCTTTTTTTTTGTTTTTTAACTCTGAAATAAAAAAAAAGCAGTGTCTCTGAAAAGATGTAACGCATATGCTTTATGCTTTTCAATTTCTTTTTTTAATATGCCATCTAGATGAGAGGTCTATGATGTACTCTGCCATTTCAACACTAAGGGAGAGGTTGATATCAATTTATCAAAGCAAGCATTATATTACTAAGGAATCATCACATCACAGTGTTATTTTCAAATTTACTTTTTTGAACAACCTGGTTTAATCTGACATAATGTGACACGTATGTTAAAACTCAGAGGCATAGGACTTATATATTGGGAGATGGACTAGATGACCTTTAAAGATCTCTTCCAACCCAAACTGTTCTATGATTCTATACAGACATAAACACTATATAGTAAATAAGTGTGCTGGGAAATATGAGTAGATAATAGTAGTAGTAGTGCATATGGGATATACAATTGAGCATATTTGCAAGTATGTACTTACTATGTAGGCACAATAATAGGATGCTTGTAATAGTACCTGATTATTAGGGTTTGCCTTCCTTTTTTCAGACCTTATTTCCATACAGTTATGTTTTTGAGAAAATTGAGCCAAAGTTCTGCATAATGATAGTCTGCATCACCCTGAATTTTTGATCACATGATCATATGATTCTGAGAAAAAGTTTAGAGTTCTTATGTTTTTACATTACTTGAATGAACCACTGGCTTTTTCATCAAGGATACTTTTTCCTCATATTATTGCACAAATCTGTCTACATTTTGTTGATTACAAAATCTGTGAATAGCTTTATTTTGCTTGTATGTGAGCAAATATATCTAGTAAAGCCTCCACCCAATCCATCTTTACCTGTGTATGGTCAGACTTACCAGTGCATCTAATACTGTACATACTGCTGTACGTGCAGAAGCAATGGGTTTTCTTACAGATGGTCTAAGCTGCTGAACTGTATATACATTATCACAACAGAAAAAATTACATTTGTTTTAACCCATCTATGGATAGGAAGATCTGTACTGTTTGCTCTGGGTATGATTTTTTTTAACCCCCTAATTTGTGAGGAACTTTTTTCATCAGACTGGTGGAAGTCAGGGTGCACAGAGGATTACACCTTTATGTCAGATAACTGATTTTCCCATTCACCTACATATTCCAGTCCTTTCACCAGACACATCTCATAAACTTTAATTTCTTTCAGGAAGTTAGTTATGGAGCTACTTCTGTAACAAAACTCAGGTATGCTTCAAAAAAAAAAAAAGTTCTTTTATAATTTTAGATACTCTGGACTGAAAACAAATATCTATACATAATTGTGCCTTCTAGTTAAAAAGCCCTGTGGCCATATGTCATTTCTTAGAATTACAGGATTCTTGAAGTCAGAAGGAGCCTCTGGAGATCATTTAGCCCACACTCCCTGATCAAAGGGGGTTCAGTAAGAGTAAGGTGTATGGGATCATGCTTGACCAGCTTTTTATTGTCTTCAAGGCTGGAGATTCCACAGGTTTTCAGACACATGTTCCACTGGTTGACTGATGCTGCAGGTTCACCCCATCTGATAGCTGAATACCCATACAGCTGCTCCTGCCTTTTTTCCTTTCTAATATATACTATCTCCAAGGCATCATCTTGGCTGCAGGGCTCAGCTGTGCCTTATGGTGCATTGGAGATGTCTGGAATCGGCTGTGTTTGGCACAGGGCAGGCCCTGACCTCTCTTCATAGAGGCCACCCCTGCAGCCCACCTTGAAACCTATACCCAATACAACCATCATCATATTAAAAAAGTATTCGCTTATGTATAAGAACTCCCTATATGTCTACTTTGCCCATTGTGTCCCATGCTGCCACTGGGCACCACTAAAAAGGCTTTATTTATTCCCTCACCATCAGATATTTGTACATATTGATAAGATCCTCTCAGCCCTCAAGACTTCACCAAGGTGAACAGTCCCAGATCTCTCAGTCTCTCCTCATGTGATGGATGCTCCAGTTTCTTCACCATCTTGGTGGCCCTTCCCTAGACTCTCTCTATTATGTCCATGTCTGTCTTGTACTGGGGAATCCAGAGCAGGACTCAGCACTCCAGATGGTCTCACCAGTGCAAAGCAGAGAGGAAGGATCATCTTCCTTGACCTGCTGGTGACACTTTTCCTAGTGTAACACAGGAGGCTCTTGGTTTTCTTTGCTGCAAGTGTGCATTGCTGCTTTGTGTTCAGCTTGTGTTTTACTTGAACCCTAGGTCCTTTTCCTGCAAACTTGTTTTCGCATTTGAGTTCCCCTAGAACTCATTGTATACACCATCAGATATTAGCATTTTTTTACTGTTCTTTTCAGAGATTTCTTTCAAAATCTCTTTACTCAGGTATAATATTCTGACTAATCCCCATGTTCAAATCTTTCTACTAGCCTCTCTTATAAACTTTGAAGCAAATAATTAATTTAGCTTCATTTGCACTGGTTCCATTCTCTTTGAAATCTTATTTTACACTCTGATTACCCCTCATGCCTTTTTGATTCTCTGGCAGAATTCTTCCTTCTGACTTTTTCATTAAAAAACAAATTGCATCCCACAAAGGAAAAAGCATTTCATAAACAATTTTTTTCTTACACAAGGCTATGGTTTGTGACTATTCTATAATAACTGCTACAAAAATTTTAATAATAATATCTTGCTTAGAGACTCCAAAAATCATCACCTATATGAAAGTGCCATTTCTAAGGGATGTTATAAATGTCCACTTCCTCCAAAACCTGTGACCCAACTGACCCTCTGTCAGTTGTTGGAACCCAGCCCCATACCCTGAGGAGTCAGATGTCTGTCCATGTTAAGGAATGTGTATGCCACTTTCCTGTTTGCAGGTTTAACTAGTAGTAAGACTGAATGGGTGTCCAAAAGGTAAGTGTCCACTGATGCATCAACACACAGACACATGCACACACACACATACACACATCTAACACTAATAGAGCCAGTCACAGACAAGGTACTGCCTTCAACAGCACCCACATACAAGACTTACACTGGACACCAGCCCAAACAGCCATATCTCCTCCTCTTGGTCTGCCAGAGAGGCAGGAGGGTACTAGTGCAGCAGCCTAGAGGCACACACATCCCTACCTGGATCCCAGCTCTTCCTATCCACCCAATGGGTCCTATACATATTTCTCATACCACGGACCCTCAGGTCTGCATCCTTACCACTATGAAAGCTCAGGTTTGCCTGCAGTTTTCTCATAGCCCTTAATTAGTGTGACTTGTAAGGATTGCTTCATATCCTAGTCTCATCATGTTTGTCTGTCGGATTTGTTTCTCCTCACATTTTCTTTATGGCTTCCTTCTTTTTCTTAACATACCATTTAACATCATCTTTGATCAGATAATTTTACTGGAATAAACATTCTCATATTCCAGGTGCTGTTGTCAGTTAGTCTGACTCACCAGTTTTGGTTCTTGTTACTGCCTGCTTAACCATTTGTGTGTCTGATTTATCTTTCTGTATGTTTTGTTTACAACTTTCACTTTTTCTTATCCATTTTTGCATTGAAAAGTCACAGACTATATAGTCTTTAGGGAGCAGAACCTTTCTCTTCCACTTTCTAGTACAATCAGTTTCCATACCCTAATTTAATGGCTGATGGAGTCCATGAATATTCAAAGACAGTTAGACTTTTTTCTCAGTGACCTGTAGCTAGGATACTTAATTCTGATAGATGCTTATTCTCTTCTATTTGCCTAGGACCACTGGTAAATGCTGAACGTTTTTTTGATATAGTTGGTACTATAATCCTACTACTTAAATTTTCCAGATATAAGTATGGAATTTACATATGAGATAACAAAAATTTTCCATGTGAATGGAGGATCAGAAAGTTAATTTCAATTAATTTATATGGTGCATTTGTTTTTTCAAATTTATGGAGCCTTGAATTTTAGTCCCTGGTGGAAGAAAGAGAAACACACAAAGCATTCCAGAAAACAACTCAAAGGATCCAAATGTCTTTATTCCTATTTCTGCAGAAGTTGGGGAAATGGAGGCATTCAATAGTAATAGAGCACTAAGTATTAGAACACCTTGGTCTTTCCACTACCAATGTTTACAGCCTTAAGTACTTTGTTAAAATCTATATACAATTTTTGTGATTACATTCACAAAGGGGCAGGGGAGATTGCCTGCCCTGAAAATCAAAAAACCTCTGATGTTTCGAAAATACTTTAACTGAAGTTTTCTTCTGTGGTTTGAATACGTATTCTCTGTATTTGCAAGTGAGAGAACAGATCCAAAAAATAAGGCTAGTGAGAAAAGACAGAATTAAGACATATAACAATTGATTATTCTGCACTGATGATTTTCCTCTTCCAGCCTTCTTTGAAAAATCAGGATATGACTGATAATTCTGCTGTTATGAAAGTAAAAACCAGCTGAGATTTTTTTTTTTCTTTTCCCTTCTTACTGCTAGCAGGATAGAGCAGGATTTATTAGGATGCATATCACAGAACAGAACATGAGGAATTAAAAGAACCAGAAAACTGACCATAAGGAAGTTGTTTTAGGAACACTGCTGCCAAACTGTTCTTGCTCTCAGTATAGAAGAATAAAGGAGCTTAATGGGGAGGAAAATACATAGTCTCTCTCAGCTTTACAGGTTTTAAAACAGACTTTGATCCTAAAAGCTTGACAAGGTAAGATGTCCTGACAAACATGTAAATAAAAACTCTAGTATATTTAATCAAAAGTAGAAATGGAATAATTATTTCTGGAAAGTAAAATTCCTCTAAAGAATATAATTACATGAGGGAACTAGAGTTACTTAATTATTCAGGCAAAATACAGGAAAAAGCATTTGAGGAAATGTGATTTAAAAGTTGAAATATTTCTTTTTGTTGGAAACAGATGCTAATGTATTCTTAAACATGGATGAAGAAGTGGACAAAGAGGGATGTTAAATAATTCAAAATATGTTTGTTTTAAATTTCTGTTCTCTGCCTAACACCTAGTTTTGTAGGTGGAAAACAAAACAGAAAGGAGTAGACTGATTGGAAAAAAATTGTTTTTAAAATATTTATGTTTCAATTTTTTTAACAACTGAAAGAAAAAATTATTTATACAAAATCATTTCCAGTTAGAATACAGTTTCAGTACTGATACAGAGAAAAGCTTTTTTTGGTAGAACTGCAAAGTGAAACATTTATTATGGTATTTGGAAATTTACCTCCTAAGCATAAGACTGTTTTTCTATCATCTGTCTCTACCAGAGGTGTAAATTGCTGCCAAATTCTATGAGCTCCTTTTAAAAACAGAAAAATATATTCAGATGAATTAAGATCTAAAGATTGCTCATGGACAGTCTTTAATTTACCTTACTACAGTCATGGAGCTACTCCATCTTGCACTCTGTTTTTAACAGCATTATAGAAACTAAAGCAAAATCATGGATTTTCGTTTGGGTTGGATATTTTTAAAATAATTTGCAAGGCTTTTGTAATTGGTCTTTAGTTGTCTTTGCTGTCAGTAGTAGCTACAAACTTTTAAAGAAAGTAGAATTTTAGTTCATACTTGGCAGGAATTCTTACTAACTGCTTTAATATTGTAGCCTAAATATGTTTGGGGCATTAAATCCAAAATTAGACACTTGAATTGAAAAATGGTGACTGATTACACTGTTCTTTGCACAACATCTATTTTAGAATTTTGAGATTTTTTTTTTCATAGCAGTCCAGGAGCCAGAACTCAAAGAGCTCTGATTTTTTTTTTCCCCAGTAACTTTTTCTTGCAGAGACATTAAACCTCTAAACCTCCAAGGACTCATCTAGCATACATATTAATGTGATATCTCCTTATTCTCACAGATCTATACAAACAGTGTGATAAATGTATTTCTAACAAAATCAGTGAGATATTGACTCAATATTTGGGGCTATCTAAACATAATGCATTTACATATAAATTTTGGGGAATATAAGAGAGTAATGAAACAAGTAACTACAGAAATATCACTGACTTTTCAACAGAAAAAGCAGAAGTCTTCTTTATAATGGCTGTATTACTGTAGAAAAGACATTAATACATTTCCAAAAAATATCTGTTAAAGGATTAACCACTTCTTCAAATAGTATTAAAAAAAAAAATTGCTTCCCCTATTTATCTGTTCACTGAGAACTATACTACTGTAGGATATCTAGCATGTGTGTTTCTTAAAAATACAAGCTTTGTCTACACTGAATTTTGAGAATAGTCCTTAGACTATTGAACATACTAAACACACTTGTTTACTGTATATAAACTCAGCTTTCAAGAGGAGGCTCTGACATACTGCATATCCTTCAAAACACAGAGGACCTTCTTATGCTTGAACATGTTCCATATACAAGCTTCCCATCAGGCACAGACATCACAGGCTGGCTACAAGTAACCCTCAGAAATTTTCAGTCTGTGTGGGTAGAAGACTAGCAGGAGGTAGAGCAAATTTAATTTACAATTGGCCTGTAGACTGCTCTTTCAGACACAGACACACTGCTAGAGTTTCCAAAATTCACATTGTTCAGTTGCTGTAACATAGATACATACATCTTTAACATCAAATTCTGTCATTCCTGAGTATTCAACCTTGCTTCCCTCTCTCTGAACCTATGTGAATTAAATATTTGACAGGTTTGACTGTAGTGAATAATATCATTTGAACAGTGAAGTCTCAGTATATTTCAGGATGCACAGATTCAAATTCCTTTTTGACCCTGTACTAGCCAAATTTTTGTGTAGGATTAACACAGAAAAGAGAAGTTAGGCAGGTGGATATTCTCTTGCACACTGAGGCCAGTAGCCCAAGAAAACTGTATTACAAATTACTAGTAACATGCCAAAAATTTTATAGCCACTCTAAAAGGCCTCATAAGAAGGACTTGTCAGGCTTTTTATCTGAACCCCTGTCTGGAGTTTTGTTTCAGCTTGTGGAGTTGTAATGATAACAGTTTAATAGCCTGATTGTTCTAATATTAACTTCATTTTCTGCTGTTGTGCGGTATAAAGTTTATCATCATAGTAATTTTGATACATTTAAGTAAAAACTAGAGGCAAGTGACAACATGATAGACTGTGTAGAGTGAAGTATGTGATGAAACTGAATATGTATGCGTTTGTGCATTCATACGTATATTATACACACATATCAGTTTGGAAATAGGTATCTCTCTGTCAAGACTATTTAGAAGACCAAATTTAGTTCAGTTAAAAAACTGTAAGAACAAAGCCATTCATTAACAACACATTTTGTGCTAATTGTTAATTCTTAATCATTATCACTATTTATCACTGCATATAAAAACTGTTAGGTCTTAACACTTCTAAACGAGCTGTGAGTATATGTTGCAGCAAAGGTGACACTAAATAGCACGGAAGAAGCATACGACCTCTTTCTTCCCCAGTTTTCCCTACTTACGCCTGAAATTCTTGTGTTGTTTACTCACCCTTCCCTCATACCCTGCTACTGATGCTGATCAATCTTGTTTTCGGTCTTGCCAGTCATCCTTCTGGTGTGCTCAGCAGGATGCCCTGCCTTTTCACAGTCCACTGTGATTATTTTTTTCTTTGTTCTCTATCTATTACTTCATGGGTCAATGTTCACACATTTTTGTATGCCCCCTAAGTGTAATTATACATGTCTTTGACTCACTGGTGATCAGATTGCTCACATACTTTTGAAAAATGATCATGTGTTTACCTATACCATCACAGTGCTACAAAGTACTTATGATCTGCTAGTGACTCCAACAATTCTAAATATATTCTTCCATTTGGATTTATGGCAAACCATTACCCGTTATATCTTAATTAACAGTTTTATTACTTACAGATGCCTCTGGTTTTTTGCTGCATAGGACCTCAGAATAAGAATGCAGGTCAGTGAAGTGCCTTTTATGTGTGAAACCAGCATGATACTGAGATACCAGGGCTATTAATAAACCACCAAAGATAAGGTAATACTTATTGAAGGATACAGCTTTAGGAGGTAGGTACCCAGCATATGTAAAATATATTAAAAAGAGTAAAGCAAATGCAAGTGTAATAATTTTAAGGAGAACTTTCCCTAAATAGTAATTTTTTTCCTAGGTATTTACTTTTTATTGTGAAAAATAGCTCTGGATCAATAATAGCTATTTTATTACACTATGTAGATTGCAATTAAATAGTGCATTTTGAATTTTCATATAAATTATCTTTCTTTACTCCACACTATTTGTGGTGGGAAAAAAAACTTGGTGGAGATGACTTCAGTTTAATTTCAATGCAATAAGTGGGTGGAGAATGTAGGAAAAGTAGGCTGTGAAAAGTGAGATTCAACACCAACGACATAATAATTTTAAGAAATCACTTTTTTATTTTTATCACTCTTTATCTTGTCCATTTGCTTTATTTTTATCAACATCAGTGTTAAATGTTAACGAAAATCTCAGCCAGAAAGAATACTAAATATATAGTGATATCTAGACAGTCAGTACAGTTTCTGTATATACTCAGTATTACACCTCTAATATCATGGGTTACATGTTAGTCATATGATATATGAGAAATGGAAACATTTGAGAATTTCCTAGTGAATCTTTTTTTACAGGATGGTTTTGTTGAACTAATTTCTGATTTTTCCACATTGAAAATTTAACACTCATTTTCCTTGGGCTTTTTCTTTTTATTATTGCCATATAAAGTGCATGTGCTTAAAGATTTTAAGGAGTCCTTCTTGGGTTAACCTGCATGTGCACTAGGGAAGTATGTAGATAGCTGTCTAAGTCAGGAGGATTCATACATAAGAAACCATCATAGTACAACCGGTTGGCAGTGTCATACCTTATCTAAAAGAGGAAAACAAATGTAATAGTGAAAATCAATGGCCTTATTTTCAGATGATGTGAATACATGTTCTACCTGACCCTGAAACCACACTAAAGATGACCCAAATCCACTTCAGACAGCAATGTTATATTACTTCATAGTTTCCATAGCTCTATTTTTTTTTTTGTAGGTTCAGTCTGTGGTGATATTTTGTGACTGTCCATCAGAATAAACTTCAAAAACAAACCTATAAAAAGCAATTAGAGTGGTTCAGTCACTCAAAATTCTTGAATTGTGTTGGTTTCTGAGACATTGTTCTACTGTGGTATTGTATCTGGAGCAGCAATTGCTCTAAAGACCCCAGACCTCTATTATGAAATTAAAAATTGACCGGATGCCCATTACTCTTTTCTTTCCTTCAGTATCTTGTATCAGAATATTAAACAAAATGCAGTGTAGTAGAATCGAATGAACCAATCTGATTTAAGCAAGTGAAATTCCAATGGATTTTCTATTAATGCATAGCAGAGATTTTCCAAAAAAAATTCTCTACAAAACTGTGCTTGTGTGCCAAGTTGGTGTATTCAGGGGGAGTAGAGTTTATCACATAGCAAAGTGTTCATAGGATCGTGCTGTTATTGAGTAACTCAGAGATCTTAGATCTCTAGTCCAACCTCCTGCTCAAAACAGGATCAGCTGTAAAATTAGATAAGGTAGCTCAGATTTTTTCAAGTTCGGTTCTGGAAACCTTCAAGGACAGAGTTCAAAAAACCTCTGGCCAGCCTGCTCTGTGCTTGATGCATCTTGTATTTCCATAAAATTATTTAAATTTTTTGGCTTTTCTGAACTTTATATGAGAAAAAAGGCATTTTAATGCTGCTTCTGCAGGAATGTACTCATTTTAAATGACTTTTTTCAGTTCTACACTGAGCAAGTCAAAAGAAAATAATAATTCTTATGAATAGCATAGCTTTCAGTTTTCATACAAAAGACTGTGTATACTTTGTTTTCTCTAAATTGAGTACCTATATTTGTAGAGACCATAATTCTCTATCTTCTCTGGCGTATAAGGAAATAGGATTAATAAGATTATATTTCCTGGATAATTTTACTGTATATTTAATTTCTTGTCTTATACTGTATTATTATTTGTGGAAAAAATATTTTGGAAGTTGTTTTGACTGGTACTGGAACTAATTACCTACTAATTAGAATAAAAATTACCAAACTGGTGGTGAACTCGTTAATAAAATAGACAGTAAGCAGGAGTTGAATCTGTTATACATTACTATTGTGAGGAAGTAAGATGAAGAGGCCATGTATATACTCATAGAAACCTTCTGGTTAACTAAACAGTAATTCTATAATATTCTGTTATGAATGGTAACTGTGCTTTGCTCTGTTGCATTAACGCTAAAGGTAAAATGCCTGGCTGCAAAACTCCATTAATGAACATTTTCATTCTGTAGCTTTAACATGAATGTCAATAGCAGTGCAGAAAAGCTATGCTTGAAGTGCTTTCATGAATACATAGCTTCACTGTCTTATGTGTACTTCTAGTTATGTTACTGACATACGCATCTGTTCCTTTTAAATTAAAAAGTGTCCTCTGCACCACTTAATTTGAATGTCTTGGCCCAATATTTCTAAGGTAACTCTGAGACATGAATTGTAATTAATGAATTCACATGAAAAATGTTCCTGCAGAATTTCCTTTACAAATACCATAGCTCTGGTTACGGATATGAGAAACAGCTTAACTGTTCACATTGAAGATCTATATAAGAATTTCAGATTTCAGCTGCACTGTTAGTTGTTTGCAAAGTTAAAATCTTTTCACTAAAGTCTTTGCTGTGTTGCTAACTTAGTTGCTGAATCACAGTATTGTTTGGGTTTGAAGGAATCTTTTGAGATTATCTAGTCCAGTTCTGCAAATGATGCTGACTCTTCTGGTGTGTTTTGATGTATAGCCCTGTGAGTTAAGTTTAGGACAAGACATATACTACTCTTCATTATATAATGATTTACCTTGTGTTAAGGGATACTAGGATAGGTGCAGTCACCTCTAGCAGCTCCAGCCCAAGGCTCCCTTTTGCCTGTGTGCTGAAGTCCAGACCAGTGTCCAGTGGACTCAGGCTCTCTGCCCAGGCTGAAGGATGCTGCTGGCTTCCCATTTACAGGTTCAACCAGTAGCAAAGCTGAGCACATCCCAAACAAAGCTGGTTACACAGGCAACCACAGACAAGGCTCTGTCTTCAACAGCAGCCACATAAGATTCACACCAGACATAATTCTGGAAAGCCACATCCTTTCCTCCTCTCGGCCTGGCAGAGGCAGGAGTTCACTGGTGTGCACACACATGGCACTATCCAGGTTCATAAGCACACACAGAGTTACACATCCTCAGAGAACCTAGCACAGCTTCTCTACTTCCTGGCACATCTGACTGGATCCTGCCCTCTTTTACTGGTCCCACAGGTCCCCAATTCTCCAACTAACACAGCTGGATGGTCACTGCAAACATGCAGCACTCACACAGTCATCCCACAGGCAGCCCACACTAATGGATCTCCTTGAAAATCAGCACAGACCCTCTGCCCAACCAATCCCCTAGCCTGGACCCAAGGACCCCTGTTCATCAGCACATCAAACTTGAAATTTAACAGCAAATACACATGCACTCCTGGTTTGGCAAAGATACACACACTTGCTTCCAACAGCCAGTATCAGACACACAGGCTCTGATCTTACAGCCCCGCTCCAGTGGCTGGTACTGACTTGCTCACCCTGGTCCACCTAGTAGCTGATTTTCAGGTACAAACCATCCTCATCTCAGTGGCTGGAGGTTAATGGTGCCCACTGTCTCCAGCAGTTGGTACTGATGACACCCCATGAGCCACAGTAGCTGACACTTCAGGACAAGGGCACTCACATCCCTACTCTAACTCAGGTTAGAATAAGCTGAACATCCAGTACTCTTGTGCTAATCTCTCCAGTAGTTTGCACTGAATCTTTGCAGAGTCATATATGTACACATAGAATAGAGTGAAATGACACTGTTAATTATGAGAATGTTTAATAAGACAGGACAAACTGCAGAAATCAGGAAGAGCTCAGCCAGACAGGCATACTGACTGTCCTTGTCTTACATACCTTTTGCTGCCTATAGCATCTCCTTTCTCACTTCCCTGCCCTCCCTCCCCTGCACAATGGGTTTGTATAATCCTGTAGATTCCCTCCCTCCTCTTAGTCTGATGTCAGGACCTGCCCCATCCCTCCCCCCACCCCACCCTGATTTACCTTCAGTTTCTTGACAGCCCATAAATTAGTGTGACTAGTAACATTTGATTCTTATCGTTGTCTCCATGCTAATTTGGTCAGGTTTATGTCTCTATGTTTCAAGGTTTTTGTTATTTTTTTCGTCCTCCCAGTTATGAAGTTTCTGATCAGATAACATTGCTGGAATAGAGATTCACACACTACCACACACTCATATCATTAAAATATGAATAATCAAACTTGGTTTTCATGACTTCCTCACACACATTGCCAGGCAATAACTTCACTAAGACACTACAGTGCCAGAACTAGACAAAGAGAACAGAATGGTGACAGGAATTAACAGTCCTAGCACTGTCAGAAGAGATAGCATAGCATAAAAAGACCATACAAGAGTCTAAGTCATCAAGTAAGTCCATGGTGAAAATACAGATCCAATGTCTAACCAGGAGTCTATCCACAGAGCAGAGTTGGAAACAAATCCCATGATCATCAGGCAAGTGATTATTATGGCTAAAATGCAAGCCATAGCTGTAGATCTGTTTCAACAGCATGTATGCACAGAACATACCAGAGATAAATATTCATCCAACATACCTCAGACAGGGAAGTAAAACCTAGGACCAAGCTTAAATAGAGGTCTTGTGCTCATGGGTAGGGGATGTGCATGGGAAGCTCCAGGTGATGCTGCTCAGGTTCATTAGGTCTTATCAGTGCACTCAGAGCCCTGGTAATATGAATGGAGAGAATTATTGGAGAGAATGCCAAATGTGTTGCTAAAGTCAAGATAAATATCATCCTCTATTTTGTTATTACACCAAAAAACAGTCAACACTCCACAGAATACAATCAGGATGTTCAGGTATGATATGTTCTTGGTAAATTCACATTGGCTGCTAAAAATCACCTTCTTGTTTTTCATTCATTTACATCAATACTGAATATTCCTTTTTTTCCCCAATTTTTTTTTATAAAGCTTATTTCCTGAGATGGAAAAACAGATTTCTGAAACTGATTTGCTAGTTTTTAGGTCCCTATGGTTGCACAGACTTATTTTAAACACAGATTTATGTGTATGTTGGCAAGCTGGAGAAGATCCAAGTGCAAAACTTGTAGATTTTACTTTGATGTTTTGTCAAAGAACAATATGTGAAATTTTAGATAATTTTAGTTTCACGTTTAAAATGCTAATTCAATTAACTTTTCATTCAATTTATAATCTCTCAATCTTTCCAGAAAAGTAGTGAATGCGTGTATTTCGTACGCAGTGTTACCAGTCACTATGTGTAAAATAGGCAGTGAGAAAAATAGTTTTGTTGAATGCTTTGTCATGTAATGGGAATCTCAGACTTTATTAAATGTCAGTACTAAAAAAAATGGTTCTGCTTTTGTTTATTGAATTTCCTCCAATAGTCAGATCCAGATGTGGGTTCCTGTACCTATCAACAAGGTAACCAATGTAGTTGGTCAAGGGAAGCCGGCTGATGTGATCTTTTGGAATTTCAGTAAAGCTTTCAACACTGTCTCTCATAGGATCCTTCTGGACAAAACGTCCAGCACACGGTTGGATAAACACATCATGTGGTGGGTGAGCTGGATCACGGGTCAAGCACAGAGGGTAATAGTGAATGGGGGAACATCAGACTGGGGACCTGTCACTAGTGGGGTTCAACAGGCCTCCATCTTAGGCTCTATGCTCTTCAACATCTTCATAAATGACTTGGATGTAGGACTGGAAGGGATACTAAGCAAGTTTGTAGAAGACACAAAACTGGGAAGTGCTGTTGACTCCCTCAAAGGCAGGGAGGCCCTGCAGAGAGACCTCAACAAATTAGGGGACTGGGCAATCACCAACCATATGAAGTTCAACAAGGGAAAGTGCTGAATTCTGCACCTGGGATGGGACAACCCTGGATGTACATACAGACTGGGGAACGAGATGCTGGAAAGCAGTGCCATGGAAAGGGACCTGGGGGTCCTGATCAACAGCCAGTTGAATCTGAGTCAGCAGTGCCCTGGCAGCCAGAAGAGCCAACCACGTCCTGGGGCTATCGGGCAAAGTATCGTCAGACAGTTAAGGGAAGGGATTGTCCTGCTCTGCTCTGCACTGGGGCAGCCTCACCTTGAATATTGTGTGCAGTTTTGGGCATCACAATATAAGAAAGATATTAAGCCATTAGAGGGTGTCCAAAGGAAGGCAACAGTGATGGTGAAGGGCCTTGAGAGGAAGCCATATGAGGAGTGGCTGAGGTCAGTTGGTGTGTTTAGCCTGGAGAAGAGGAGACTGAGGGGAGACCTCATTGCAGTCTACAACTTCCTCGTGAGGGGAAGAGGAAGGGCAAGCACTGATCTCTGTGGTGACCAGTGACAGGACCGAGGGAATGCCCTGAAGCTGTGTCCAGGGAGGTTTAGGTTGGATATTAGAACCCAGAGAGTGGTTGGACACTGGAATAGGCTTCCCAGGGAAGTGGTCACAACACCAAACCTGCCAGAGTTCAAGAAGCATTTGGGCAATACTCTCAGGCACGTGATGTGACTCATGGGGATGGTCCTGTGCGGGGCTAAGAGCTGGATTCGATGATCTTTGTTGGCCCCTTCCAATACAGCATATTCTGTGTTTCTGTGATCGTGTCATCCAAACATACTCCCACAATGCATGATCTAAGTAGACGCATTGGTAGTTTCCTAAAAAATTAAATTCCATTGTGAAAAACTAACAAAATTTAGTTAAAAACAACTAAGAGTGTTATGCCATTGAAACTATCTTGATTTAATGGACTAGAAGAAAGACACATAGTAAGGTACCTTGCCCACAGTAGTCTAGCAAACAAATCAAAACCTCATCTATGAGTATCAGACCACTATTCTCTTTACTAGGAAACAATATTCTTCATAAATATATATTCAGTACTTTTCCTTTAATAATTTGTTACAAATAGACAGATTAATTTCTTTAATCTTCCTCTTTTCTTCTTCCCTCACAATGAAAAAATAAATCTCCTTTACCAGTGAAATCCATCTTATTTAATTAGCTTACTATTTCTTAATGGCTTCTCAAATGGGTAAAATTAGCAGCAATAATGGGATAATGAAATGACATTAAAAGGGAAATGCCTGAGAAATTAAAAACATATGTAAAAGGTACAATGGAGACATCTGTAATTAAAGACTTGTCATGCCTTCCACTACCGTAATAAGGCTGAACTAAGAGGATTTACCTTAAAAAGACTTCAGGCATTTCAAGATAGGGAAGGAAAAAATCAAAACATGCCAACCCTTGAAATGTACGCTAAAAAGCTAAACTTAAATAAGGAACCAAAGAGTTATAAGGACAAAAGGAAGAGGGCAGAAAGTGTAAGAAATGGAACACATAAGAAAAAGAAAAGAGATAATTTTGTGTGGGTAAGGGCATTATTGTTCATAACGCATCTACCTATCTGAATGTATGTTTAAAATCTCTACTTTAATTTTTGATTATTAGTTTGCAAAGTATGCACAGGAAGAGATTTCCCATCTTTCAACTCGTATATCTCATTATCAGAATAAACACAGCAGTGAAGTGGCATATAAAATCATTTGACCTTTCCTTCTTATATGTGTTGCAACACATTCAGAGTACATTACTAGATTTTTTGGAACAGCACACAAACCACCACTAGCATATGTATAGAAGGGTGGATTGAACGACAGCATAATGACAACTTGGCTGCTTCCATGAAAAATGTTTATGAATAGAAATAAAAATACTGCTCCATAGAGGTGAAATAAACTTATGAGTTGTATGTTCTCTGCTGTAAACAATACTTATTTGATAATATATTTTCTTTTTCAATTAGTAATCTCAAATACCTAGTTTGTTCAGTAAGGGGAAAAATTATGATAACTTTTAGAAAAAAAATAGTGTGTGTGTTTGCATGCGGATTTTCATAGACATACTTACATTCTGAGGTGTCAAAATGTATGTTTCTCTTTTAGTTCTCACGCTGCTTCAGATTACTGAATATGAATATCTCTAACTAGAGATAGAAGGAATATAATAGGGCTTGTACAGCTAAGAAACCGACAAAATGATGATAGTTTATGGAAACCCTGATGATTAATGATTTCATAGGGATTTGGAGAAAGTGTTGCCTGATTTGGGTAAACTTGTAGACCAAAAGGTCAGAGTATAAACACTGTAATCTGAAATTTTGAAACATTTTCTTTGAAACTGTTGGTATAAAGAAAGCCTACTTTATTCTTTTTAGCAGTGACTATAACTGATACTAACACTGGTAACAGAAGAATTAACCATTAATCCGCATCCCTAGGGCAGGACTGAGTAATTTTAATAGTTCTTACTCAACATTTTTCATCTGAAGATCTGAGAGAGCTATATAGTAGAAGGTAAGTCTCACTATTTTCTCCAAAGTGAAACAAAAACAAAAATAGAGGCTTTACAGCAAGATGCTATAAAGTGGAGCTTTGACCAGAATTCAAGTATGTCAACTCCCTGTTCATGCTCCTCTGTCACAGGTTATTCAATTCATCTCTCATTTCAGTCACCAACACATTAATTGGATTAAATTTTCATTAAAATGACCAGATTATATAGAGAGTGACTTGGTACGGTCAAATTTGTGATTTATTTGCTTAAGTTCAGATGTTGAATATTATCTTTTGAGACACCTTAGGCTATTCAACGCAATCATATGGAGCTGGCAGATATGGTAGAGGACCCAGTTTACCTGTGACTTCTGGAGGAGGGGTAAGAGGCCAGATGGAGTGAATTAGGACATCTAAAATGGCCTTAGGAAATGTTGTTTAAGGAACAGACTCCTGCCACAGTCTGTGGGTAGACTCAGAAATGTAATGTAGGGCAACTTAATAGTTCACAATGGTCACAGTGGGAGCTTAGATATTTGATTTGTCTATGTCTGAAGCTTAAATCTATTCAAATGATAACTTTTACCCAGTACTACGGGAAAAATCAACGTATATCTGACTATCTGCTAGGAAAAATGAAATGTTTTCATCTTTTACTTTTACCACTGTGCAGAATATTTCCCTCTACTATGATTCTCTATTTTCTGCAAAAGCACTTTAAACTGTATAAATGTCCCAATGATCTCATTCCCCCAAACTCTGTGCTAAGTGATCCTTATTAGTAAGTTAACTAATATCCTTAGTTACCATAACGCTTTCTTGGTTATGTATATTTCTGGAAAAAAATTGAAGAAATAAGGAAAGGAGTTGGGGAGAAGATGAATGGGAAGAAGGTTGTTTTCGTTTTGTCTTAGTTTCTCATCATCCAGCTTCGTTTTTAATTGGACATTAAATAAATTATTTTTCCCCAAGTTGAACCTCTTTACCACCAGGAACAGCAACTGCTAAGTGAATTCCCTGTATTTCTTACAGCCAGAAACATTTTCATCTTATTTTCTCCCCTGTCCTGTTCAGAGTGAGGGTAAGAGAGCAGCTGAATGACTGTCTGGCAGCTGCCCAAAGGCAACCTACCACAACATAACAGGTTAGAAAAAGTACATGAGAACAGGAATTTTTTAACGTCCTTTGATGCTATTGCAATGCTAAATGTAGTAAGAATTAAAAGTATTGTTTATAATTTGGATTTTTAATACTTTGAAGTTCCTAATAAAATTTTGATTTGTCATTTTAGGATAAAGTTGGAAGGAAAGAAATTGAGTAAGAGGGTTAAAATTACTAGATACTTACACAAAGTATTTGTGTACAAGCTGCCAGCTGTGAGGTGCTAGGAAAAATACTAGCCTTATCAGTTTCTGATGGTTTTCTTAAGTCAGAATAAAAAAATCCTTGTCCGCTAAAAAAAGTTCCAAAGCCCAACTTAAAACACTGCCTGTCTTTTTATTTTTTCTTTTTTTCCTGGTTTCATACATGATAACATTTAAATCCCATATACTTCTTGTTTTGATCTGTATGTGTGTCTTAGGAAAGTGACAGGATGAGCAAATAAAGCTATTAATTCACTAATGACTCAGTTATCCATTTTAACTCATCCCTAGTATATAAACATTTCTCTTTTTTTTTTATTTTTTCCAGCTCTTCCATTTTTAATTTCTTATTTACTGCTATAGTATTAACTTTTAGTTTTTCATTCACTTTTCTCAGTTTCATTGCACTGAGCATATACCTGTGAGAAATGGTATGCCATTCTGTATCACTGTACATATGCTTCTCTTCATTGTATTCCATTACTCTTCATCTTGATCTGATGAAGTCATAAGGGTATGAGAACTTTTACCTTTGCAACTGTTGGTGAACCTTTTGACTGAAACTCAGCTGCATCATGACTGAAAGATATTCAGTTCTGAATCCAGCTGAGCCAGAAGGTAATCTTTCATTCATCCCACCCTGACCTTAAAAATAAAGGTTATAAAAAATAACTCCCAAATCGGATAGCTGATTAAAAAACATAGATGTGTCTATGATTAATGAGTAGAAAAATAATAAACTACGTGAGGATGCATGAAGTCAATCAGAACTAACAAAGCCTACATAGCACAGTTCCAGTATTTTAGAAAGAAAACAGAAAATTACATTATTGACAATCTGAGACATTTAATAAAAAACACTCTTAGTGACTGGCATTTGAGTGTGTGTTCAGCATGTGTATAATGTAATTAGCCAATATACAAGTATGAGGTACATGATGCTTAACATGTAAAATTAATGAAATAGTTTGTAAATTATTAAACAAAAAAGAACTGTGGCTTTCATTGACTTGGGACTTGTGCCACTGGGTATTTGGGATTAACTTTGGAAAACCTACATTGGGCCAATGTAAATGACCAAGTTGGGTATGATCGAAAGGGGAACAATCTTTTGCATTCAGAAGATAGTAGTAGGAAAGAGAAATTGCTCTTTTTTTCCCTTTCCTTTATTGTACTGGCTTTTGTGGCAAATTTTTAAGTGGGAGAAGGGAGGCTTCAGCAATGTCTTATGTGAGAAGATGCCAGAAGCTTCCCCTGTGTTTGACAGAGCCAATGCCAGCTGGCTCCAAGACAGACCCTCTGCTGTCAAAGCTGAGCCCATCACTGATGGTACCTGTGTGATAACATATTTAAGAAGGGGTAAAAACTGCTGCACAACAAAAGTGTTGTCAATAGGTGGTTTAAGAAATTGGCTTAAGAAATTACCAATAAAGGTATGAGCAAAAGCTGTTTATTATATATTTGAAAAAGCTTGACAAAATTTGATGGCAAGGTTCACTCTACTACTTACTACATGGATGAAACACACAAAATAAAAAAATAATTATAATCAATTTAGAATGAATATTCCAGAGACTGGGAATTAAATTATAAGGATGGAAAATAGCAAGAGTGAAAAGGTATAAGGGAGACCCTTGTCTTGAGTCATGAAGTTCAGAGCAGACAATCTTGCAAACCTAGCCTCAGACTTGATCAATGGTTTATGTCTGAAGGAGTTAGCAGCACTTAATCAATTGACTAATTTAACATTAATAAAGTGATTCAATAGAATTTTTCACAATTTTGGTCAATTGCAACAGTGACTTAATTATAGATTTGAGAGTGTAATATTTATGTTATAATTGCTACAGTATCTTCCTACATGCACACACACAAACACGAAGATGTACAAATGTATAAGGGTACCTATTAAAAATTCCCCTTGAGTTCAGTGAAACACATTGAATGCCTTTGCATTTCTCAATAGATATGGGTTGAGCCTTGAGGACTGGGTGGCTATCAGCGCAGGCAACATCGTCATCTTTTGGTGACAATTCTCCAATTTTCACAAACTTGAGAGTTCATGAGCTCTGAAAGATGTTCCACTCAGAGGGAGATTCTGGTTACAGCCTGATGCTGTCCAGGATGGCTCAAAAAGCCTCACCTATAAACTGCTGTTCATAGGGTCATAAGATGTTTGACTTTAGTCATCCAGGAACAATGGTACCATTCCCCTTGGACTATAGTTCAGGTAGCAAATCTTTCAAGGCTGTCAGGGATAACTCCCTATACTTACTCTTGTGCTTCACCTCAGTGCAATTCCCAGCTCAGCCATGCAGGAGTTCCTGGTAGAGTCAAAGGACACTTCCCTGCCCAACTCATTACACATGAGTCTAGTGGTGATTCCCAATGTTGTAGTAATATCCCTGGAAAGGGAGGGGGGAGATGCACCACCACAAGCAGCTGAGAGAGGAGAGAGAATTCGTGAAGGAACTCTGCAGACACAAAGTTCAGTGAAGAAGGAAGAGAAGGTGGAGGTGGTCCAGGCTCCAGAAGAAGAGATTTCCCTGCAGCCCATGGTGAAGAATATGGTGAAGCAGGCCGTCCTCCTGCAGCCCATGGAGGTCACAGTGGAGTAGGCATCCACCTGCGGCCTGTGGAAGACTGCATGCCCAGAGCAAGTGGATGTCCTAAGGATGCTATGATCCCATGGGAAGCAGTTGCTGAAGCAACTTTACTGGCAGGACTTGTGACCCCATGGGGGGCCCTCACTGGAGGAATCTGCTCCTGAAAGACTGCATCCTGTGGAAGGAATCCACACCAGAGCAGTTCATGAAGAGCTACAGCCCATGGGAAGGACTCATGCTGGAGAAGTTCATGGAGTGGGGGAGGGCAGGGGGATGAACTCTTCCATGGGAGCAACCCCATGCTGCAGCAGGGGATGAGCATGAGGAGGAAGGAGCAGCAGAGACAACACATAATGAACTGACTGAAGACCCCGCTCCCCATCCTGCTATGCTGTCATAGGAAAGAGGTAGAGCAAATTGTGAGTAAATTTGAGCCTGGAAGATGGGAGGTGCTGAGGAAAGAAGTTTTAACAATTGGTTTGATTTTTCATTATCCTACTCTGATGCAATTGATACTAAATTATACTAATTTCTCTATGTCAAGTATGCTTTGCCTGTGACAGTAACTGGTGATTGATCACTCCCTGTCCTTATCTCAACCCATGAGCCTTTTGCTATATTCATTTTCCCTGTCCAGCTAAGGAGGGAAGCAGCTGTGGTTCACCCTTGTCATCCAGGCAGAATCAGCCCTCCACATTTACTGAAATATTTCCCTCTCCACTACTGCTCTTAACCTGTACTTCTTAACCTGTTAAAGTTAGCCAAGTTCCAAAAGTCAGCACATTTGAATCTCTGAATCTAGTATTACCTATTTTGTCTGAAGGGGATTAGAGGGAACTCAGGACTTAGTTTAAAGTTTATTGCTATTGTTTTTGCAATCAAATTTTGTGACTTGAAAAGAGAGAGAAATGGTACAGGCAGTGTCAAATTGCCGCTTCTATTCTAAGAGAGGAAGGAAGCAAATGGATATGTACAACTATAAGCAGGGGACCATGCCAGAGAACTGGGTGTGCAGCTCTTCTGACTATGAAGAGATGGGAGGGAGGGAAAGGCTGCTTGTTATTCTCCCAGATGGTATCTAATAAATTAAACAACCCACCTCTCTCAGCAGAAGTAATCCTTGTTTTTCATATCTCCACCATATGCATATTGCCATTTGGTCAGTCCTAGCAATTTTCTGCCCAATTACTCCCTAGTTTGTCTTTTCTCACACAGAGTTTTGTAGATACCACTGCCAAAACAACAGAGACGATTGTTGCCAGTGGAGGACTAGTGGTGCTCCTGATTTCAGAACTACACATGGAAGAATTTATCTGTCCAGACTCTCATTTAGTAATATTCTGAGACCTTTAAATACTATTTCAAATCAAATTCATTCTAAAAGTCTGCTAGTTTGATTCTTAGATATCTTTCTAATTATGTCCTGTAATATTAGTTAATACCTTAATGAAAATTTAGAAATAGTATTCAATATTTAATTCAATCTTACCTAGAAATAAAATGAAAAATAATTTTTTCTTTTATTTTTAACTCCAGAATTTGAAAATTAATTATTATTAACTAACAATATCAATTATTATTACCATTAACTAATTTCTTGCAGCAACATTGGCTGAATTAATGTACACATTTTTTTGGTCACATTTCTGTTGCTTCTTTGGAAGATAAGTTAAGCTTTTCATTTAATTTTTATTTCTGGACCCATCCAGTTTTATGAGAGAAGATTGTCATCTTTTGAACATACTATTTTCCTCTTTTGTATCTTATGTACAAAATACTGATAAATAAAGGTGTCAAAGAGTGAGTTGAAGCAGTGAATCTATGATTGTTCATGTTCCTTAGCTGTGGAATAAGTCTTTGGTTCAGCCTGGAATTGGCTATCCATATAGCCAAAATAGTCTAAAGTATAGACTTTAGGGATATAATAGTAAGCCAGTTCATATAATTTAGTTTTGTCCTCATTGTACACACAAATTATGAGAAATAATTGATTTTCTAAAACTAAGTGTCTCCCAGAAATCCTTCTTTGCTATGGGAAGTCTTTTCTGCTAATAGATAACTTAGTAATATGTTAGTGAGATAAATACTGCCACAATCTCTACAGTAGCTATTAAGGGGTGGGATTAGAGGTCCAACTTATTATAGACAGCTATATCTAAGCTTTCATACATTTTGTTAATATTCAGTGCAGAAGGAACAGAGTCTCTTATTTGTTTCATCTAAGAAATTTAGGATTTCTTTAGCATGATGCAAGCTGTCCTGTAAATGCTATCTTCAGTTTTATTAACAACCTAAGATGACTGAATTTGTGTGACTAGTTCACCAAATAGATCTCTGCATTGGTTCAGGTAGATCCCATCATTTTTTCTGAGATGTGAGCTGACAAACAGGTATTACTAAAATGACAGCACAGATTAGCAGTCCACTTTGTACACCATACAGTCATGAGGCCATTCAGGAAATGATCACCAGGAAGTCTATATTAAACATATAAGTTATAGATATATACATGTATGAGAATGTCAGATTCACTTCTCTAAGTATAAACTGGAAACATTCTGTCTAACATCTGAGCCAACATCACACGGCATGGAATATCTCTTTGGTCAGTTTGGATCAACTGTCCTTGCTGTGACCCCTCCCAAGATCCTGTCCATCTCCAGCCTATTGATGGAGGGACGGAATTTTGGGGAGACAGCACTGATGCTGTGCCAGGGCTGCTCAGCAGTAGCCAAAGCACTGATGTGTTATCAACACTCCAGCAACCAATCCAAAGCACAGTGCTAGGAGGGCTGCTATGGGGAAAATTAACTCCATCTCATCCAATATACTTACCTTTACTCTGCCTAAAAACCAGTACATACATACCTACAGTCAGAAATCCAAATAAAAACAAGAGATGTTCTTCTTGTTCGTATATCACAATCTTAACATGTGTGTGTCTATTCTTGGTAAGGGAGTTATCACTTTTACTTATTCCACAGACAAAAAGAAAAATAATATTATAAATTCTGAGGTATTAGTTTGTAACAAAAATGACTTCATGTCTGTTTTTCAAAAACTGTTCAGACTAAATTAATGTCTAGGAATAAAACACTGAATAAAATACTATTAAAACACTGAAGTGATTGCACTAGACTTAAGACTGTGTTATATTTGTAGTTTTAATTTGTTATGGTTTGGTTTGGGTTTGGTTTTTTTTTATTATTTTTAATTCCTTTAAATCCCTTCTCAGAGTGTCCAGAGGTTCAACAAGGCTAAGTGCTGGGTTCTGCACTTGAGTCACAGCAACCACATATAACACTACAGGGTTGGGGCAGAATGCCTGGAAAACTACCCAGCAGAAAAGGACCTGGAGGTGCTTGTCAATAGCCACTGAACATGAGTTGGTGGTGTGCCCAGGTACCCAAGAAGCCCAACAGCATCCTAGCTTATATCAGAAATAATGTGGCCAGCAGAACCAGGGTAGCGATTGTCCCCCTGTGCTTGGCAGTGGTGAGGTCATACCTTGAGAACTGTGTTCAGTTCTGGGCTCCTCATTACAAGAAAGACATTGAGGCGCCAGAGTATGCCCAGAGAAGGGCAATGAAGCTGGTGAAGGGTCTGGAACACAAGTCTGATGAGGAGGAGCTGAGGGAGCTGGAGTTGTTTAATCTGGAGGAAAAGAGGCTGAGGGGAGACTTCATCACTCCCTACAACTACCTGAAAGGAGTTTGTAGGCAGGTGGGAGTTGTTTCTGCTCCAATGTAACAAGTGATAGGACAAAGGCATCAAATTGCACCAGAGGAGGTTTAAATTAGATATTAGGAAAAATTTCTTCACTGAAGGGATTGTCAATCACCGTAACAGTCTTCCCTGGGAAGTGTTTGAGTCATCGTTCCTGGGGGTGTTTAAAAAATGTGTACCTGAGGCTCTGAGGGACATGGTTTAGTGGTGGAGTTGGTAGCACTGCGTAAATAGTTGAACACAATGATTTTCAAGGTCTTTTCAAACCTAAATGATTATATGATCCTATGATTCTTGAATATATTTTAATTTGGAAGGATGAGCTTTTTAAACTTTCTCTTCCCACAGCACATTGGTTTTATAAATGCTATTGTAGTACCAGCATACTTTCCACATCCTAGTGATAAGAATTTTCAGTTTCCATGTCTTAATTTCAGGCAAATCAATAGTGTTTTCATCAAGTATTAATACATTTTAGGGACAATATTTGAGTATTTATAATGAATATAGTGTTATCACCTTATGCAGCGAGAAAGCATCAACAAAATTAAAAATAACTGTTTTCCAGGCTTGTAATTTCCTTCAAATACACTAAAGACAATGCTTTGCATGGTCACAGTTCAGATGAATAAATGGGTCATGTTGCTGCAGAATGAAGAAAAAAAAAAGGCAAAATAAAAAGGAAAATTAAATGGAACAATTTAGAGTTAGATTTAACACAAGTCATATCTGGACTGCAAGTAGGTAAAGATAGTCAGAAAGGGAACTAATGGAACTAACACAAACTGTTCAGGGCTACTATTTTAGCAGTTTAGATATAGGCAAAATAACATTAGGCACTGTGAATATTATTTCGCAATACCTGAAAGCTAGTGACCTAGCTCTAAAAATGGAATTTGCAAGGATGATTTAGACCCTCTAAACTCCTCAGAAAGTAGCTAGAGAAGAGCTTTGACTTTGGGATGGCTTAAAGAAAAACAACTAGTTGATGGTTTGAACTTGTTTTTTTCCATGGATTAATTCATTTGAGCTTCTACATCCTTTGCAAGGACTCCAAAAAGGTGTATCTAAGAAGTAGATTTTAATTGTTTCAAATATTTTTGTGTCCTTAGATATTTAAGTATTTGATTCCCTTTGTATGCATTTAACTTAGCATACAGGTCATTTGTTCAGAAATATGGGGTCTGCTGTATGGGGATTCTCAGACTGGGAGTGAAGGGCCCGTGAATCTTACATTTCAGGAGATGGCCTTCATCCATTCAGGAAAAATATCTTAAGAAGAGGCAGACTTCATGTGCCCAGCTGAAGCACAGTACTGATAAGTAAAGAATACAAAATTTTAGAATCTGAAAAGGCAAACCCTAAGCAAGTGTGTCAATGTGTAGCTTGATTTTTTTTTTAATCCACTCAGATTCTAAATTGAAATATAGAAACAGTTCAAGATTTAGGAACTCAGCATTTTAGATATGGTGATTAAAGTCCTATCCAGTAGAATAAGAATTCCAATGTAACAAAATTTGTATTGTATTCTTAACTTTATTTTGGGTTGGCTGTGACAGACAAAAGAGGAGAAGGTGGTGTTAAGAGACAATGTAAGGGTTATGTAGCTCTGGGGTATGCAAGAACCATGTGGCTTTTCAAGAATATAGCATGTCCTTGTGGGAAGAGTTTGCTTTAATTAGCTAAGAACAAACCAAACCATTGTTAAAATTACTAGAGCACTGAAAATAGTATTGCTTTTATTGGAAACTCTCTTCTGTCCTAATACATAGGAGGGTCAATACACTTTTGACTGAGGAGAATTTAAGATCCAATTTAACTTCAGGAATCGTTCTGTAATTTCAATATGTATTTCTGCTTTTCTGTTTGAATTCAATACAACAATAACTAGTTAGGAATAAATAAAGTCAATCCAGAAAATTGGATTATTCAAAGAACTGAGATTTAGGTATTGCTTTTTCAGTTTCACATATCATTGAGCAAGAGGCTGAAATTTAAGCAAACAACTCATAAAAATAACAAAATTGCTAAGCATGTCCTGTACTTTTCTAAAATTGTTCTAGGGAATTGTTTATGGTTCTTTACTGTTTATTTCTAGAGCTTCTAAGATAAGACTGATCTAAGTTGGACTGATTTCTATCCTTAAATTCCAAAATGTTCACATAACTTCAGAAGAGTAATCTAGAGTATATGTAGTAAGGAAATACTGTAGTAGGATATCAGTGTTTAATGGAAAATTATGTGAAAAATATTCAAAGAAGAGAGAAATAATTTTCAGAAGTTACTACCTATTTTGTATCATCTTTAGAACAATTAATAACACACTTTGAGAGAGTTGCACTAGTTCTGACATGTGTCAAGTGATTTTTAACCACTATTTTTAAAAGATGGTGATAGAAATTAGTGTAGATTCTGGCAATTAAACTCTTTTTTTTTTTTTTTGTGGAAGATAATACCTCTGTTCAAAGCTATGAAAATCTTAGAACATTAATATGCTACAGCATGCATAGCTTTCTACATTATTCAGTAAAATATAGATTGATTATTATTTTAATAATTTTTAATAAATTTTTTTGTCTCTCACAAGATGCATGGCAATTTACATTAATCAAAATAAGTGCAAGTGTGGCTTGTATGTATGTGTGCTTTTGCTATGAACCTATTCTGTAAAAAACTCTAAATCATTGTTCCATGCCATAGTTCACCATGTAGAAATAAAAATCATCTTAAGTTAAATATTTTTTGGAACAGTGCTGACAGTTTTAGCATTTCAAGGCAGAAAACTACAGGAAAAGGAATAGTTTTGAACACATACATTATGTTGAAATTTATACTTCTGGTGAAGAGGAGAAATACAAAGCAATTGAAATAACTTTTTCAAAGCCTTGATGTTTGCCAAAAAGTTCCACACATCAGTTCCTTCTGTCAGGAATTACTACAGGTAGTACTGTTAAAAGAACACCAAACTTGGTCATTATGACTGCCACCTTCCCTGACCTGGAAACTCACTTTATTGGTGGTTTTCAACAAAACAAAATTAAACAAGCAAACCAGCAAAAAACCACAAAGAACAAAACTTTTCACCTGCTACTTTTACATCTGCACCAAGAATTGTGAGTCAAAAGTGCTACTTACCAGTCTCATTAGTTAGATATTAAGGAATGAATCTGTATTTATCCAGTCATAAATTTGTGTTCTGTTCCTCAAAATTTTCAATTGTGTATAAGTGAACTGATTTATATTGTTTGAAAAGTAAAAACTGAGTCACAAAAACCAACAAAAATTTATGTTTATAGGCAAACTTATTCACATATAAGATCTCTCTAAATTACCACTTAACATAGAGCATATATAACAGCTGCTAAGAAATATTAAATGCAACTTTAGTATCTAGTCTCATAATCTGGTCTGCAGAGATTGGGTTTATTTTTGGGCAAAAGATATGTTCTGTTAACTTCACCTTGTTGATTTTGTTTGTTTCTTTTTTTTGTTTTGTTTTGTTTTCTTTTCTTTTTATTCAAGAGCTCACTGATTAAAATACTTGTTTACATAATTGAACTACATATCAATTTACTTTTGTCAGCTTCAGAATAGGTTTAAAAACATGTTTCATTACTGAAATAAATCCTTTAAGGCATCTATGTCAATTTTATGTATTGGAGATGTTTTAGAGATAAGCTAGTGAAATAGAGTGAAGATATGTAGAAGCTTGCAGTTAGGATATAACTTCTAAAATTAAGTTCTTGATTCTAACACTAGAACTAAATGACCTGTGTATTTTTTTTGTAAACTTCAATGGAATTAATATCAGATTTACACAAAATAGGTGATGGAATGATGTTTTATTCAGACTTCTGTAGTGTAAACTTTCAGGAGGACACTACAAAATCCTATCGGGAAAAATTTCTAATATTCTGGTGACTCTAACACTGCTATCAGATGCCTGTAAAAGGGGGACATCACCACCTTCAGAATTAACTGAATTTGTATTCCCAGTTAATTTGTATATTGACTTCCTAAATAGTTTTTCAATGACCACATTTTTGTGTATTCAATCCAAAGTATTGCTCAGTCATAATGGACTCCCAGCTCTACTGAAGCACAAGATTAGCTTGTAAACTGGCAAGTGAATCGATCAGCAAAATGTGACTGCACTGGATCCCCAGTACAGAAAGGATATCGACAAATTGGAGCAAGTTCACAAGTGACCACTATGGTGGGTATCCTGTTTGCACGTACAGACCAGGAGGAGCTCACTGGGGATGTGAAAGTTGAAGGAAGTCTTGTCTGCAATGACCATGAGCTAGTGGAATTCAGGGTCCTGACAGGAGGGCAAAAAATAAGATTACAAGCCTGGACTGCAGGAGAGCAGACTTTGGCCTCTTCGGGGATCTGCTTGAAAGGGTCCCGTGAGATAGACCCCTGGATGGGAGAGAGGTTCAGGAAATGTGGTCAGTTTTCAAGAATCACTGCCTTCAATGTTATGAGCAGTACACCTCAAAGAACTGTGAGTCAGGCAAAAATGCTGGGAGGCCTGCACGGATGAACAGTAAGTTCCTGGAAAAACTCTACACAAAAATACAGGAAGCAGAAGCAGACATAAGTATCTAGGAGGAAAACAAAGGCACTGTCTGAGCATGGAGAGAGATGGTGAAGAAAGGCAAAACCTGGACTTAAATCTGACAGAGAAACAAAAGGTAACAGGAAGGGTTTTTGTAAGTACATAAGTAGAAAAAGAAAGACTAGGAAAAATGTGAGTCTGCTGTTAGATGAGACAAGGGACCTGGTGACACAGAATGTGGAGAAAGATGAGGTTCTGAATAGTTTCTTTGCCTCAACCTTTATTAGTAAGACAGGTCATCAGGAATCAAAGGTCCCAGAGACCAGGGGGAGAAGTCTGGAGCAAGAAAGATAAACCCTGGGTCGGAAAGGATCATATCAGGGAATATTTAAGCAAATTGATCATTCAGATCCAGAGCTCTGGTGGGGTTCACCCTGGCTGATGTTACTCTAAGGCCACTCCTGATATTTTCAAGCAATTATGATTACTGGGAGAAGTGCCAGGGGACTCGAAGAAACCGTATTTCCCCTATACTCAAAAAGGGCATATAAAGGATAAGAAGTTGATAAGCAGCAGTCAGCACAAATTCACCAAGGGAAAGTCATGCTTGACAAACCAGGCCTACAAATGACTGCCTACTAGATGAATGGAGAGAGCAGTGGATACTGTCTACCTTGATTTCAATAAGACTTTCAACACCATTTCTCATAAGATCATAGAATCACCAAATCATAAGTGGTTTGGGTTGAATGGGACATTTAAAGATCATCTGGTGAACTTCCCTGCCATAAACAGGGAAATTTTTCACTGGATCAGACTGCTCAAAGACTTGACTTTGAACACGTCCAATGATGAAGCATCCACAACTTCTCTGGTATACCTGTTCTAACGTCTGACCATCCTCAACATAAAAATGTCTTCTTTATGTGCAGTCAAAATCTACCCTCTCTCAGCTAGAAATTGCTCTGTGTTCTCTCACTACAGCCCTGGTGAAAAAAAAAAACTTCATCTTTCTTGTAAGTTCCCTTTAAGTCTTGAAAGACCTTAATAAGGTTTCACAGAGCCTTCTCTTCTCTAGGCTGAACAACCCCAACTCTCAACCTTTCTTCATAGAAGAGGTGCTTCAGCCCTGTGATCATTTTCATGACCCTTCTCCGGACCCACACTAACAGGTCCATGTCTCTCTTGTGCTAGGAGTCACCGAGATGGATACAGTGCTCCATTTGGGGTCTTATCAGAGCAGAGGGGAAGGAAGTGATTCCTCACATCTGTTGAACATTGGTGAGGCCGCACCTGAAGTACTGCATCCAGTTCTTTGCTACCAAGTAAAAGAGGCATGCAGCTACAGAAGTGAGTCCAGCAAAGAGCCTCAAAGATCATTAAGGGTGTGAAGCACCTCTCATATAAGGAAAGGCTGAGAGAGATGAGACTGGTAACGTGGAATACAATTTAGATCTTCTCAGAACAGGAAAAATTCATTATTGCAACTGCAGAGGAGAACACAGATCACCAGAATGATCATCTCTGTGGTGAGCCCTGCCCAAATGAGGTTAGGGGGAATCTCATCAATATCTGTAGCACATGAAGGGAGAGTGCAAAGAAGATAGAGCCAGGTTCTTTTGGGTGGTGCCCAGTGAAAGGACCAGAGGTGATAGGCACAAGCTCAAATGCAAGGCATTGTCTCTGAACATCATGTACTGATGGTGACTGAGGTTTGACACAGAATGTACAGAGAGGCTGTGTAGTTTTCCTTCTTGGAAGTACTCAAAAGCTGTCTGGAAATGGTGCTGCACATCCTGTTCTTGGTGGCTCTACTTGAACAGGGGAATTGTACCAGATGACCTTTTTAGGTGTCTTCCAACCTCAAGTATTATGATTATGTGATTGTCAGGGCTTGAGCATTTGCCTTGAAGGAAAAACTGAGGGATCAGCACTTGTTCATCCTGGAGAAGAAATGGGTTTTGTGTTATGTAAGAGCTGGTATCTATGTAATGTTCATAGACAAGAGGGAGAGAGACTCCTTATGTGCATGTCAGGAATGAGCTAATGTTCATAAATTGTGACAGCAATGGTTCAAATGGAGTATAAGAACAGACTTTTCCACCAGTAGTATAGCCAAAAAGTGGAACAAGTTATCATATACAGAGGTTGGGGATTTTCTGTTCATAGCAGTTTTCAAGTCTGGACTGGACACAGTACTAGAGAACCTAGAATCATGAATCTTTAATGTTGGAAAAGACCTCTATGGTCATTGAGTCCAACCTTTGACTGATCACCATCGTGTCAACTTTTCACTAAGTACCAAGTCCAGTTGTTTTTAGAACAATTCCAGGAATGCTGACTGTACCACTCCCAGGGCACCTCACTTCAGTGCTTGACAAACCTTTCAGTGAAGAAATTCTTCCTGAAACCTAGTCATATATGTGGAAGGTTAAAGATTCGTGTTTGAACCCTATCCCTCTAAGACTGCATCTCCTATGATGGTCTCTTAAAGGAAGGAAACTAACTCATTTCAGCTTCAGGGAGCTCTATTCAGGGAGGAACTGACACCCTTTTATTTGAAATATCATCCTTAATCATTGGTGATGGCTTTAATGAACCTCTTGTGTTGTACATACACTTTTTCAGAGTAGGGTATTTTACTAATAAGTAATGCAAATGGTCCCAAGAAATTTCAGGAAAAACAAAAAACAAAAACAAAAACCTTGAAGAATGATTCTACACAATCTATTCAAAATTACCCGACATGGGAATTATCTGAGTATCTAAATGCATTATGGAAGGTCTGGGTCCCATCAAAGACTTATCTGTGCATTTAAGTTTATATATAACAAAATACAACTGCTTAACTTCACTAAAAAGCAAATATGCATGTATCTATTATTTGAATAAATCAGAAACAGAGTCAATTTAAGGTGTATTTCTGTTTGGCCTATTCAATCTATACAATGTCAGATTTTTTTACCCCAGTAACTAGGACTAGTCATGTCAGAAGGCAAAATATCATAATTAATTAGGCCCAAATTATTGTGGCAGTTTGTGTTAGTTCTCTTAATGAGCAAATCAGAATGTTTTAACATTATTTTTCTTTCCTCATATTAGTTAGATAATTATTTTCAAAGGGATAATGACATACACACAGTGAAACACCTGTTTTTATGGAACTGATGGGTAATGTATAAACCAGATATGATACTTCAGATTTTAGGTGTGTATGCATTAAAAGTGATTAATTATCTGCAGAACATGCTCATGCAGGACCCGTGTATTACATAATCAAGTAACACAGCATGTACTTCTAAGCTTTTATATATGTATAGCCACACAGAGTTTTAAAGCTCTTAAATAGAGAACAAAAAAAGGTAAAAAAAATATAAAGAGTGGAGTGGGAGCAGGAAAGGATGAAAAATTTTACTTAGTTTTAAAATGAATGATTTTTTAAAAAAATTTCAGAAGAAAAAACTTACTCCAAGCAGGGACATGAAAAAGGTTAAAAAGATGCTTTAATAATAAACAAGAGGCATGTGGGCATGTCAGTCTGATTGCTTCTGGGTGTTGTCAGCAGATATGTGTTGCCATCACTTCAAAGAATCTTTTTTCTCATGCTGAGAAATATCTGTGAGGAGAAAAACAAGAGGAGAAATAAAAGTTTTACTGAAAAAGAAATAAATGGGTCCAATAATTTTAAGCATGTTTTAAACTTGTTTTTGTTTAAAGTAATAGAATGGTATGTATGTTGATGTTGAAGTGATAGCTCCATAGACAACATTATCAGAGTGTGTAGCACCTGTTCAATAAAAATATCTTAGGTTTTGGGGTACTGTTGCAGGAACTATTGTTTTCTCATACACAGCCGGTTGTTCTGTGATGTATTCAGTTTCCCAGGAATAAACATGGCAAAAGTTTTCTTATCCATAAGCTTGGTGGATTGACACTTATTCCTTGATTAATCTCAAATACCTAAATTCCACTAAAATTATTTTTCACGCTGTCCTGAAAAATCACACTACTTTGACACATAGGTCCAGTCTGCAACCCATCATTGTAATTGAAGACATTAGGGGTTATCCTTAATGTTAATTGAAAAGGAATGTATATCTCTTCTGCAATAGAGAGAAATTAATGCAAAAAAGACTGCAAAGATGAGCAGTCATCAACATCTCAGAAAATTCACAGGTAAGGTTATGGAAACATTTAGAGAAAAGTATGTGATGATCTTAACAGTAATTAAGTAGAAAATGCTGATTTGGAGTTGTGTTTAGAAACATAGCTTAAAGCAGGGTAATAACATTATGTTTTGTTTTGTCATTTTCTTTTACACACACTTTTTTTAGAAAATATTGGAACAGTCCTTTATTGCTGTTTTACTGGGGATGCCAAGTCCTTGTTCTCTTGGGAATGTTCTGTGAAAATAACAGTAGAAATAATAAAACAGTGAGGCTCTTAAAATTTCAAGTGTGGTAGAATAAGTATCAGGTACATGAGAAAACCTGGTAATCCTTTTTCAGACTACAGATTTCAGAGAATCACGGAATCATCAAGGTTGAAAGATATTCAAGTTCATCTAGTCCAGTTGTCAGCTTTGCACCACTGTAATCACTCCTAGACCATATCCACTAGTGTCATGTCCAAACATTTCCTAAACACTTCCAGAGATGGTAGCTCCACCACTTCCCTGGGTAGCTTATTCCAATGCCTAACCAGTCTGTCAGTGAAAAAAAAATTCTAATATCTAATCTGAATCTCCCCTGGTGCAACTTAAGGCCATTTCTTCTCATTCATTCACTTAAGGCATGGTGGAAAAGATCAACCCCAACATTGCTAAAACCTTTCAGGTTGTGGTACAGATCAATGAGGTGCCCTCTGAGATTCATCTTCTCTAGAAGAGTTCCATCAGCTACTCCTCATAGGACTTACTCTCTAGACCCTGTACCATCTTCATTGTCCTTCTCTGGACATGCTCCAGCATGCCAATGTCCTTTTTGAAGTGAGGGTCCCAAAAGTGAACAGAGTACTTGAGGTGAAGCCTCATCAGAACCAAGTACAGCAGAACAACCATTTCTTAGTCCTGCTGGTCACACTATTCTTGATAAAGACCACGATGCCACTGCCATTTTCCAGTCACTCTTCCACAAAACCATAGCACTGCATGGTGTTGTTGTGACCTAAATGCAGGACCCTACACTTTGTGGTATTGAACGTCATGCAGTTGTCCCCAGTTCAGCAATCCAGTCTGCAAAGATCTCTGCAGATCCTTCCTACCCTTGAGCGGAACAACACTCCCACTTAACTTGGTTTCGTCTGCAAACTTATTGAGGATTTCATGCAGGTCCTGATGATTACCATCTTATAAAAATGCTAGTATATTTTGAAGAGTTTTCTGTTAATGCTGGACTAATAAAACTTATTTTTAACTCCTTATTTCTTCTATATGGTCTAACATTCTACAAGCAAGAAAACACCTTGTCAAGCAAAATTATTTTGAGCTATTATGTAGTTTGATATATCTCTCAACTGAAAATTTGAGGGAGAAAGAAGTTGCATAAAATGCTTAACAAAATATAGTCTAATACACAAAGAGTAAAAAGTTTTGTGGTGAGGGTTTTTTTCTACCTTTCCTTTTACTTTTTTATCCTCTTCTGGTTGGAGGCTTTTCCACGTCCAGGCTATTTTTTGTCTACATTACTTGGCAATTAGCTAAAGATACATACTGTAGTTGTCTTGAATATCACTGAAGGGAAAAGGAAAAGCTGTAGAGACTGAAACGGATCAGGACAGAGAAATATTCCTTCCCTTCCATATAATTTAGGAATCCTAGCTATTAGAGTGAACACTGGGCTGGAAGAAATGTGTAGTTTTCAGGTCTTTTAATTTTATCTTGGAATTTTTTTAGTTTCTGATTTTGATATTTTTATATGAGGCTTTTGCTGACTTATTGCTTCCATTTCAGGGAAGAGAAAACTGAAAAAAAATCCCAATCTTTCTTTTTATTCTTAAATAAAACCAAGGGAAAATCAACCTTCCTACTTGTCCAATGATACTCTGCCTCAAATTATTGTTTCCTTTATTCCCTTTTAGTGGCCAAGTTAAAATTGATTTTTTTCTTAGAAATTATCATATACTCTCACAGAAATTACTACACTGAGACTCAAGTATATGGTTGTTCTTAATTATTAAACTAATCTGTAGAACTAATGTGTGAGTTTGCATTTTTTTTTAAGGAGCATGAATATTAAATGTAAGTATAGACATCCTTTTGCCTGTTTAAACTGAAGAAGACACATTTTTTTTGTTTTACAAATGCCAATGTACCTTTATTTTGAAAAGACAGATGTATCATCTAAAGACATTCAACTGTTTAACTGAAACCTTCAGGCTCTTAAGTAGACAACTACATATGTACTTAAATGTATAATTAAACACAAAGAAATCCACCTAAAATACTAATGAGAATATTATAAATTAAGTGTTAATTTTGAAGTCCTTTTGAATAAATAAAACACATTTTTGAAACATACATGATCAATAGATTAACTATGAGATTTGTGGTTAGTACTTGAAATGTATTGTTTATAGAATCACTGGAAAAATAATCTAAAACAATGGAAAGGAACTGGGATTTATTTAATGAGGTATATTAACTTGAAATAAAAAACTGTCATTATGAAATAAAGATAGTGTGATATTGTAATGAGTGTACCAAGAGTTGGTCAGTGGCTAGGAAATCAAAGAGAGATTCCATAAGTGGAAAGATAGCACCATTATGAATTATGAGTAAGAAGAAATACATCAAGTAAGTGATACTAAAGCTAGAAAGAGTAAGATTCATTTATATATATTAGTAAAAAAGAAGTAACAAGGAAACCTTCTGCACATAGGTAAATAACAAAGAATATAGATACAGTACAGAAGAGGAACAGAAAAAAATGTCTTCAATAGCTTGTTACACTTTTTTGTTTCAGTCATCATCAAAAAAAAAAAAGACTAATTTTAATCATATACTGCATAGTGTGCAAATAATTTTGACAGGGAGATAAGAATATAGGCCAGAAGAAAGAAAGATCAAGCAACAAAAGTTTTATGTTATCTCAAGTACAGCAAAGTATAAGGAAATTGACCCTAAAGCAACAGAACTATTCAAAAGGATATTTCAAGTAATGCTTGCTACTTTATAGAATTTATAGAAAAAGAATATGTGTTCCCTAAGAACTAAAGAAAAGGAGGTCTCGAGGAATGACATATCTGTCAACCTAATTTTTACCTGTGAAATGCCTTGGCAATATATTATTCAAAAAATCAGTTTTAAAGTAACTAGCATAAGAAAAAGGATAATTTTGTCAAAAATACAAAGTTAATCCAGTTTCATTCCCAATCAGTATCACTATTCTAATCTGTAGGGGGAACAACTTATGTAATATAGCTTTATATTTGTCACAGTTGTCACTGTCACACATGTCATAACAAAACTTAGGAAACATGGTCCATATATAATCACAATATCACAGTGCATGAGTGTTTGGAGGGAAATGTAGGCACTACAGGTATGTGTCAGTAATCACAGTCAAGTTGTGAAGGCATATTTGTTAGTTATTGTAAAGGTAGTTCCTTGCTATACGGATTAATATTTCACATCTCATTTCAGCCTACATTTTCAGTAACCTGTGTATTTCAGGTATTTTTGCCATACATATCAAAAGGAAAAGTGGATTAATCAATCTTCTTCCCGACTCCTGGATTTGTTTAGGCCATTTCTTAAAATATTGGCTAATACCGTTTACTTACTTACTCTCTGCTCTCTAATCCCCAAACTCCATATTACATCCAAATTTTACTCTATATGGCATATTTTGCAAATGCTTGAGATTTCATTTCTGTTTTCTTTTTTAATCCTGAAATGGTTTTCACCCAACTACTAAAGTTGTGTTCCTTTAGTGATCAGTAATTAATCAGTAGTGATTTGTGATTATATCTTGGGACCTTGTCTATTGTCCTGTGCTTGCCCTTTCAAAGCTATTGCTGTCGGCTTCTGATTGCTCCTTTGGGAGTCCCTGATACAATCCTATATTTCTTCAATAGCCTTCAAAATGTAGTTTTATTCACATAACCAAGTCACTTGTGAGTACAGCCGTAAGGTCATCAAAAAGTCCACTGTACAAAATATGTGATCTATTTGGAGACACACATGCATTTAGGTACATAAATGTGTTTAGGCACATAAATGTGCCTTACAGACAGTAACCACTTGCAACTAATTTTTTTACCAATTACTGTAAAACCACTGCCTCATTATCAATATTAATTTTTTGATTTTCCACAAATATTGAATACTTCATACGCTATTATTGTTGCAAAAATTCTTCATCTAACTTATTTTATTTGAAAAATAAAAGACCATTTGTTTTTGTATTTCTGCACAGGAAAAGTCAAAAGTCAGGATACTTTTACTCTTTCTCTTCTGGATTTTTTATTTCTCATGTTTACTACCAGTCATCTGTATAATTCATCACAAGTTATTTATATCTTCTCTAAACTCTTTTGGACCTTATATAATTTCTCTTAGTGTGTGTAACTTGCATCATACTGAAATGAAATGTTGTTTGTATAGTTTAGGGGGGGTTGTTTTGTGGTTTTATCTTGTTGGGTTTGATTTTTTAACAATATAACAAGATTTCTGAAGTCTTACTTATAAGTGTTTTTTGAGGGTTCATCCCTTCCTGTGAGCATCATCACTACTGAAGAAGAAAAAATCTCTAATAAGTTTCCTGAGACATAAGTTTTATCTTATTTTGAAAACAGGACAGTGTGCCCTCCTTCCCTTTCCTGAAAGACTATAGGTGGAAAGGGGCAGTAGACATATTCTCAGAGGGCTTCACATTGCTAAATTAGTTTCTGTTGCGGCCACATAATTCACCCACACTATGGTTCATAGCCAGAAGAAAATTCCAGAAGAGAGAGGAAAAAAACCCAAATAATTTATTCTCATTTTTAGCTGTGGCTTGTTTTGAACTTTATCTGTGCTTGATAAAACATTCTGGTAGACCAATTTTTTCTTTTCTGTTGAAAAGAAAAATAGACAGTATAGTGATGGGAGTTTTGCCTGAATTTCCCACAGAAATTTCCATGATTACACTTAGAGATTCATTTTGAGGTCCTCAGGGTGGAGTGGGTAGAGCTGGCTGAAAGTAAATGAAACCTGTAAGACACTTTTAACCTCCTACATTAAATTTCTATTTTGTCTTTGTAATATCAAAGGTTACCTTCCTACTGGTTACTAGTTCTTTGCATTCCTAATTTAGGTGTAACAAAATCAATATTTTTGATGAAGAAAACTGAAAACTTTTAAAGGCCCCATCAGGGTACTAAAGAGAATCTTCCTTTTCCATCCTCTAAATACAATGTTAAATGCTTTTGTTTCATTTAATGTAGATCAGGCAACTATTACAAAAATGAGAAACCAGAAGGATGATTAAAACAGGACCTTCACATGTGGTTTTGTAATGTTTGTTTCTATCTGGAGTTTAAAACACTGAACTGCCTTTTGAAGAGAAGAGATTTAGCAATAGACAAAAAAACCTTATTTCTGTAGAACTATAGCTCACCAAAGGCTAGGACACCTAGGATTTCTCTAGAGAAAATAAACAAAAAAATACTATTCTCAAATCCTATCTACCAGCAGACAGGCCAGGTAGTACTTTTTTGAAACTGGGTCACTGTGAAGTCAAGAACACATCTGAGTTCAGAAGAAGGCAATACTAAAAGAAATGTGAGTTTTGCAATGAGTTCCACACATAACTAAGAATATGTAGACCCGAGGTGCCTTTCCTACTCTTAGTTTTTTACAGTTTATACTTTACATTTTTTGGACTAGGAAAAAAAACCACACTATAAACCAAAAATGAAAAAGTGAGTAGGAATTAAACCTGTTATGTCTTCTAAGTATCCTAAAGACAAAATCCCATAAATTAAGAACAGAAGAACTAAGGCACCTAAATTCCTATACAAACAACTCAATGTTCCTATAAATGATTCCCCTGATAATCTATCAGAATTTTTAAACCTTGATATGAATTTTTGCTTGCTCCTCTCTATCCATCTCCTGCATATCTATGCCAACATGATAGAGTGTGATGAGAATTTCAGATAGTGATCACTGAAAAATCACAGGTCGTGGAAGTCAGTTCAATATTCCCTTTATCTGGTCTTCCTATCCTAAAGGTGGCATTATACATTTATTGTAAACCCACCTAAATCAGGATACAAGAGAATGTCATACAGTAACTGGTTCATAGACTCATTGAGATCTTATTGGATCCTGAAATTGCTAGCAATAGATGACTGCAAAATAGTTCCATATCATGTAACTGAAGCACCTCAAGATTTTTTTGCATATCTTTTACCTATTGAAAATGGTATTGATTAGGTGATACAAAGGGTAGTACTGAGAAGGAGGAATGCTTATTAACTTCTAAAGAAAACAGAAGAATCATAGACTTGGAAACTTGTTTTCAGTACAGAAGGTATAGTGGTGATTTACTCTGTCTCAGGAAATGAGTACTAGTTAAACTATACTTAACCAGCAGTGTGATGTAATACAGCCAATATGTAATTTGTACCTAATCTATTTCTTCAGATGTATTAATTGTATAGGCAAAATTTATGGTTCTTTTTTTCTTTACAGTCACTAAACTGCTATCTCCTGAATAAATTAGAGTGGATTTATTATTGAGGAATGAAGGTTACTCTTTCTGAGCACAGCAATGCTTGAACAACTAGAACTTAATTCAGGATGTTTCTGAAACTACCTTATGTGGGAAATGCCACGAAATTTTTGAATAATTAGATGACCTGTATTCTTGGTCAGCCAACAGCATTCTTTCTCTTTTAATTAAGTTCTTTGTCTGATAAATATGCTACCAGGCAGTACTTTTGAAGGTAAACTATTATGTTCAATGGTGACACAATTTTCTATGCTTCTACACATCTCATGAGCCACTGTTTAGATTCTGAGTTTCCATGAAGACAAAATCATGTAACTTTTAGCACAAATTTAGCACTCGAATTGAAATAAATTGTAGATAATCCTGAGGTTTGTGTCAAATGTGTAAATTAATTGTTTATTCACTTTTGCAAGAAAATTAAAGAAAAGTCAGATTAGTTTCAAAACCAAGGAAAGCTAATGACAATGACAAATCAAGGGTTGGCTTTTATATTAATTTTGAGTGAACTTACTTCCTTTTAAACCACTCTAAGCAAGAAATATTATCAAATCTTAAAAGTAACAGGTAAATGGTCACAGTTATCTATGTGATTCAACTACCTATTCAGTTGAATTGATTTCAATCCACTTATATTTAATTTCTCTCAAGATACAATGCAAATGGGAGATCCATGACATTCTAGACAATAGCAATATGTTGCTTATGAACATTTTTCTTACAATTACAAAATCCCCAGACATTTACTGTCTATAAAACATGTTTTATATTGAAAGCATATAATTTATGTTTATTTTTATAAAAGAACTTCTGATATACAAAGACCATAAAAAGGTCAACAATAAAAATACATACTATTTTATCTGAGTTATATTAAAAACAGACAAATAATTATCATTTTAAGGATAAAAATACCCCACATTATGTAATTCCTGAAGGTTTTCCTGTTATTCAAGCACTTTAAAAAAATTACCTTTAAAGAAAGAATTCTACTTTTGAAATATAAGATTTTTGACTCTAAGGATCATAAATTCCTATCTCCCTGCAGCTTCCCTCTCTTTCTTGTACTCATTTGAAAATAATTGTAGAGGTATACCTAAGTGCATTTCCACTGAGTGCAAATAAATATATTACCATGTAACTCTGTTTTCCCATCTTTTTTTCTTTTTTTTTCTTTCACTCCCCCAGTCAGTCTGAAAAATGAATACCTAGATAAATATACTGCAGAAATATTGCACTACCTAGATCAGCATAATATCTTTTTGAATGGACAGAAGTATTGTTTAAACATTTCATCCAACAAAGAGTCCCTTCTTGTTATATGTTATATTTAGGAAGATGCATGAAATTAGCAGTGGTAAAAGGTTGTATATTCAAATTCCAGAAAGTTACCATGTTAGAAGCAGAACAGATCTCCTATTGAAGTGAATTGGTTGCTACGACAATAAAAGCTGGCAAACAATAATTACAAATTCATAGTACATATATAGTACATTGCCAGTAGCACTTGACAGAACCTATTTGCATATCCAGCTTTCAAACCTTAAAAGCAAACAGCAATGTCTATGAAGAATCATTTCTTCTTCTCCTGGAAACAACAGAAACAAATTTTTGTTAAAAGTTTAGTCTGTGGGAAAAGTTATAGGATAGGACAGGGAATGAGGAATTGATCTGTGTAATAATATTCTTGAAGAAACTAAAAGATTTTGTTTCTGTCTTTTGACAGCTGTGCTTCAGCTCCACTTGCATGACTTTATACAATTGGGCATTTACACCTCTAGACAGGGCAATTGCAGTCATAGATCTTGAATGATTCCAGTTTCAGAGGTGTTTCAAAGAATTTTTTACAGAACTAATAAGTTTTTGGAATAGTGGTGTTATGAAAGTTATGTACAACCTCTGCTCTCAAAGGATCCATGTACTTGAAAACACCTCCACCTAAAAGAGATTATACATAATTTTGAAAAATTAATCATGTAGGTTTATTATTTCTGTGAACATTTTTCAGTACTAGGCAATCAGTCTATTAGTAGTATATTGCTAAAAATGCACAACTCACATTTTTTTTACAAATTTTAATCTATTTCCATGGAAACAGTTTTTCCTTTCTGTACTTGTAGTTATGAAAAACCGAACAGGATAAAAATGACTGTTAACTGTGGCAAACAAAAGGAATAGTTTGAGCACCGCCATTTTTTACAAGCAGGTTATGAATTGGTGAGCATGATTTCAAGCAAGATCAGTGTGCTTCTGAAGATGTAAAAACCAGGATTCTCACCCCCTGTCACCAGACCAAACAGGGGCAGGACAGGGATTGCTGAAAGGGGCAGAGTAGCCTTGACTGGTTGGAGCTGGTTCTTCCATCCTGCTCCCCTCCCATGTGGGGACCTCCAGGAGGCAGGAAATGAGGTTCAGGGAATGCACACCAGGATCTCCAAGCATGACCCCCAGGCTAAGGAGAAAGTAAGGCCCAATGTCAGCATCAAAATCATGTTCCTCCAAGTAAACACTCAAGAACTCCAACAATAACTTCACATCCCTCCAGGCAGGAGTACTTGTGTTACTGCATTTTACTGCAGTGCTCTAAAGCAGGAATTTTTGTAACTGGATTAATTCTGTGGACTAGTATACTGCTAAAACACAGATTCAACTGACAGTAGGTTCTCAACTCCACCTATAAGGTATGTTTCATTTTTTTTCTTTGGCAAGATTTTCAGTGTAACGAACAAATTCAGTGACATCAATGATTTAGGAATAGAAGACTAGAGTACCAGTGAGAGATTATACTTCACCTTAGCAATTGTTCTTTTTCTATAAATACCTCCACAGTTAGTCATCCACAAGTCAGTGAAGATGAGAATGATTTGTGTTAGGGATGTTAGGACTGTTGTTGCCTTCTGCAGTTGCTCCAGCACAGAATCCCTCCTGTCCCAGTAGCTGGAGACCAGACCTATGACCTGCAATGAGGGTGTAAGCTAAAGATGCAGCTGCTGCTCTCCTGTAGCTGATACCAATGGCCAGGGGTGTCCACCCTCTGTTCTGATTCCAGTAGATGCTCCTAAATTTCATTCACACACTCTCAGGTCTCCCCTGTGTCCTTGCAGCATGTACACACACAGAGCATAGTGAGTGAGATTATGGTAAGAGGTATTTAATAAAAGATATAACAAGGAGATACCTTGTTATGTCTTTTATATACCTAACAAGAAATACCTGCAGGGCTCAAGCACAGGGCTCAGCCAGACAAGCATACTAACAAGTCCTATTTTACACACTACTAATGCTTTTTATATGCTTTTCTGCCTATCACCCTCTCTGTTCCACTCTGCTCCCCCTTCCCCTGCACGTCAGCTGACACAGTCCCACCAACCCACTCCAACATGCAGAGCCACCAGGTTCTCATCCTCATCCACTGCAAAGTCCTGGACAAGAGGAAATGCCCTCAAACTGTGCCAGGGAATGTTTAGGCTGGACATCAGGAAGAATTTTTTTGTTGAAAGGGTGGTTAAGCATTGGAATAGGCTGCCCAGGGAGGTGGTGGAGGCACCATCCCTGGAAGTATTCAAGAAAAGACTGGACGTGTCACTTGGTGCTATGGTTTAGTTGACATCATACTGTTTGGTCAAAGGATGGACTGTATAATCTTGGAGGTCTTTTCCAGCCTTAATGATTCTATGATTCTATCAAAATAGAAAGGAGCAGAATGGAACAATTGTGAATTCTGACTCGAAGAGTTTCCTAGGTAACACTTCTGAAGCTAATTCACACTCAATGTCCTGCAGCTTCATCATTTTCAATGAGAAATAAGATTGCAGGAAGTAGGACTGAGCCTACCATATGTTCATGTTTGCCAAGATATTTCTTTTTCCTTTTTAGATATAAATTTTGTTCCAGTGGAGCTTGAGGACTTCTGACATGTTCAGAATTTGGAGTTTTGACAAGGCCACAGGACAACCAGAACTGTCAAACATGTAGTACGCAGATTGCTGGCACAATATAAATGAAAGATATAATATATTGGGTGTGAATCAGATCTGCTGCTGATGCCAAAATCTGTGTAAGTTGAATAAATTCAGCATGCCCTGAATATGTCAAACACAGTATGTTTGTATAGAGCAGTGGGGAAGCACATTCAGAGAGAGGGCTAATGTTGGGGGGTTTTATACAGTTTAGAAGTGTATAAAAAATTGGGTGACACAGAATACAAACATACTTAGGTAGCTATATGAGGCTGATGGCTATATTTACATTTGTATTCAGTATTGTGTCTAATTGGCAATATTAGGCTTCTAGCAGATGAGACAGTCTTAGCTTTTAGAAGCTGTAAAATTTTTTTTTATAAATAAAGTAAAATAAACATTTATTCTGATTTTTTTCCTGATTATCTTATTTTTGTTTATGACTACTTATTTAGTCACTGTATATTCAAGGAAATCTTCATTAGAAGAGAAAGTTAAATTCCCAGAAGAATTTGTTTCAAGATGTCTAAGAACTTACTGCTTTTAGAAACAAATCCTCAGTGAATTATCATACTGTTCTTGCTTAAAACCTGAGGAAACCATAGCTTTTTTACTAGCATGCATACACAGGGCAATGTAGTCTATGTCGATCTTCTAAATGTACATAAATGACTATCCAGATGCCCATCAACTGAACAGTTTCTCACAACCTATTTCAGAAACCCCAAAAAAGGAGAATAATACAAAAAGTGAAGAACTTTTCTGTAACTCACAAATGCAAAAGTGAAACACTTTTCTAGAAGATGCTTTACACTTCCTAGTATCCACTGACTGGTCTAATTATCATAAACCTTAAGCTTAAAATCTTTTAACAGCAGGTATTAAATGACTGGTCTCTCTAATTCTGTTTTCAGAAAAGATGGATGTCTCTTGGAAAGTATGTCAAAGCAAAGAGATAACAAGTGTTGCCCAAAAACCAGGTATAAAGAAACTCTCTAAGACCCTTTTTGCGTCTTAGGGAGCAAACATTCCTTTATTTCAGCATGCTGGATGCACAAGAGAATATTTTCTCCAAATTGTGAATACCTGAGTTACAAAGGCCTCATGCCTTTTTCAATTATCTCATTAATAATTCATACATTCTCAGGATCTGTCCCTCTCCTTTCCCAAACCTCTTCCTCCCCTTGAGCTGGTGGTCCCTTTGTGTGATTGTTCACAACCCTCTGGTGGTCTTTGGCAACTTCTTCATGCTGTCCTTTTCTTGAACTCTCACTTTTGGCACATTTTCATGCCCTTTGGAACTGTGTCAGAGCACAAGGCCAGTTTTTACTGCTAGCTTTCTGTTCTTTTTATCACTTCTGCTTTAGAACAAGGAGATCTTCTGTCTCTTAAGAAATTTTTTTCTTCTGAGACTGACGACCTTTAATGATAAGCTGTATAGGTCAAGCTACATGGTTTGCTACATTCATTATTCTATATGGCTACACAAGTTATCAGAATAATAAGTTCATTTTAAAAGTCCAGACTCAGAGGAACATAAAGGAAAAAGACAACCTGATGCAAATTATGGTCACCATGAGTTTTCCCCTCATGACAAGACTTTCTACAATTTAGAGTGAAGAAACCCGGGTTAGGTGGGTTGCACAGCTAAGTGTTACATTGACTGTTTCATCTTAAAAAAATAATAGCTGAAAAAGAAATAAATACCTAATGTTTACTCTGTAAATGTAAAATATTTACAATTTTGTTAATTACAAAAATAAAGGTAGATATAGCTACTATGCAAAAAAAAAAATCACGTTGGAGTTCAATTTTGAGAAAGGTATAAGGAAAAGTAAAGAAAAAAAATCACCATTCTGTTTTGACTAATTAGATTTAAAATTCATTGTCTCTGTATAGTTTATGCAAGATTATCATATAACTGATTTGCACATTCCTAACTTGGTCTAAAATAGAGATGGAGTAGATTCAATTCAATAGACTCATATGGTTTATGGAAAATCATATTTTATTCGTAAATAGACTGTTTAACAGTGACTCCTGTAAGCTCAGTTCTCCAGTGGAGCTGTTAATTTTTCTTGGGGTGACATTGATTCTCTGCCTCTCAGACCCATATGCAAAGTTCCTGTGACCACCCTGTTTGGTTCCTACCCTCAAGACCTCTTTGCTATTAAACACATTTTATATCTTCAACTTTCTGTTCAGGAAGGATATACAGCTTTCATAGCTTGCCTGTATTTAAACTTATGATTTTCAAATCTACTAAGAGTTGGGTTTTTTTCCTGAACATGGTAGTTTCTTAATCTAGAGCTTTTTGATTCTCAGAATACTTGCAAGAGTAAGTGAAAAGCAATTAGCACGTTACAGGATCCTTCGTCATCATCTTCATCTCTATTTAAAAACTCATTCTTCAATTAAAAAATAGTACTGAAAGAATACTGCTCAAGTATATATTTGGGTGGTAAACTCAGAATTACTTCACCAAAATATGTGTATCTAGACCTTGAAGCTCTCTGTATTTTTTTATATAGTTATGCACAAGAGGATTAACTATTTCAAGCATCCTTGGGAAAGCCCTGTCTTTCTGCACAGGAAGGTGTGCAGAAGACTTGTTTTGTCAAGATATCCAAGTATGACTAAATTTCAGATGAATAAAAATACATAAAATTTTTACACACCATTTTTTGTCAGCTGGAAATGATTTGAATGTTTTACAGGATAAAATTTACTCCTTTGCTTTGTCAGTTTAATTTTGCAGATCACACGGTAGCCTGCCCACAGACAGATTAAATGAGTAGCTGCAAATAATTAATCTCTTAAAATAAATTTTTTGATGGAGTATCAACAGCAAGCAGAGAAAAAAATGCCAATTCTGTTTTATATTTTTCTTAGCTATAATTAGTGGATACTGTGAAGAAAAAGCTGGAGTCATCTCATTTTGAAAGCCTATTTAAGGGAGAGAAAATGGAAAAGACAGTGTGCTAGAGTATATTTTATGCACTAGTTTGAAGAGGCTTACATTTATTCCCAGGAGCATTTAAGATAGATATTCTGATAATATGCTATAAAGCTCTCTTTTTGTCTATTTTGATCATAGAACTGAATGTATGGGGGTCTGTTCCATAACACTCCAGAAGGCTGTCCTAATTCCGGAGAACCAGTTGGAGACTTTTAACAGTTTCTTACTAGCAGACCATCACTACATACCTTTCTTCCAGAAATTAATATGAGAAACACAATTTGTACAAAAGGGAATCACTAAAGTTTCCCAGAAGATGTGGAAAACTATAAACCCATACTGTAAATTCTGAATGCACTTCCAGATGAAATGTATGAACCATGGGTTTTATGAGGGAGTTTGTAAGAACTTTGAACTAATTTGGGTTTTATCACTGCTAATCCACAGTTGTCCACATACCAAATGTATTGTTAGAAAAAAAAAATCAGAATTAGAAGGGTATCAAAGTACTGTAAATATTTTCTTTCCCATCTCACTATGAATTCATGCTTCTTTTGAAACAGACAGAAAAGGATGGTCAACTTCATGAGCCAGGAATGACACTCATTCCCATGATTAAACAGAAAAGGTTCTCCAAATCACCTTACAAACTGAGAAGAGTTACTTCCTAGTGGGTATGGGACACATTATAAGACATGGGGGAAGTGCATTTTGGGATTGTATAGGACATATAGAACGTTTAGAAGAATCAAAGAAATGGAAAAGGAGTCATCGAGGTTGTTTGGGAGGGATCAATCATGAGAAAATTGATGGAGAAAGGGTATGGTTGTATGTTAAGCAGGCCAATGGTCAGTACACATGCTTGACCATGTTCTGCACCTGATGAACAGTTTTGTCATACTGAACTCCAGTTCTAATTATTTCCTCGGGTGAGATGTTTTTTCATATATTCTGTGTACCCATGTGTATGTGTCTGGAAATTTATATGCCAGGAAGTGGACTGGGATCATGGGTCAGAGAGGACAATGTTTTCTCCGGTACCAACAACTGGAGCAAGGGGTACATTGGTGTGTGATCACTCACAAATAACGAGCCAGACTAGTCAACAAATTGAATAAATGGCTTGGGAACTCTAAATTTGGGACTGACCAGATAATGGAGAGAGGATAGGGTCTGCAAATTGGCTACTGGAAGGACCAGTATATCCAAGTCAGCTGCTGGAGAGGCTGTTGGATCAACTGAGAAACACATTTGCATGCGTGTGTGCACGCGTGACGCAACTGGAGACACAAAGATCCAAAGGCGGATGTGTGTGTAGGTGTGTGTGTATGTGTACACTCAGGCATGTTGACCTGTAGGCCTCAGGGACTCCCATGCCAGAATGCCAGCAACTGAGGAGAAAGAGAATACAGGGATGGTCATCCTGAGCTGCCATAGATGAGAATGGAACAAGGCCACTGCTGCTGTTTGTGTTCGCATGAGTAGTATGTATCCTGACTGTGTTAATCCGTGTATGTGGCTGTACTTGCAAGTAGATGTGTATTGCACACATGTGATTTTGTATGTCTGGGGAGAACATATGCTTACCATCTCTGCTGGTGGGACTTGGGATTAGGGAGCTGAAAAAACTCTGTCTTTTCCCAGCTACCAGATTCAGCAACGCCTAACTCCCTGTTTCTTCCCGAATGTCTGATTAATTATCTCATTATGATATTTTTAATTTCACCATAACTGCCTCATATTCTATGCCTCATGGAAGATAAAAATAGTTAGAAAAAACAACTTTAAAGTTGTATTAACTTAAAATACAAGAACTGATTTCTGATTTTATATATATATATATATATATATATACAGAAAAAAACCCTACAGCTTCTCCTTACAGATTTTCCTTAAGCTCAACTTTAAGTAGAATTCTATATAATAATTGTAGAAACAGTACAGAAACAGAAACATGTACAAAACTTCCAACTTTGTCTTCCAAAAAGGAAGACAAAGACATTGTGCCTTTTATAGTAGGATGTGTACTTTTAGGTATGCTTTAGCAAAGGGAAAATAAATAAATATCCAGGTGTTCAGTAAATAAATGGTCCCAAATTAAAATGAGGACAGGAGTTTAAAAATACAGACAGTAAAAAATAATGAATAATTAACACAGATTAAACACAAGTACTTGAAATGGTTTGTTATGCAAATTACCTTGTCATTGCAAGCATTTCTCATTAGGAATGTGTTAAATGGATCAGTGAAGGTGTTGCTAATTTGAACTACTAGAGCTATCTGAACCAAATCTGAAAAATTTCAAATGTTTCTTAAATGGAAAGGGTTTCAGCACTTTTTAGTGTCTTGTCAGCAATGTGGACTAGGATTGAGTGCAACCTTAGCAAGTTTGTTGACAAAATCAAGCTGTGTCGTGCAGTCAACATGCCGGAGGGAAGGGATACCATCCAGAGGGACCTTGACAGGTTTAAGAGGTGAGCCTGTGTGATCCTCATGAAGTTCAAGAAGGCCAACTGCAAGGTCCTGCACTTGGCACAGGGGAGTCCCAAGCACAAATACTGTCTGCGTGGAAAATGAATTGAGAAGAGCCCCGAGGAGAAGGACTTGGGAGTGTTTGTGGATGAAAAGCTCAGCATGAACTAGCAATGCATACCTGCAGCCCAGAGGGCTAACTGCATCCTGGTCTGCGTCAAAGGAGATGACCAGCAGGTCAAGAATTGAGGTGATTCTCCTCTACTAGTCTGCTTTTGTGAGACCTCATGCAAAGTACTGTTTCCAACTCTAGGGCCCCCAATACAAGAAAGATGTGGACCTCTTGGAATAAGTCCAGAGGAGAGCTGCTAAGCTGATCACAGTGCTGAGACACCTCTGCTATGAAGACAGACTGAGAGATTTGGGGCTGTTCAGACTGGAAAAAAGATGACTGATGAGGATTTTAGCCAGGGTATTGCTCAACACACTAAAACATTGAGACTGATCTACACAGAGCAGGAGCTGCCTGCACGACAGTCCAAAACTCATATTGGAAGAGTTCTTACACAAATCAGTTAAAACTTTTATTGTAGAGGTCTGGAGTTTAGTCCATCACCTTGACTGACATCTGTTCACTGTATCAAACAAGACCATTAGCTCATCTACACAAATTTATGTCTCAAAGAAACTTCAGTTTTAGGCATGATGACTGTGCTCTTGAGATGCCCACATATTCACACTGTCTTGCTGATGCTGGCTGGAGCCCTAACCAGGATCTTCAGTGTGTAGTCTAAACTGAGATAGGGAAAAATCAAGAAAGTAACAGTATATGTACATTTTTGCCTGTCAATTAACATATATCTTCTCATTTTAGTGTGTTACTGGTATTAATGGGCTTGCTCTGATATTACTTAAATAATAGAACTATGAATGAAAAAGTTTTTAGCAGAAGTTTACCATTATTTTCTGGGATCAATTTTCTGTTGCAACACAAATTATTTTTTTATTATATTTTACAAAGCAGTAGTAGGTAAAGTTTAAATATATTCATAGATTGCAATTTTACTTTAGTTCATTGTAGACAGTAGGCTTAGTCCTTGGTGTTAATTTAGACAAAAGAAGAAAAAAGAAAAAAAAAAGAAGAAAAGCAAGAAAAAAAGAAAAAGAGAAAAGAATCTAAGTTGCAAATTTGCTACAAAACAAACTTACGAATATTTTTGTGAAGAAAATCACTGATGCAAGCATGACAATTAACTACTTTGGTTACCAACCAGCACTTACACTGGTACAAACTAGAATAGAAGTGAGATTACTTTGTACACTGGCATAGAATCCACGCAAACTGAAGTTGTACAGAATATCATGGGCACACCTTCACGTTGAGGAAGACGTGGTTTTACTACTAAACACAGAAAAACCATTGCAGGGTAGAGTAAAAGTGGTTAAAATAGCTGAATTTTTTAAAAGAAATACTATATTCATTAAATCATTGTTAATTTAATAATTAATTTTAGACTCAGAAATTATGTTACATGTTAAGTTCAGAGAGTATGCATAGAGTTTCTCACTTCTTTACTTTTTTAATACAAAAAGTCCATGCATAGCAAATTCTGAAAGGCTGTGAGACTCAGGTTTGGACACATCTTCTTTCTGTTTTCTTGCTAACATTAGAAGTAAAAGAGTTGTTGGACGAGTTGTTGTATGGTGAAAGAAATGGAGAAAACTAGAATGAAACCCCCATTTTTTCTACCCAGGACTATTCTCCAGACATCAGTTACTGTGGTTGTTATTAGTAACTATTTCCAATACCTTCAACAATATTATCTTCGATAATCTTGTTAAATACCTGTGTTGTTTATTAATATAACTTAGAATACACAGTAAGTACAACCCATTATTATGATCATAAACACCATTTCATTCTGCTTTTATTAAATCTCTAACTATCCAGATCAATCTGTATTTCTTTATATCCTGCAGCTTTTAGCTGTCTGTTGTTTTCAATTTTTTTCTCTGAAATTATATTCCTTCACTGGAAACAAAATTGTATTTTATCCAAGGCATTTCTACAGTCTTGTTTGGTGCCCTCTATCATTTTATCCCACTTTTACCATCTGTACTATAAGGATAATAATTTTAATATTTCCTTGTCTATTGACGTTATACATGAAGGATGACATGGGGGAGAAAGAGGGTTGGACAGCTGAACTAATTAAAGTGCTTCAAATTCTAGCTGAGTGAAGTACTACAGATACACGTATCACCATCTGCTTGCTTATTGATCTTACTAGTAACACTAACATAGTCTTTTCAAAATAATTTGTTTACAAAAGTAATATTTATTTGACTTATTTGAACACATATTTGCCCCTACCATGATATATTTAACAAAGTATTGCCTGTTATCTTAGATAGCATTTCACCAACTCTAGTGTACTGTCTTAGAAAAAACCTCTGTCATTCATCCAAGCTTCAGGTTCAATATAACCAATATATTTGAAACATCTATGGAGCTTCCTATTTTCCTTACCTTGCAGTATGTTATTTTAGTCTACTGTGTCTTCTTAGTTGGCCTTTTTTTAACTAGTGCTTGCTTGATTGGTAGCTTTGCCCTCTGGCAAGGGTTTGATGAGCTTACAAATGGGCACAATGCCATCCAAACAGATGTGATAGAAAATAATCAACCAACAGTCCCTCTGTATGTATTAAATGTGTTTGATTCTAATTGTTCCAGATTCTGATCTGGAAATGTTCAAATAACTGCTTACACTATGTAGTATTTGGATAAAGGATTTACTATTGTTGATGTAGTGCTGAATTTTACTTAAGCACTTTGCTTTGAAAAATAAGAAAACAGTTTTTGAAATCACACGGAGAACTATTTTATACTGTTAAAAACAAAAATCAACTTGCTAGTAGAGTAAAGGAATTCCTTTTCTCTTTTTCTGGGAAAGAAATTTCATGCAATGTGCCAAATCTTATTTCTAAACTTTATTTTCCAGTAATATTGAGTTACATAACAGTTTAAGCATTAACATTGACTCTTATCTCACTTAAGTTCAGATGTTCGAAAAGTGAATAATTTTTTACATCAGTTATATAAAATACTTTTATATTTAAAAGGAAAAATATATTTCTTCAGGTTACCTCTCAACTATCATAGATATCTAATATGGAAGAGAATACCTTACCTTCTAGAACATCCTGTCATAAAGTTGAACCTGGGAAGAAGAAATCTATATGGAAGATGTTTTAAGATTCAGTTTTCATTTTTCATTATCCTATTCTGATTTGATTGGTAATAAATTAAATTAATTTCCTCATCTTAAGTCTGTTTTGCCCATGACAGTAATTTCTGAGTGATGTCTCCTTGTCCTTATCTCAACTCGTAAGTCTTTCTTTGTCTTTTGTCTTCCCTGTCCAGTTGAGGAGATGGATGATAAAGTGTCTTTGGTTAGCACCTGATATTCAGCCAGGGTCAACCAACACAAGACTTTACAAGTGAGGTAAAGTTTAGACCACTAGAATGTTCATTTAATAAAGAATTAAATAAATAACATGGATTAGTGTGGTGACTTGACTTTCCCTTATAGTGCTATCCTCTCAACACATCTGTATTTGTGTGCATAGACTCAGGATGGTCCTCCTTCAGTCCTGATTGTGGTTTCTTTTTATTATTTTCAAGATCATCTCTCATACTTCATCCTTTGCTTGCCAACCTGGTACACTGCTTTCTCATCTGACTGTGAGTCATGTTCTCCCTCTCTTGACATACCTTGTTTAAAACTCTCATCTCCAGGTTGACTTGGTTGATAATTTCCCCACACACACACTCGTAGACACACAACTGAATTGAATAATAAGGGTGGACTCATCATATAGACCATAAGCATTTAAATTTAGACTCCTAGACTTAAAAATCTATGGACTGTTGTCCAATGTCTTAGTAAGCATTAACTTTAGAGTAGATTCTAGTGTTTCTGCTTCAGCTTAAGTTAACTATATTATCACTGTTAATTATAATGAGATTTGAGAGACTTGGATGTCATGTAGATTCCTATATTTGGTGTTCTCCTCAGGTGTTCCCTAAGCATGTAACACCATCTGGAGTGTCCTAAATTATCCATCTTGACCTCCAGCTACTAACCCGAAAGCATGTTGATATATTCTGTATATTCTCTCAAATATTCTGTCAAATCCACTCTATTTTCTCAGATATCCTAAGAACCTTAGTAGATAGTTAGTAAAGTGCCTCAAGATCGCTTGTTCGAGCTGTCAGAGACCTAAATCTCATTCTAAATATTTTTAAGGGTCTAAGAACTAAAGTGAACTTGGAGCTATTATTATTCTTGCATTGAGGAATAAATTAGGAGAAATAGCTCCTCAATTTTGTTTTATACATGTGTTTGTCAGGCAGGTAGACCATCTATAATGCTACTGTCTCCTTTGAGAACACTCGCAGGATCACTCTTGAGGAGAAAAGGCAACACAGAAAGAATTGTGTTTTGCAGAATACACCATCTAAGGAGTCTTTCTGCTGTGCCTTTTGCAATTGGATATGTCTGTCTCGTATTGGCCTCATAAGTCACCAACGTGCCTGTAACAAATGTGGATAGAGCCTTCCCAAATCTTTGTTCGGGAAGCCCAGCCATGATGATGTCAGGCAGGCAGAGGTACAGTTCCAAAGTAGACAACAGATCCGCAATTTCTTGCTCAACCAGCTTAGAATCCAGAAGTTACATGCATCTGTAACATAGACTGAGGCACATGGAAAAAAAACCATTTTAGATATAAAAACCTATCGTAGGCATTCAGTCTCAGCAGAGTATGAAGAAATTAATGAATATAAAGTGAAGAAAAAATGGGCTTTTTAAGTCCTATGGCACAGAGAGCAACTTGTTCGCTTTTTTTTTTTAAATAGTGAATCTTATAGTTTTGCAAAATATTACTAAACAATATAATAATAGAAACAGATAAATAAATTTTATTTTTGCTTTATCATTTAAAAAAAAATAATCTATTTGTTTCTATATAGTTTAGTACCTACCTGGCATTTTAAAGCTTTAAATCTGTTTGCAGCCCTATTTCAGTATTTGACATTGTCATTAGCTAATAAATCAGTAAGAGAACAGCTGTGATTATTCCTACTATTGATATAATCTTAGGACCAGCAGACATTTACTTTTCCTAGTTTGCATTTTGCATGAAAAACCAATAATGAAAAAATGCACTTTCACTGACTCACAGGTACTTCTGTCTGTTATTAGATGAGTAATGAAATTACAATGAAAATTAATGAAAAACAAACTGACTAATTTTTCCCACAAAGTAAATATTTTTGTATTTCTTGCTCACTAAGTGAATAGCAGTGTAGACGTTCTGTTGGCATGTTGTCAGTAAAAGTTCTTTTCCGCTGCACAAATAAAATTTAGATAAACAGTGTTTTAGATCAAAGCTTTTAAATCATGTTTTATTTTTTAAAACTTCTTATTTCATTAAACCAAATGATAGAATCTTTTTTTACCTCTTCCCTCAGTTCCCCTGCCTCAAAATAATTTGTCAAGAGTTGGACACAGGTTGGATGTCACTAAAAAGAAGGAAGTGAGCAAACTTAATGAAAATATCCTAAACATGGTATTTCAAGGTAGTTCTGTCTTAAGAACAAAATCTCCAATATATGTAGATCAAATTTGAAATCTTGGATATTACTATGAAGATAAAGTGCCATTCTTAAGCCAACTACAATAAGCAGTGATGCCTTCATCAAAAGCATTTATTGTAAAACACATGTACAATAACATTTATGAAAAGTACCCAGTTAAGAGAAAACTGTTGTTCAGTCTCATACAGATATTTTTCAGTCTATTTGGCCAAAGAATTAGGAATCTAGTGAAATTTTATTTAGAAAAGGAATTATATAATTTATGACAAATATAAATGGCATAATCATAATGTTTCATTTGTTGTTATTTATTAGCCCCTCTCAAACTTTTAATGTTCAAGCTTATCTCACAGTTGTTTTAATCTAACTGTTTAAGTACTTATTGCACTTAATTTCAAAGCTTTCCCATTTCAAAGCTTTCATCTTCTTGGCAGACCTTCTAGATACCTTCTGCATTGAACAAAAACACCCACCAAGACCATTCAGTTATTATATTTCTTATTATAGATTTTAATACCAGACAAGAAGGTAATCCTCTTTCAGCAAGAGATTCCATGCCTTCTTAGACATGGAATCTTAGAGTTAGTATAGACAGTTATATCTGCTCTTCCTCTTGTGTTACAACATGAAATCTATATTACATCTCACAGAGAGCCGCTAAAATCGCTTTTTGTGAATTTTCAGCCTATCGGGTGATGTGTTGTAATAGTAAATCATTCTGGCCAGATTCACTGAAGGGTCCTTCCTTTGTAGCTCTGGCATGATTACAGTGGTTAAATGAAATATAACTCTGGTCTGAACTGAATAGAGCTATCAAAAAAGGAAAGGTAGAGGGGAAAATATTGCAAGTAATACCAGTCTCTCCTTTCTCTCCTAATTGGCACTGAGATTGATTGAATCCTTATAGTAGGCATGGGAGAAGCTACCCAGCATTTCACAAATTTTTCATTATCCCCTTCCCTTGTTACCACTCTGCCCAAGTAAGGGCTGTTTTCCAAGCATCCTTAGAAATGTGGCTTGGTGCACTACTGGCAGTTATATATGAGAACAGTAGACCCCAAGATGTCCCTTGCATCATCTTTCATTGACAATAGAGTGACAATTTACAGGGACAGGAATCAAGGATCTTTTACTTTTTCATTATGTACGTCAATCATAGGCTTTACCAGATTAAGTTGCACCTCAGCAGAAGAAATTGGGGGCTTAAAAAGGAAGAACAAGGTGTGGTGGACCAAAAGGTTCAAAGCAGAGAACCTTTTTTTATTATCTACAAGGACTGACAGTATATCTTTTTATGCACTGTTCCTTCCAGTTTCCACTAATGCTGTAGACTTCTTTCTTACCTCAGTTTTAGTCTTTGCTCCATGTCACTCCAGAAACTCTAGTTACATTTCCTATTTACAAAAGATTCTGTCTGATCTAGACTGCACCAGCCAGCATCTTGGAAAAAGGAAACCTTTTTGCCACCCAGCCACATCCTTTTAGCAAACATCCAGTAAATATTTAATAAATAATTATAATTTCTTACTGCATTGGGTTTGTGTGGCAAGGCTTTACTAACAGGGTGGAGGCTTAAGGCATGGCTTTTGTGAGAAGACACCAGGAGCTGCCCCTGTGTCCAGTGGAGCCAGTTCCAAGACGAACACTTCACAAGTTAAGGCTGAGCCCACCAGTAGTGCTGGTGGAGCCTCTGTGATAACATATTTCAGAAAGGGTAAAATCTGCTGTGCAGTTCCTATGTGAGAAAGGAGTGAGAAAATATGAGATAAGCAGCTCTGCAGATACCAAGATCAGCAAAGAAGGAGAGGGAAGAGGTACTTCAGGTGCCATAGCAGAGATTCCCCTTCAGTCCATGGTGCAGACCAGTCAGACTGTCCCCCTGCAGCCCATGGAGGTTCACAGTGGACCACAGATCCACCTGCAGCCCCTGGACAAGGTGGACATGTCGCGAAGAACAGGGCACACCGGAGCAGGTGGATGTGCCCTGAAGAAAGCTGCACGCCGTGAAGAACCTGTGTTGGAGCAGGCTCCTGGCAGGAACTGAGGCCTCTGAAGAGTACACACAGGATCAAGTTTTCTGGTAAAACCCATTGCCTGTGGGAAACCCAGAACTGGAGCAGTATTTGAAGAATTGCAGCCTGTGGGAAGGACCAACATTGGAGAAGCTCATGAAAGACTGTATCTTATGGTAGGGGCTCCACACTAGAGCAGGAGAAAAGAGTTAAAAGGAAGAAGCAGCAGAGACAAGATGTTACGAGTTGACTAGAACCCATATTCCCTATCCCTCCTGTACCACTTAAGGAAGGAGGAGGTAGAAAACTTATCAGTATAACTGAGACAAGGAAGAAGGAAGGGGTTGAGAAAGTTGTTTGTTAGGGTTTTTTTATCCTACACTATTATTTATCAGCAACAAATTAAATTAATTTCCTTTAAGTCAGGTCTGTTTTGCCTATGATGGTAACTGATTTTGATGCACTAGTTTTTTTATCATATTTCCTTCTCTTGTCCTGCTGAGAAGGAAGTGACAGAGCAGGTTAGTGGGCATTTGAAGACAAGCCAAGGTCAATCCTCTATGATTAATGTAGATATTTCCTTAAAAAAAATAAAATATTTTTTCAACAAAAATAAAGGCACAAGTTGTATTACAGCCATGGCAGTATGAAAGGGCATGAATGTAGATGTACATCAAAATTGCAGAGTATGTTCTTAAAGATGGGATTAATATGAATGCTACAACAGTCAAAGTCAGTAATAGACCAAAGAGGCCCAGAGAAATAAAAAAATCTGACTCATCTTCAAGGATTCAGGATGTTTTTGGTTTTGGCCTTTTTAAAAAGCAATGACATTTTTAGTGGAAGGAAAAGGTGAGGAAAGAAAAGGCAAAGTGTAAAATATCTTTTTCTAGTGATGTAAAACGTGTTGTTCTGACATGAAATAGCCTGTCTGTTTTTTACATACACAGAGGGTTTATGATGGAGCCCTAGGTAGTGTTTGGAGATAGGGGCCATCTCAGAGCTGTAGAGGAGCCTTAGCCTTCAGGTCTTGCAATTATAACCTTTTGTCCAGTGCTGGCAATCAGTACAGAGAGGAGACAATTGATGACTGACTTTGTAGAAATCATCTGATTCTGCTAAAATACTGCAAATATGATCATCATGGTTAGACTTTGTGAACGAAGATTTAGGAAGGCTCTATCCACATTTGTTGCAAGCATACTGGTGGCTAATGAGGCAAATACGAGATAGACATATCTGATTGCATGCAAATATGATACTAATTGGCCAAATGCCAATAGTAGCAGAGAAGGAAGAAAAATAAAAACAATTTTAATGTCTTCTTTTCCTTGTGAAGTCTTTTCAATTCCACTATCTCTCCAGTCCTTTTTTGGACAGTTTCCAGAATAAATGGAGATTTACAAGGAAGCAATATTGAATATATAATAGGTTTACCAGAGGATTAATATATTAAATACATTAAATAATATATTATTAATAATATATTAAATTAATATATTAAATAACTTTTGCATCATAGGCAGTGTAAAACTTCTATTTCTTTTAACTCTGTAGAAACTTGCATTGTGTTCTTGAGGGTTAAACTCTTTTTAAACCTGTTATTTCCTTTTCATCTTCATGGTACAACTTACTTTGTCAAATTTTGTTGAGTTCATTAATTTAGAAGTGCTTAAAAGTATAATGAATGTGCATTCAAACAAACTTGCACTAACCATACAGGGAGTTAAGATTTTTTTATCTAAACAATTTTAAAATGTAAAAAGTTAAAGAAAACTTTGTCCTTGCAGTTTTGCTGTTGCTATGATTGAATGGAAAGTTTCTTTGTGTAGTAAATACTGAAGGCTTAAAGGAATTTTCTTCCTCTTTAGGAAACTTGTTCAATTCACACTTGTCTTGGTTTTATTGATGTTCAATTTCAAAACAAAATGAAAGAGGATCTCTTCTTCCTGGGTACTTCAACACATCTGGCTTTCAGGATTGGTTCAACTCTTTTTAATTAAGTTCTTAATTTCAAGTAGTTTCTTCAAGGCATCAATGAATCTCTCTTGTCATTCTCTGCAAAGACTTGTTGAATAGGACCATGTTTCTATAGTAATTTGTACATCTAAGGTTTCCCCTTTGGTTGTCTCTTTGACTTCTCACATACAATGAATTTTCCTATTTGGGTTTCCAGTATGAAAGCTTTTTCTACTTTTAATCACTAAAATGAACACATCTGGTAGCATCTTTGATTATCTTGTCTGTTGGTCTGTAATGATCTGGTCAGTTTCTCATCAGCTCTTATTGTTGTCACTAATTCTCTGAAGACATTTCGTGTCAACAAGTTTACCCGCTTGAAAATACCACCCATTCTTGCTTGGCATTCTATATTCTATGATTTGAAATGTAACCTAAAGTCTTTTTGAGTCCTGTGGAGTTATTGTAGTGTGTTATATAACAGATGATATTTTCCAGAATCTGTATTATCACAAGAATCTGACTATTATTCACTCTTCTGGAAAAGGCACTGACAGATACTTTGTCATTCACGTCTCTAGCATCCTTTTAAATGCCAGCAGAACAAATAAGTTAATGCTTAATATATCTTTCATTTGTTCTTCTCACCCTGCTTGTAGATGGGTTTTCTCATTCCTCATGTTTGCTCTTTTCTGTAATTGATGTTAAATTTATCTTCTGGATCTTGTAATTCTTGTATTGCTCATATTTTCTTGCATGACTGTGGAAGTCTCACATTTTTTAGTCCGCATTATTTCCGCTTCCTGGATTCATACTTGTCAAGCTTTGTACTGATATTTGTAATTTTTCTTGCAAGAATTCTGAGACTCACTTCCTTGAGGTATATCTCTCCTGAAAGAAAGTTCTCTAGGCTTATTTAAGCTCCTGTAATTGCATGCTGTACAGCTCTTCAAAATCTTTTCTCCATCACTTATTCATTTCATATCCTTAGTAATCTGTCAACACTTGTCTCTGACTGCCAACATCTTCATCTCTGGTCTTCCAGTCATCTCCCTTATCTCATCACACTAAGCCTGAGGCCCATTTCTGCTCCCATATTCTTTTGCTGTTTTGCATTCTTTGCTTATTGTTTGTTCCTGTATTCAATTTCTGTTTTGTCAGTTTACTATATTCTACTTTAAGTCTTAACTCTTAGATTTTATTCTTGTTCAGACTTAACTCCCAGATTTTATTCTTGTTCAATGTCTTTTAATTGTTCATCTTTTTATGCCTCATCTATTACCTTCTATTTAGCCTAGAATATTGTTTCTCTGGTTGCTCCTCTAACATTTCAGCTGTCCAGCTGCCTCCTCTTCTTTCTCCATAAGTATTCATCTCTATAAGTGGTTTCATGAAACAAATCAAGTTACTTTCTTTTTACTCAAATTGGACAGCTTGATCAGTGCCATTTTTTCTCTTCACAAAAATATTGATCCCTTTTTCCCCCTGGGATAGGACCATTTCCGTTATAATTTTCTGCAAATTACAGTTAACTTCCACTTAGCTTATGCATAGACATGTCAGTCTTGATATCTTTCACATTAGCAGTGAAATGGAGATTACACAGTGATACTTGAAAGCAGTTTTGCAGAAATGGAGATGAGAGTCCTGACGGAAACCAAATTGAATGAGACTCAGCAGCGCACCTTTTTGGTGGGGAAGACCAGCTCTACAGTGAGCTACATGAGTGAGAGCACAGCCCCCAGTTAGAAGCAGCCAGTGGGTGCAAGGAAGTAATTATTCTTCACTATTCACCACTTATAAGACTTCATTTGCAGAAATGCCTGGTACTGACACACTCTGAAGCACACAAATATGAGGAAAACAAGTGGCCACAAAGATGGCTGAAGACTTGGATGGGAAGATCAAGAACTCTGTGTTTACTCATCCCAAAGAAGAGATCTAATTCCTATGCCCTGCCCAGAGAAGGGGTAATTGCTTGTCTTTAGCTGCCTAATGAGTAGTAATAGAGAAAAAAAATATCAAACTCTTCTTAGAGATGCACAGTGATAGGGTAATAGTCAACAGGCACAAGTGGCAGGAAGAACAATTTCAAATAGATATAAAAACAAAGAAACAAATAAACAAAAATCATAGTGATAGTTGGCAAAAAGTGGAACAGGCTGTCCAGAGAGGTTGTGTAGTCTCCATCGCTTGAAAGATGGACACAGCCCTAAGCAATCTAATGTAGTCTGACATTACTCTGGTCAGGGAGTTGTACCTCCAGATGTCCCTCTCAATCTAAATTATTCCATATTTACGCAAATTACAGCTCTGGAATGCAATTATTAATTAAAATTTGTACAACTTTCTGTAATGTGTTTTTAAAGAGAGAATAATAAGCACTAATCAGAATACAATCAATACCAAACAGAGACAAGCAAGTTGAGCAACCAGTTCCAATCTGTTTTCCTTCAAGTTTTACAAGACTGTTGTATACTCTCTGGCTGCTACACAACACCACAGTTTTTTCCTGTTAAGAGGAACCAAGTCAATAGCTAATCAATTGTAGTCTGTATGGGAGTATAAATAGGTGAAAAAAGTTAATGATATTGTACGGAAATGTATGAATTCTCAAGTTTGGGGTGATGAGTGGAGGTTAGAAAATCGGGATGTGTCTTCTACAGTTTTGAATATAGTTCTCTTATAAATCTACACTCATTAAAGAACACTTCCAAATATAAAGCCTATCAGCACAGAAGAAAGGCTTTTTGTAGGATCCCAAAATCAAATATCTGTAGAAAGGAGCCTGAGCAGTCTCAGCAAAAGTCCTTGGGCTACGAAAGCTGGGGAAAAGACCTCGGTTTGAGGATCAGACAAGATATCAGCGTTTTGTAATGTCCTGCCCAGACCCAGAGAGACTGTACTCTGATTTTATCAAACCTCTGTATAAAATCCATTGTTTTTTTCTCCCTCCCTGTGTATCCTGTGTATTCTGTAAACATTGGATATCTCTCCCCCATGTAAATCCCCAAAAATGTAATCCTAAAATAAGTGGGTTTTCCCCATGCTGTAAGTGCTAAACCCAAAAGGTGTAACTTGAGTTTTTCCCTTACCCCATCCTTGTAAAACCCCCTGTTTGTAATAGCTCAATCCCCCTATGTAGACCTCAGACCCTTAAAATATCAGCCTGTATGTCCAATAAAGCATTCTAGATTCTACCTCCAACTGGGATGGTGTTAGTTTCTTAGACTCCCACATCTTTTTAAGTTAAATTATTCTTCTTAAACCATGCACAGGTATAATATACTGTGGTCTGGGAAACAATGAACAACCTCTGTTCTATACCTCTTTCTGTTCTACATTATGAAGGATACTGATAATCTCGAAGTTGTGAAATTAATTATTCACACATTTTTGACCTTCCTTAGAAAGTTATATAATTTTACATTCAAATTTTTACAGATTCCTCTTGGGAATTCTCTTTGGAACATAGGATAACTTTCAGTTTTTCTTTGAATTAGCAGCAAAACTTGCTATAAATGTCTAAAAATTTGGGATTTCTCCCATTGATGCTAGCTAACCTTCATAGTCAATAACAGCATATGTTCTCTTGATAGATGGCATTTGTTCTGTGAGATCCCTAAACATCCTATAAACTCAAATGTTTCTAAATGATGAAGGTTATCTCTTAATGTTCAGACTGCTCCCTCCTCGTCATTGTCAGACATCATGACAACAGACTTGTGTATAGGAAAAGACTTTCATCAGGAAAAAATGTGGTGGAAAGGTATTTTTTTTAATTAAAAGTGGATGATGCTTCAAAGTCATTAGCTGGAAAACTTCTCAAAGTTTCACAGTTACTTAAAATTCCATTTTTTCAAATCATATGATATACCATTCAATTATAAAAATCCCATCCTTTATTGAAATGTGGGGGCAAAAAGTGCCTATACAATGCAATGTGCTAAAATATCAATATTCATTATTCAATACTGCTAAGAATTTGTAAGATGTACTTCACATTTCATTAAAAGTTCTTTAAGAGTCTCTCTAGAACCTAATGAGAAATACTGGAAAAATCTAATTTTGCTTCCACTACCATATCCAACAAAATTCCAGATTCATAATAACTATAGGGTGTGATATGAAGCTAAACAAGGCAAAACTTTCTTTGATGCAATCTTTAAGCCATAGAATCAGTGACAGATCCTTCAGCAGCCAGGGATGAAGCCCTTTGGGTCCTGTTGTTTTCTGTAGGTCAAGATTGCTCAAGTAACACCTGACTTCATCCTCATCCATTACTGACCATTCTCCTAAAACCCTTCAATTAAGTGTAAAGGCCTGTAAGAATTTCTTGATGACTGAGGCAAAGAAAATGTGGAACACCTCAATCTTACATGTACCTACTGTCACTAATCCACTCACCTCATTCAGCATTGAACATATTTGTTCAGTTTTAATCAGATACTTCTGTCTTTTGTTCATGTATAAAATGTACTTTCAGGGGCCATTTTTCTGTATTTTGTTAGCCACATCATATCATATTAAAGAACTTCTATATTAATTAAGAAATAGGCATGTAAAAGCAGTTACATTAAATTTTTCTGAGGGTTTTTTTTTTACCTTTGGTTTTTCAATGGTCTGTTTTTTTCCCAAGTGGTGTTTCTTGATGCTATAGGCAATAGCATCATGTATTTGTTCTGGGTTTTGTTTTGGTATGTTTTTTATTATTATTGTCTTCTTGGTTTTGTTGTTGCTATTATTGTTATTTTAGTTCAGTGATAGAGTCCTTCTAATGTGAAAGACATCAAAAAAGTCAACAGAACATTTTAATTGGAAATCAGTCTTTAATAAATAAACACAGGCAATGGAATTTTTTCAGCTCGTTTAGAAAACTATATAATATTGTGGTGAAAATGTTATCTTTTGACCTCAGTTAACATTTGCACATTTTACAGAGTGATCATTTTAGAAAGCATTTAAAAGAAAATAATTTACTTACAGTATGAGATGACTGAGTAGTTCCAGGTAGCATAGAAATAGGAAGAGAAAGACAGTAGCAGAGATGGCGGTTATGAGGCAAGACATGGAAGTGAACACAAAGGAATCAAGAAAAGAGTCATAAGAAATGGCAGAGAAATGTGAGCAAGAATTAAACTGTACTTTTCAGAATATGCAATGTTACTTGTGCAATAGTAATTGTTATGTATTTTTACATTAAACTTTAATTTGTATAAGCCATCTGGATGGTCGATAAATAAGAACACACAAAAAACACACAGGGATTTGACTGAAGTATCTGTTTGCCCCAAATAGTTAATTCCTTGCTGATTTGGGTAAATACCATCATTCCAAGAGCTTATCCAATCTTTTAAAGTAGTAATTCAGAGGAATGTACCAGTAGATCTTTGACTTGATCCTCCAGTGACGGGTATTACCAAAGTGGGTGCACCTACTTTTTCTACATGAGAACTATATTTTTATTGTGTGCACATTTAACAAGAAAGCATAACTATGATCAGTGCAATAATTGACTTTTAGTGTCTTGGAAATATTTGCGTTATTGCACACCTAACATATTTAAAGGATGATTTTATTATGCTTTATGTACTTTACAAACAGCAACCAAGTTATACTATCTCAAGATTGCAAAAAATTTTATTGACCTCGTGTAGGAAAAGATTTTTTACAAAGCTTTGTATTTTTCATTTACCTTCACATATATGTCTGTGATTACATGTAGGATATAGTGGCTCTATATGCAGATGAAATAACTATTTTTTTCTGAGCTACAGGTATGTTAATAGATAATCAATATGCAATTTATATATAATTGTATAGCATTATCTGATAAAATATTTTCACTTGGATTAAAAACATTAACAATCATTTTTAAAACCAAAAATTTTGTATGTTAAATGTAAAAGAATAACTGTAGAAGTAAGATGTAACTCAAAGCACTTAAGCAGGGAGAACAAAAAGAGCACCCTTTTTGCATTGTGCAGCAACTGTACTTGGTTATCTTGATATTCTTACTGTCTGCAGGTCTGCTAGACACTGTGTTTAGTTAACATACGAAAAAATATTTTTCAACTTTGCAGTAGCCTCTCCCAAATTGTTATATCTCAGATTTGATAATGTTTTGTGCTTCCTAAAGCAGAAAGTTTAATTGAACCCATATGACCTTTCCTGTGGAAATGTGGCAATTAGACTGACCCATTACAGGACCCTCTGCATGTTATATTACAGGCATTTCCCCATACGAACAGGGAACTAACAATAAGTCTTGCAGCAAGACAACCAAAGATTTTATTTCTTTTCTCCCCTCTTGTCTATCTCACATGCAATCCCATTATTTTTTTTATTTAAACCTTAGCAAATCATTGATTTTGTCAAGTGTAAAGCATATTTAAAAAATATCACACATGCCTTATGTTAAGTAGATTTCAGGCTTCTGACAAATTTCTCTTGTATGCATCCAAAAATAAGTGCCTCGTAGGCATCATAATTCGCCTTGGCATATGTGGAAACTTACTTCACAATTATTATAGTCAAAGCTGAAAAGAATTAAGGATCTCCTTGCATATGAGATGTAAGTTCAAATGGCAAAGGGACAAATGTGATCGACCTCCATATATTTTTGAAATCATTGCGCAAAGAATGCTTAGCTCATTTGGTTTGTCAAAGAATTCCTTTTATTATATATGTATTTTTCCCTCTTGTATAAATTCATTTTACAGTGTTCCCAAAGGACATACAATTGTACGTAACACATCACAGGTGTTGGAGCTCCATATTTGCATACTATTTACTTTCTGTATTGGGTTAAGGGTAGGGCGAGACTGCATTTTGCAATGCAGTGCTTGAAACATCTAATGATGTACTAAACGTTTCCTCAGAGACTGATATTTTCCATATATTCAGTATTCAAGGCTACCTCCTCCAAGCTTAGGAGCAATGCATTCCAACAAGGAGGAAGTCAGGCCAAAACGGCAGGAGGCCTGCATGGGTGAACAAGGAGTTCCTGGACAAACTCAAACACAGAAAGGAACCTACTGGAATGGAAGCATGGACAGGTAGTCTGTGAGGACTACAGAGATAGATCTTACCTGAGTAAGATCAGGTTAGGAAAACTAAAGCCCTGATAGAATTTGATCTGTTTAGGGACACCTAGGTCAACATGAAAAGCTTCTATAGGTCTGTCAGTGATAAAAGAAAGACGGAAAATGCAGGTCCTCTCCACCAGGACACTGGAGACCAAGTTACCTGCTATATGGAGAACTCTGGGGTACTCAATTACTCTTTTTCCTTGGTCTTCGCTGACATGTGCTCCAGCCACACCACCAAGTCATAAAAGGTAAAGATGGGGACTGGTAGAATGAAGAATGGCTCACTGTAGAAGACCAGGTTTGAGGACATCTATGGAACCTGAAGGGCCACAAATCCATGGGAACTGATGAGAGACATCCACAGGTCATGAGGGAACTGGTGGAGGAAGTGGCTAAGGCACCCATCGTATTTGAGAAGTTGTGACAGTCCAGTGATGTTCTGACTGGAAAAATAGGAAGCACAACCCCCATTTTTAAAAAGGGAAATAAAGAAGGTCTGGGCAACTACATGCCGATCAGTCTCACCTCTGTGCCTCCCAAGATCATGGAGCAGATCTTCCTGGAAACTCTGCTAAGGTGCATGGAAAACAAGGAGGTGATTGGTGACAACCAACATGGCTTCACTAAAGGCAAATCATGCCTGACAAATTTGGCGGCATTCTATGATGGGTTTACAGGATTGGTGGTTGAGGGAAGAACAACTGTCATACCTGGATGCCTGCAAAGCATCTGATACTGATCACATGACATCCTTGTGTCTAAACTGGAGAGACACAGATTTTGTGGATGAACCTCTCAAAGGAATTGGCATTCAAAGAGTTCTGGTCAATGGCTCGATGTGCAAGTGAAGAGCAGTGACAAGTGATGTTCCTCAGAGGTGAATATTGCATAACAGCTAGTTAAGGTACTTAACCTTTAAGCCTACGTAGAGTCTGTTAAACTGGTGCACTTATAAATGACAGAATTTAACTGTCAATGAGACTCAACCGCCTTATGTAAAGAGCACCTCCTTGTATATTTTGTCTCTCCACTTTACTATAGATTGGAATTAACTCCAAAGAAAAATTGTTTTATTGAGAAAATCTCTATATTACATGCAGTTTTGGGGGATTTTTCTACAGAAATATCCTTATGGAAATTTTCTCATATTTTTACTTTGATTTTTCCCATTCACTGCATCTAGAGATGCGGTGAATAGATAAACCTTTGCATTTCACTACTATGGCTGGTTGCATCTGCTTTAGAAATTCTGTTCCAACAAGTATAGTATTTTGCTGCATTTAATTAATTTTGTTTCTGCATGCATAGTACTACTCCCAAGAACTACAATATCCAGGAACAGCTGGAAGGACATTAATCACTTATCTAAACATGCAAATAAGTACAAAGTGAAGCATGAAATTGCTTCCTGTAAACTATATACTGTATTTGTCATTGATATGCTGCTTTAAGTGTGACAATGCTATTTATTTGGATCTGTAATGATATAGCTTTGACTCCTGTTTAATATATTTTAGCAAACATTACTTGGAGGTAAAGCCATTAGTATATTGCACATATACTAATTAGGCTGTCTCATTTATTGTGGTTGACAAAAACCTTTTTCCACCATCTCCTTTTAGATGAGCTAAACTCAGCACAAAATGAGTAAACCACCTTTTTTCTTTTTTACTTGCTTTCCAATCTAAGTCATAATAACAAAAAACTCTCCTTGTTTTCCTTAAAACGTTCCCTTAAAATATTATCTTTGTATTTCAAAGTGAATGTATCCATTTTTACTCTAACTAAAATATTCAGAGAACCACTGCATATTTAGCTGTGTAACTGTGAAAAACTCAGCATGCACTGGTGAGGTTACATGTGGAATCCTGTGTCCAGTTTTGGGCCCCTCAGTCTGACTAAGTATGACATTGAGACACTGAAGCATGTCCAGAGGAAGGCAATGAAGCTGGTGAAAGGTCTAGAGAGTAAGTTCTATGAGGAGTGGACGAGGGAGCTGTGGGTGTTTAGTTTGGAGAAAAGGAGGCTCAGGGGAGCCCTTATCACTCTTTACAACTGCCTGGAAGGAGGTTGTAGCCAAGTGGAGGTCAGCCTCTTCTCTCAGGCAACCAGTGACAGGATGAGAGAACATAGACTCAAGCTGTACCAGGGGAGGTTCAGGTTGGACATCAGGAAGAATTTCTTCAAGGAAAGGGTTTTTAAGCATTGGAGCAAACCTCCCAGGGAGGTGGTGGAGTCACCATCCCTGGAGGTGTTCAAGAAACTACTGGACATGGCAATTAGTGCTATGGTCTAATTGACAAAGTTGTGATCAGTCAAAAGTGTGAATTGATAATCTTGGAGGTCTTTTCAAACCTTAATGATTCTGTGATTCTGTATGAAACAAAACACTCAAGTAGAAAAATAGTGTATGTTTGTATATTTGCTTATACAATACATCACTATACATCTTGAACTAAAATGAGGTCTGAGACAGAAATAATTATAGTTGTACCATCTCAGCAGCTAGAAATATGACCCTCAGGGTGTGAGGAAGATGCTTAAAAATGGAAATCCAGAGCTTTTTCAAAAACTGTTGCTCTTATTCTTGAACTCTTGCTTCTGCTATGTGGGTCCAGTAAGTCCTATCCTCCTGTTCCAGAGTTGTATATACAAATATATGATTCATATAATGGATTTAGATACCTATATTTAGACAACAGAATTGTTCTCCTGTCTTCACAGAACCTCAAAGTGTCTTTCTAAGGAATTTCAATGCCTCTGCAAAATAACAGCCTTTATTTTTCTTTCTTTTGAATCTTCATCAAAAGAACAAGACCGGATAAAAAAAAACCAAACCAGTTTTTGTTATGTTTGTCTACCTACATTCTTATAATTAATATTATGTGTTTTCCCCTAAATACAGTAAAAAAAAAGATGAACTTAATTGAATCCTATGATCTACAGTAGATTTTTATTCTCAAGAGAGTAAGTGGGAACCTACTCGTTATTTATTTTCAGTCTTTTTTTACTTTCATATCTCTTTTGATAGCATATGTTCACATATCAATTGATTTTCATAGTATTGATAAAATGTCAAAGAACTTTGGGATTAATCAATTTATTGTTTTTATTGAAAACATCTGGTATGCATTGTGTATGCTGACAGTATTCTGTCTCTGTTACTAAATTTCTTCTGGCACTTTTAGAGTTTTGTCAAGATGACTTCATTTGTAAGAAAATGGATATTTAAAAAACTTTTATAAAGTCATTCTGAAAATTCTGGATGGAGGGGAAGAAAAATAACATCTCACAACAGAAACCATATTCAAGCCTGCTTCTATTTTTCCTAGTCTTTTAACTTCTCAAGGAAAATATTTTGGAAATGCAACAGAGGAGATATCAGTAGAGTGACTAACAGTAGACAATAAAAGATAAGCTTTTGCACAGGGTTTAAACAAGCTCCAAAAGTTACAGCTGATTCATTGCTTTGATCATCAAACAGAATTAGTAACTGAAAATGCAATGAAAGACATTACTGGGCTTTGATCAATTTAACAGTTTTAAAATAGTGTTAAGTGTCTGCAGTCAATCAGTAGCAAAATGGAAGAGAACTGCATGAATGTATATGTGAGGCATTACAAGAGCTATTTTCACATCAGTACAACTTTCATTGTGTGATGAGCAGCCAGCAGTGCTTAGAGGGCTGAATAATCCTTTTTGAGGACAAGAAGTTCTGAGCAGTACAGTTCATGTCTGCCTCATCGCTCTCTTACAATATAGATAAATCAGTTCTGATGTGATCACAGTTGTAAAGAATCATGTGCGTTATTTTTAAAATGATGATTCTTGATTTACGTCAACTTGTCTTTATCAAAAATCATCTATGGAAAGCTGAGGTTTGGCTTGGTTTCTTCTTCAAGAAATCTTGCAAAATAATCTTTTCAACAAACTGAGGGAAAATCTCTTCATTGAAGAGCCAGGTTTACTTCAGTGTTGTTTTTTTTTTATTTTACTAAAATCCATGTGTTAATGGCTGTTGCATGATACTCTTGAGACTTCATGTTGCCTTTACACATATACACTATTAGATGCAGCAATTCAGAAATCTGAAATGCTTCTGCAGTTACAGAAGGAATTTTATTCAAAGGATGTAGCCAAGTCTGGTTTAACCAGAACCAAGCAGGAAGATGAAATAGAGCACCGTGAACTTTGGGGGAAATAAGCAAGCCTGATGATTTATCATCTTTCCTGTTTTTAATACATATCCATGCAAAGTCTGAGGCAAACATTACTTTTAAATTCACACTTTGTATAGAAATAGCAGATAGTACATGGTAAGACCTGCTTTAAAGCAGGTTTGATGTTCGATTACTTCATCTAGCCTTCAAGACATGAGTAGTGTTTAAATACAAGAGTGAATGTATAGACAATTTCTGCATTGATACATTGCTTTCACTTAGACAAAATCACCCAAATAAAAGATGGGGTTTTGTTTGTCTCCTTCATTTTGTTGAGTAAGGGTCTAATTACTTCACACTTTAGCTTCTCTTAATTTAGTTTCACATAGTGAAATTTCCACTTGTCAAAGATGAATCATCTTCCATACTGTTGAATTTGGTTGCTACTCATATGTATATTCCCTCTGAAGTATGAGGTATCCTCATATTCTGAGACTTCTCCAATTAAAAAAAAATCAGAAATTAGTAAGGTGAAATCCATTTGCCTTAAAATTGGACATCTGTGGGTAAAGTTGTCATGTCATATCGTTTTATAGTCAAGGAAGGAAATAGATACTTTTCTGGCTGTAATCCATAGATATTATTTTGATATGTGCATGAAGTTAGTCAAATTCCACTTATGAAAAAAGGAAGAAAAGCATAAGAACTATTACTGACAAATACTAAATAAAACTTGACCAACAAAATCAATTTGGTTAAAATAAAAATAATATTTACTTTCAGTAAATGCTGAATGCTGCCTATGAAAAACATCAATGTCTTTAAAGTGTTTCAATGTTGTAACAAATATATTGCCGATAATTTATTGAAGATTAAATACCATGTATACTTGAAAGTTGAAATATCGCCTTAGCAAACACTTAATAAAATAAATTTTTAAATCTTATCTATAGGATGCTACTGTTTTGAAACTGCATGGGGTTTGGTTAAGAAATTGATTAAAATTTAAATATAAAAGGAACATCACAAAGGTTTACTTTTTACAGGTTATGCACACTGAAAATTCATTAGCTTGTTGAATATTTTGAGAAAGTTATACTTTTGACATTATCTTATATAATAGTCTTTATTTTTCAATAATATTGTATACCCTTTTTTGTTGTTTATTCTGAGTTAAATACTTATGTATGTCTTTAAACTATAATGTATTGCTGAATTTAAAAACACACTTTAGGGATTTGCTGGAGATTCACCTAAATCTATAAACAGATTTGTGGAAAAGAATAGTTAAAAAATGGATAATTAAGAGTGTTAATTTTGTTGTGTGTTCCTGTTAAGCAATCCCTTTTTCATGCTATTCTTACTATTATATTTTCTTAATAAAAAGTATGTTTTCATTTAATAAAATTAAAAACCCTGCTTTGCAGAATTTTTCCATAGCACAGAAGCAGACAATTTTTTCTAGATGAAGATATGTATATATTTGTCATGGCTAGGCTTCGCAAACGAAGATTTGGGAAGGGCTCTACCCACGTTTGTTGCAAGCCTGTTGGTGGCTAAAATGGCCAATAGGAGACAGGTATGTCCGGTTGCAAAAAGCACAGCAGGAAGACTCCTTAGATGGTATATTCTGCAAGGCACGATTCTTTCTGTGTTGTCTTTTCTCCTCAAGGGTGATCCTGCGTGCTTTCTCAAAAGCATCAGCAGCGTTATAGATGATGTGTCTCCAGGCCTCCCAATTGGAGGCCAGAGTAGACCAGTTATGGTGATCGATATGGCCAAGGCTGAGATGTTGTTTCGGGGAGTCCTTGGATCTTTTCTTCGGGGCTCCTCTCTTTGTGGCAGCCGGTGGTAAGTTCACCATAGAGCAGGATCTTAGGGAGGTGGTGGTCCTTCATCCTTGAGATGTGTTCTGCCCAACGCAGCTGTGTTCTCAGTAACATGGCCTCAATACTTGTGACTGCTGCTTGTTCTAGAACAGATGTATTAGTCACATAATGTGACCAGTGGATGTTTAGGATTGAACGGAGGCAGCGTTGATGGAAACATTCTAGGAGACGCAGGTGGTGGCAGTAGATGACCCATGATTTGTAATAACCTGAAAAACACATCAAACTGTTTTTCTTGATTATAAGTTTGCTTAAACTGAAAGTGTGTATACCAGACTTGAAGAAGAAGTCATCTTTTTACCTCTTATAGTCATCTCCCCATTTTCCCTTCCTTCTATAAGGAAGCAATTTTTAAATAAACATTTTTAATGTTCAGACTTTATACATTTAATGATTTTGGCAGAGGGAGGTTAAACATGTTAGTTTTCTGACCTGGAAGATAAAGGATTACCTGGATGTTTTTATTCACAATAAAAACTTCTTACTTGAAAATTCTAAGGTTTAAAATGAAGGTTGAAAATGTTTGTTTTAAATCTAATACATAAAATCTCAAAATCAACCTGCTATATTAAAATTAATGTTTTTGATAGTTTGTCTCTTGGTTAGGAGAGGTTTTTTCCTTTCTTCAGGTATCTGGTCATCTACTACATCACTAGCCATGCATGTCCTCTCATGAATACTAAAGATAAATATTTCTGAGATTAATACATAGTAGAATGGGAATGTTACAGAGGAGAAAGAATTGCCACCCAAAAGGCCCCTATTGTTCTTTACTCTGCATGTTTCTATACAACTAACAGCACAGTTCAAGTTTTCGTGGCAGGAGTAATAGTTCCCTGTTTACTTTGCTCAAAAAGAAAAATAAATTACCCAATTTATTATTATAGTCAAAGTCAGTCTTTCAGAAGAAATTGAGAGAATTGCTTGTAAAACGGAGTAGAATGTGATTTGCTTGATTCAAAAACATATGCGCAAACTGGATATCAATCCTAAAGTGGGTTTATGTGTCTTTGTTGCCTTTTATTTTTTGAGTAACATAATGCACTAGCGGCACTCTGTGCCACCTGTCTGATGCTTATAAAAACCCAAAGCTTGATCTTAACTAACCTGTAAAAGGTTTATTTTGTGTACTTGCATGTATTGTGACATTTATGTATGACATACAGATGTATTTATGGACATAATTTATTTTTTCTCTAGGGATCATTGCATGAATAGGAAAACAATCAGACTGCAAATCAAAAGCCTCAGAGTGAAGGAGGACAGAATTATACATCCTTTAAGTGAGATATCACAAAATTCAAAGTATATTTTATTTCCAACACTCTTGGTTAGATGATCAGATGATTCTTGATTGCAATCAAATGCAACCAGCCAGGATTTGGAGTGTGCATGATTTTTAACTCTGATTGGTTCACCTCTGCTTAATAGCCTGCGGATTGAACATTCATTGAACACAATATAAGTGAAGTTGGAATATAAACCTTTCGACTCACATTTAATGCTAGTGTAAAATTTTGACTTAATGAAAACACATTTAAACTGCAGAAAAATTAATGATCTAATATCAGTGTTCAGAACCAAATACGCTGATTAGTGGTTTCTTCAACTTGTATATCGTACCTCCACAGTAATCCAAGTAAATATCTGAAAATGTAAAAGTCAAACCTGAGTTATGTGCCAGCTCCACATAAACTGAATGTATTACAGTATGCTCCAATTTTTTGTTTTCACACTATCCAACATATTATTTGATGCAATACTTTTGTTCATAATTTCTATTTACAGAGTAATAAACAAAATTAAATATTTAGTAGAAATTTAGACATTTTCCTGTCCCATTTCTTTTTTAGAGACAAGATCTTGTTTCACTTATCACTGTTAAACCAAATCTTATAAGATCTTATAAGATCTTATAAAACAGTTTGTTAGAAGAAAAAGAAAACAAAGGCATTAGGTCATTCATTTGAATATAGCCTGTGTTTGTTGCTTGTAAAAGGTATTGTTTTCAAATATCTTTTCCAGTCTTCTGTGAAATGAACTCAAAATCCTTGAACAAGTCTTATTGGGCATTATAGTAAAACCGTTTGCTACCATTACCAAAATTAGTTTCTTTCTTGATTGTAAAGATTTGGGTCGCTAGTAAAAAATTCTGATGTTACATGCCTATAACTGAATCTCTGCCTTGATAGTTCAAATGGCAAATTTCACTGCTAGGATGCTTTTACTCCTACATATTTCTACAGAAACTAATATATGAGGCTATGATATAAACAGAGAATTTCAGTATTTCCACTGCAGTATAAACATCACATGCCCAGGTGAATAATATGTTTTGAGGGGCTTTTGGAGAAGGGGCAGGAGGAGTCTCCAAATTACAGAAAGTCTTATAAATGTCTCAATTGTTTCTCTGATGTTCTAGTTTATAATTCAATATAAATGTTTTAATGAGATTGAGAATCTAAAATTAATGCATAAAAAAGTCTTCAGGTTAAAGAGATAAAAAAATTCCAATTGCTGTGGAAACCAGGAAATCTATTTTGAAATAACACTGAAACTACCAGCTTAGGCAAAAAAATGTCCATGTTGGTATTCAAAACTGAGTTTTTAACTTACCCTCTCATGAGATCCTATAAAACTTTTTTTATAACTCTGTAGCTATTTCTTCTTTTTTACAGAAGGTAATAGAAAAGATACTTCAGTTGCAAAAGAAAACCCCAACAAACAAACAAACAAACAAAAACACAAAACAAAACAAACAAAAAAACCAAACCCAGAAATAGTATTTTAATTAACATTTAAATTAATAATTAATCTTAAATATTTGTAATTAATAACACTTAATAGTAATAAATTTGCAGATTCCCTAGTTTTTATTTTAAGTTTCATAAAATTTAAGCATCATGGCTTCAGACTGTAATAGAAATAAATACTCTGAGTCCAAAAATTAAAGGCAACAAGTAACACCTTCTGCCTTAACATGTTGTATCGACACCATATCATTAGAAATAGAGATTTTATTCAGCATGAAAGAACATATACAAAATTCAAAAACCTCAGCTTGCATTTGAAAAGGGTGTCCTCTGACTTTATGTTAGTAACATAATATTATGTTAGTAACATTATAGCCATGGTCCCAGTAGCCAAAAACCCTCTTTAACAAAGATTCTTCAATGTATTTGTACAAAATTATGCCTCAAGAAATTTGATACTACAGCAAATTGGGACTGGTATCAACCTGTCATTCTATGGGTGTCCCATAAATCCTTTGTTATATCTGCTTCTGTTGTGTGGATATGTTTTGATTTCTAAATCTTATCAAATATTACTAGACACCTGTACACATGCAGATTTAGCTCAGATTTCAATTAAACTCAGTGTGGGCTTAGATAGTCTATTTCACATGTAAACATCTATAGTCAGACAAAGAAACTGAGGTGTCTAAAAGCTGGAGCTATATCCCAGATGGAAATTCTGGCTTAATCTAGAAGAGATTAGAGACTATGGAGAAATATCTTAAATGTGGTGAGAGAAGGAGGCCAGAGGCATTAAACTGAAGCATTTATTATGCTGGTTGAGTGAAGACCTTAGCAACAACTTACTAAGAAAGTCTAATTTCAGCTTTTTTAGTGATGAGAAACCAGTTTCTCACTTTTTCCTCACTTAGGATGTTGCAGTAGAAATGCAGTGACACTGAGTGAGACATAGCAAAGGTATATGTGCAAGGAATTTGATGGCACACTTACTTTTGGATATGCTGTTGTTGAAAATATGTTAACCCTAGACCCACTGAAAAATACTGAAATGCTTACAGTCAGAAAACCAACTTCCATAGCTTTTATTATCAAACATAACTTGTCATATCATCTCTCTTTGTAGTATTATTTTTGATTCTTTTATTGAAGGAATTAGATTACTGCTTATAAATTTTATAGATTTCATAAAGGAATGCTAGAGTACACTTGAAACCTCATAAGTAGCAAATTATTTTCCTTTTGATTAAGAGAGAGAATATAATAAGCATAAGTATTAAAAATACTTTTTTTTCCTTAGTTTAATATCTAGACAAATAATAGGAGAAAACCCACATGCTTTAAAAATTTCTGGTTCTGCTTTGTCATACGTTTGTGTTGGGTCTCTATCAGCCATGACTCACTTCACTGGTAATATGTGATTCTCCTGTGATTTCCGTCTTGCATAAAGTTACACATATTTACCGTGGGTGTTTCAAGAACACTAATATCCTTTCCAGTTTTCTGCTGTTACCTACACGCTGTTCCTGAAGTTTTTACATGCCACAGCTTGTTTACTGAGGAGGGACTGCATTTTTCCACTTAAAAATGTTTTGAAGAACAGTGATAGATTATCTTAATTTTCAGTGCCCTTCAAAGGTGTGTCCTACTTAAGACCAGCAGTTTTAACAGCTCTTAAGCTTCATAAATGCTTTTGAGGACAAAATATTGACCACATATAGTTTTATATCTGACATAATAAAAACTATACTAAACGTACCTAGAGGAGATAAAGATATGAGATTAATATTATTCATTCAAAGTAAATTTGCTTACTGTAGTTTCATCTGTTTTGTACTCAGTTCCTTATGAGTTTCAAACCTATTGCTACACAGTCTACACACAGAAACTGTGTTATAATGAAACAATATTTCATTATCGGTGTTTTTTTCTTTATTAATATTACTTTACCTGCAGAATGCATGTCAGTTTTTACAAACGTGTTTTCTCTGTCTCTCTTGTTGTTTTCTGGATCATTTGTTTTGGGTTTTTCTGTTTCCTTGTTTTGTTTGCTTGTTTAAACTTTACTGGTTCTCTTCATGTTTGAAAATGTTTGGAAATCCTAAGAATGTCTTTGGATGCGTCTACACATCCATAATGCATGAATGTGCCATTCTATCCAACCCTACACTGCAGCAAAGGTCTAGGTTATGTTGCAGGTCAGTGGCCTTTTCCATGTATACAGTCTCTTCTGTACATTCTCTACAGTGCTCAGAATGCCTTTAACTTAACACATCTAAAATGAAAATGTGGACATATTCCTTCAACTCAGGAAAAAAATCCCAAACAGCCCAATGCCTAAAATAAACAAACAAAAAAACCCTACAACAAAAAAAACCTATAAACCTTCCCCCTCAAGAACCTTTACTAAATCAGAGAATTTATTTTCTTTACCACTTTTTTTTTCATGTTTCGTATATATTTAAATCAGAATTGTAAGTGCAAAACTTCAAGGGAAACAAATAGAAATATTAAAACTATTTGTTTCTTTAGGTCTTTGTAAAAAGACGTGATCACCCTTCAGTGATGCTCCAACAAAACAAAAAGATAGTTTGAGAACAGACAGACATGAAATTCAAATAAGTTCATCTCTGAAAAAAAAAAGCAGCAAGGAGCAGCAGTTCCTTGAACACCATTTCTTTTTGAATAGCTGGACACAAAAATTAATGTGGATGTAATTGCATGAAAGTTATTAAAAACTCATAGCATGCAGTAAAATAGGAAGGATTTGGTGTGAGCTGTAAGGCCTTTTAAGAGAAAAAAAAAAAGAAAAAAGAAATGGTCGGGAATTTTGTACAATGTCTTTAACATAAAACAGCATCACATTCCCTGTTTTGTATCTTAAATGTCTTGTCTCCTACATGCAAAATGACCAGTCCATTTTGAAAAGACTTCAGATATAATTGTAAAATTAGAAACAGATGGCTGATATTAGTCCTCTGTGATGGGAATCCTAGCCACAGTAGTTGCAAGGAGTTTCCTTTTAAAAGTTAATTGAAAACACAGCTTGATGCTATTTGCAGTTTAAATACTGAAACTCAGTGCATTAAAATACAGAATTAATATGTTCACACACACTTTTTTTTTTTAAAAATCATCAAAGAAAGGACAAGTGGAGTACATCTCTAAATAGATAACTACACAAACAAAACTTTTCATCCCTTTGAGGAAACAAAAGGATAATATATTGTCATTTCTTATTCAATTTAAATAGCTGTAAGTAATCTTTTCCACCAGTATGTTGAAACCTGCTGATATGTTTAAATATCTGTCATACAAAAAAGGGAGACAAGGCCCACAAGATTCCCTATTTTTACAAGATTTCAATGTCACCTTTGTGTACTTGGCTTGCTTGTAACTACAATTATTATCAGGGGCTCCTTGGGAGGGTTTATATTGTTCTTCAAACTATAAAGCCCTAAAGAAACTGGCACTATTGTAGCCCATTTCGTAGAGAGTGTTGTCTACACAGAAAAACAGCCTTAGATATTGAAATGTTAGTACGTTCTTACCTTTCAATTCTGTTAAACTAACCTGCAGAAATTCTATTTAACTGGAACTTCTGCTATGTGACTGCCTTCTTGTCAAGAAAGGAACTCTAGGGAGCCTACTAAACTAATGTTATAATTTGGATCTAGGACTGGTGTTCTTGGTGATGTGAAACTAGCTATAAACCATTATGGTTGTTTTTTTTCTGAAAATTATTCAGTTGCCATTTTTGGTAAGTAAGAGAGGATTTTTTGTGGGTAAGAATATTTGTTCCTTTGCAAGTGAACTGCTAACAAAGCAAATAAATAAAAAATAACATTACCTTGATTCCTCTAGCTTTATGATTTGAAAGGCTGTCTCAAAAGCATAGAATTTGAACTTCTTTTAATAAAGCTCTAGCTGAAATATCTGTTAATATCACATATTATTAAAAATTTTCATAGTATTAAAATATGTCCATTAGTGCAGAGAAAATCCACAATGTGTGCACATATGTCCTGACCTAATAAGCATACATGAAGTAAAGTTTAAGTATAAATTGGTCACGACAAGTGTTTTGTGGCTTTCATTATGTGCCTTGATTAAGGTAAGCAAAATGCTTTGCTGGATCAAGGGCTTCAGAAAACATTTCTTAAATATATAATCATATAATCAACTGAGCAGATTAAATTATTTGAATGCATGGAATGTGAGTAGAACTGGAGTACAGTTTTGGTCCACCTAATAAAAGTCACTTATACAATGGTCCCAGCTACAACTTTTAGGAATATTGTTTTCTGGCTTGTTTGATCATTTTAATGACAATGCACTTTATTCTTTCATGAGCTGAACCCAGCTGTGATTAGCAATTTAACTTCCTAAGTAATGGAGAAGAAACAATAGAAGTCAGTAGATCCTGTACCAGGTGGCAAATAAATAAATTCAGTCTTAGCACCAGTTGACATAAGCATCAAAAACAATAGCACAAGAATTATAATTGTCACAGTGGAAAGAACACCTGGAAACATTTATTAAAGGAAAAAATCCATCCTGCTATTCTGTTTTGATGATTTCTGCAACCTCTGCCTGCTCACTCCAGTGAAACAAACTGGTATGCAGAATATTATGCTGATGAATCAACAGCAGAGATGTTATTGGTTGCCCATGATAACCCAGGGATTTGGCAACAACAACAGAAAATAAGGTTCTCCACCCTCCAAGGGTCTTACTGACCCTCTAGAGTCTAAATGTTATTCCCAAATAATTTCTCTCTCTGCTCTTTAGTATGTTTCTGTTTTCTCTGGGTGGCTGTATTGCCATGTACACTTAACTCCATTTTCTCTTTTTTGTACTTCCTGATATGAAAGTAACAACATCATGATTAAATATGACCTATTTTGAATTCTCCTTACTATCACATTGTTGTAACAGGAAAACTATTATGTATTTATGACAGTCAAGAAAAAAAATCTAAAATACACAGATTTCTTATAAGTAGCATAGATTATGACATGATATAACATGATATGGCCCAATAACACCCTTGAAGAAAGAAGTTTAAAATAATAAATTTTTCTTCAGATATGTTTCACAGAAAAATGAAATAAATTATTTTGCAAGTCTTATTGATGCCTAATTAATAATTAATTAATCTAGCTCATGTAGATATAAGCATCTTCCTGTAGACACAAAAGCTTTTAACCTTCAGCAGACTCCCAACCATGATGTCTTTATTTCCTTCAGATTAGGTGAATAAATCTTCAAATGTGACAGATGGTTCATGGCTATGCATTACAGTTGCATATGACATCGCAAAAATCCATGGAGATTTTATTTAGGTATCCTTGATACTGCTATAGATGCCCCAAATAACAGATGAGAAGTAGAACAAACACTTGTTCTCTTTGTAAAAGAAATACATATTAGCAGGGATCTGTATGATAAGATAGAGCATGACAAGTTTTTAGAGAATTTCCATCCATATGGACAAAATAACTGGTTGCAAGAAGATAATTCTGAAGGCTGAGGCACTTCAAGGGTTTACTTTTTTTAATAGCTTGCATATAGCTGTAATAGGATGCATGGTTTAAAAAAAAAAAGGTATATATATATATACACAGAATGTCCTGATAATGAGCTTCATAATGTTCCTCTGAGATCTGTGGCACCATGTAGGCAATAGGAAACATCTGGGGATTAAGCAAAATTTTGAAGACCTCCCTAGTTTCTCTCTCATACTATTCCCTGCCCTGTATCAGAGGTTACTGAAGAATGTTCCTTGTTTTTCCTTTATGGTTTCCTTGTGTTCCTGTTATTTCAGGATATTATAACAATAATGCCTGGCTGTGGCTATTAGCAGTGAGTAGAATTTTCCGAGTTTCATTTATATAGAGTAGACTTTCCAATAATTATATGTAGGATTACTTCTCCAATTCAGACCTTATTGTGGGGTACTTGGCCAAAAGTGATGACTGTAACTGCTTATAGTGGGCATTAAGGATGCAGTTCCCTCAAGATATGACCTTTGGAGAAAAAAGGAGGAAAGCGGACAAAGTTGGTGAAGTTTTTCATTCTGGAAGCACAGAATAATTTTCAGAAAGAGGCTATTAATTCTGAAAAACAAACAGTGATTAAAGTGATACTAATAAGCAAAAAAAGATATAGTATTTTAACAGTCTTTTTTCCAAAACTGTAGAAATGTAAGTCCTTTGAGTGAAAAAGAAACATGTTCCTCAGGTCAAAATGAAACACAATAAAGAATGTTTAGTAAGTTTCATTCTGGGTAGGACATAACACATCGTGAAAACATGACAGTGTAGTCCAGATGCATTTTATTAAAAACTAAAGAAAGGAAAAGAGAAAAGGCCATGAGACTGATTCACACATTCACTAACAGATTGCAACTTTACCAGCAATGATTCTCATGACAGTTTTCAGTCTGAGACACAGACATCCCCATTCCAAGGGGGACACTTCCAAAGGTCCTGTTGCCATGGAGTTTTTGATTTTTTAATTTTTATAGTCTTTAGAAGTAGTTATGTAGTGAATGTAGATTTTAAATGTAGCTGTAGAATCTTTCTCATAGTATTATATCTCTCATCAGTATTTCCAGTAGAAGTAACAGTAGTTTAAGAGTTGCACATACCAATTCCCATAACAATTCCATTAAGTCCATTAGCTGTTTAGTCTTCTTTTAACATGGAATTGTAGGAAAGCACCTTAACGCCTGCACCAAAATATGTAAACATAAGTCCAACAGCCTTCAGACCCGGAACCTTGGAAGACCTTCAAGGTCTGCACGTGCTGAAGAATATGAAGATGAGGAAGTAGGGGTCCCAAAATACCCCCAAACTCAATTCCCGAGGGAGTGTGTCAAGGGGCGGAATGGGGCAGAGCCAGAGGGTGGATGAATGGAGATTGGATGGACATTATTATAAAATTGTAACACCTGAGCCAAAAGGTGCGTGCGACGGTTGTATTCCCCGGAGCCTGATGGCTCATTAAAGCTTTCTGCTTTCTTATCTTATCTTATACCCTAATTTGGCCCAGAGTCTCTTTTTCAGCAGTCTCTTAGGGCAACAGTCCCCTAGAGTATAGCTTCTGTCCTAGTACTACAAATCATGAAAAAATGAAACCACCAATGTGGCTGAGTGTACCTTGAGTGCATAGCAAATACACAGCAAGGGAAATCAGCACCAAAAAGACTTCCTCCATGTTACAGCATTGCATAGATACACTCTGTGAGGAACTGGGGAGGGCCAGTTATGTAAGAAAAGCTGTGGTCCACATGCCAGAAAATGCCATGGACCGCATCTGGAAAAGAATACTGCCATTTAATGGATTAGTTGAGAAAGGGAAAATGACCAACTAGTAGCCAAAACTTCTCCCTGTTAGAAATTCTTCTATAATTCTGTCCATTTTTATTTGAAATGTGAACTTAAACAGCTTCTGTTAAATTTTTGCTATTCAGTATCCTTTTTTTCCTTTACTTTGTTTAGATATGTGGGGGTTTTTCATACAACTGTCTCCTTTTCCCAGCTTTAAAACTACATCTTTTTAATAGGACTTCTCATTTCAGCTATTTTATGTCTGTACTACAGAGATCTATTCACCAGTTCAGCTGGAGAAATGTTAAAATTATCATCAGAATCTATTTTCTTCAGGAGCCTCCCGGGAACACTAAGATTGACAAAAGGCCTCAGAAAAACAGCAATCTATTCTGGAGCTATTTATTCCTTTTGCTTCATTCTTGCTGGGAACTGTTCATCTGAGCTCTCCCCTGGGCAGAACATCTTGAAGGACCTCTTATGTCAACTAGAAAGCAAAAGAGTGTCAAAATAAGACACTTGTAGAAGTTTTGCTAATAGTATAATTCCAACAAAATTTGGTTACGTTTGATCCATTTTAATTCTGTATGGCTTTGTTTTCCAAAGTCTCTAGTCAAGAAGGTTTAAATACATTAGCACATATCATCACCTTGGTTTGTACTGGGATTTAGTCAGAGTTTCTATTTGAATTGATTGAATTTATAACTAAGACAAACCCTCTGATTTTACTGAGGCACATTATGTTCTCTGCTGCATGTATTATGATCTCATGCCATCCATTTATCATAATCAACTGTAACACTTCGATGAAAACTGATATCAAACTCCCAGCAATGGCATTAAGGCAGTTTGAGACAAAAGACAACACACTTTAACTTCTTTTCAGCGCTAAAATATAATAAGTGCTAGTCTCTTCACTTAAAGTTGTTTCTCATTATAAAAATACATTATTTTTCATGTGCAGTCAACATTCATCACCTCTTTTGTCCATAACAGACATTGTTTGCCCTGCTAGTGAAGCACTTAAATTTTCTTTCTGTTTCTAAAACAACAGACATATTGTTATGGCTTCTAGAACAAAACAAGGACATATCTGTATTGCCACTTCTCTTCTTTTTACCTGTAGTGTAATAGTGCATTTGTAAAATGATCCCTTTTTCATTGTCCAGGAAATGTTTTCCAGTCTTCTAAATAACATTGTACACCAATTTTCTATGAAAGCTTTTAAAGATGTTTATATTCAACATGATTATATATTCAACACTATACTTCTACCTCTCCACAAGTGTCATAAATACAGGGTTGTCAGTATTTATTTATTACTTGTGGTTATTTTTTCTAGGACTTTTCAGTATAAACTACAAACATTTAATTAAGTTTTGTTTTGGTTTGAGCTTAACTCATTCACTGCTACACAGTTAAGTCATACCTTTGCATTATTGATTACAGAGCATGCATGAGACAGTATTTCACATCTATAGTAATTAACTTATTAGAGGTGATGAAGCAGCTCATAACTTTGAAAAAAGTTGCCAAGTACCGCCCAATTGTTTTTTAAGATTTTGTTTTACTAAATCTCATCAGTAGTTGTATCTGTATATCATCTTAAGAAGTTATGTCTGTATTCTTTATAATGGATCTGGAGACAATTCTAACTGTGCAATATTTCTGTTTGGAGATTACTTCAATTAATAAATGCATAAGTGTTATATCCATGAGACATTGTAGTGGTTTAGGAATGGTACTCCCCAATTTAGTGCTCCCGCTGAAAACACACTGCTGCTCGCTTCCCCTCTCTCCCCTCCTCCTGTGGAGGTCTGGAGAGGAGAACTGGAGTCACAAAGGTAAAGATCACAGATTGAGATAAGAAGAATTTACTGGAAACAGCAATGAGATACAAAAATGAACAGTAACAGTAACATACTAATGACAGAGGGTACCATAAACAAACGATTCACACAGAACCTACCCCAGAGGGGACAGCACCCTCCACTACGCTACACCGACTGGGAAGAGAGCCCTTCTCCTCCAAAGAACCTCCCTTCCCCTGCTCCCCAGAAATGTCTGAAGGTGGTATAGAATAACTTCTAGGTCCTAGTCATTTATCTTCTTAGCTGCAGCAAAAATTAGCCCTGATGGGAACCAGGACAGATATATAAAACTGCTGGAACAGCCATGATCAATTTGCAAACTTTATTGATAAAATGGCCTCAAACATCATAAACTGCTTTCAAATTTTACACAGCTAGCAATTTGAAAATGCTTATCACGGACCTTTATTTTAGGCCATTTACACAATCCGTAGTTAGGTTTTTTGACTGAGAACATAGTTCAGGCTTAACCTCATTAAAAATAAATGTGCTTGACATCTTCAATTAATGTCTTCTGAGATCACAACATTTCATTTCACCTCTTTCAAAATATTATAAATGTATGCAAACATTGTACATTACAAACTAGTGTAATTCATTTGCTTTCATGAGATGTTCTGTATTTCAAAATTAATTACTACTATCACCATACGTGTTATTTCACCCGTTATATTTTCTAATTTGTATCATATTTTGATGTGAGTAGCCTAAACAGCTTTCAGAGAGACATCTTCCCATGTATTGTACTTTTCCTCATCTTGGGATAGGAGACGGGTAGGAATCAATCGAAAAATGTTACTCAAATTAAACAGATATGTTTTAAGAGAATCTCTTAGGTGTGCAAAATATACATCAAAAACCAAAACAGTTTATTTTGATTGGGTTACAAACTGTCTTTCACATACTGAGATGTTTTGTTATCTAATACTTAGCCATTTAGTAATGACTGTGGGGTTTGTCTTTTCAAGCAACATTAAAAATTGAGTTGGAAGAGCAGAATCAATTATTTTATATCTGTTGAAAAGAACTGATCTTATCTTTCATTTTTCAAAATGGAAGATAACTTTTCTGAAATGAGAATATGAAAATCAAAATAAGAATTTCACTGTAATTGTTTAAAGAAATGTATTTTTAAATATTAGTATAAGCCTTTTAAATGAAAAGTATGTATATCTGTGTGTATATATATATATATATAATCATTTTAAGTCTTTAAAGTCTCTTTTCATTACTTTATTTATTTCAGGTTATATCCTTATATCCCATTTAATTTAAGGCAGATTCTTTAAGAATGTCTTTAAATATTAGACTTGACTGTACTGACCCTTGACTACAAATTTCTTTTTTCACAACTTTAAGTATTTAAAAAAAAAAAATCACTCTTTTGCATTGTACGTTGTTATTTTATAAGAGTTAATACAAGCATAAACTTCTTTGTCTTGAACATGACTAGAGTGATTTTTTTTTTCTTTCTCCTGTCTCTTATTTATTTCTAGTAAGAAATTTTGGGAACTTTTCTAAGGCCTATAAAATTCTCTCTGGTGTAGTCTATTTGAATAAAGAGGTTGGATCTTTCAGATATTTAAACTGTAAGCTTCATGTTTAAAGAAGGAATCTGCAAGTTGTATTGATATGGATCCTTGTAGCAACTGTTATTAGAAAATTATGTTCTAGTGATGTATTATTTAAAAAACAAAGTATAATTAGAAATGAAGAATATATTTTGTAGAAAGTTTAAGATTATTATTGTAACAAATTCCAGAAAATATTTAGAAATATGGGAAGTAGACAGTCTTAGCCTTATTTCACCTAAGTTCATCATCTGTATCATTGTTGCTCGGAAAGTGCTGTGCACTGCAAGATATATTAGCTTTATGCCCGAAGATATATGACATAAAATACAGCTTTAATTTTTGGATCCTGAACTTCACTAATATAATGTTTTATATTTACTTTCCAGTCTTTCAAAGAATTGATTGATACATGAATCTTCATTAATTTCTTCCTTCTCCTAAACACACATATTGATCTTACTTGCCAGACAAGCATATTAAATGCCTCTGTCTTTTAGAACCATAAGACATTTGATCAGTAAATGAAAACACTGGCACGTAGTTGGCATTGTTCTTTCTGGTTTAGATGGCTTTTGTACAACATTCACATTAGCTCAGTGCCCACAACCTCAAACTGAATAACATTGGAAGTGCAATTTATGGAGGAAGCTTGAAGGCAAAGTGCCAAATGAATATTGGTCTTTCATGCACTTCTGTGGTAAGTACATGTGTAAGTTGGATTCATGATGGAGAACAGAAAGATGATTATTAGATATTCTCAATGCACACTGTAATGACTTTAAAATTAATTTCCTTAGGACAAATCCAACAAATCCAACTCAATATTTTTAAAAAAAATCTTGGTCTGGATAAGATATCATTTACTGTAATAGGCAGCCATTTCCAAAAGTAATGAGAAATGTAAAGAATAATTTTTGGGCATAAATAGAAAACAAGTCAGAAATTAAATCCCCAGAAGCAGGGACATGATTTATATACAATTCCATTTCTCACATCTCAAACATGGACCATTACACATTGTTTTACTCAGCCTTATAAACACAGAAATTTTTATTTGTTTAAAATGATCACAATCACATTAAGATCTAATCTTTGGCCATTAAGTTCTGATGGGGAGTTTAGATGCTGTGCAAGAGTTTTTGTACAGTTAGTAGCAGTTAATTTATTTCTTAAAGGCAATTGACTCCTACTTTTTTTTAAACTAATGTTTAAAAATTTATACTTTGGCTGATTCAGTCTCTGACCTGAGTCTCTGACAGGTATATATCAATATATTACTTGAAACATGTACGTTTTCCTTTTCTTCTGGTGACATAGCTTGCCACCCTGCAGCCTGGGAGGAACCCTGTAAAGAAGGTAGCCACTACAGCCCATGGAAGGCATCATGTCAGGGCAGACAACCACACTGCAGCCCATGGAGGACCCCACATTGCAGCAGGCAGACATACCACCCCACTCTATTCCATGGAGAACCCACACTGGAGTAGTATTTCCTTGAAGGACTTTATCCCATTGCAGGAACCACATGTTGGAGCAAGGGAGCAGTGCAAAGAGCAAGAAGAGGCAGACACGAAGTGTTATGAACTGATCAGAAACCCCTTTCCCCATCCCACTCTGCACCACTTGGTGACGTAGAGCTACAGGAGCTGAGAATGACAAAAGTAAGTTGAGCCTAGGAGGAAGGCAGGGATGGGGGGAAGATGCTTTAGTTTTTGTCTTTGTTTCTCACCATCCTACTCTTTTTTTAAATTGGCAGTAATGCTGAAAAATCAGTTTAATAACAATGGAATATGTATCAGGACTAGCACTCTATAATCATATGAACAGTTCAACATTTAATCTAGACTTCTTTTTGTTTAGCAGGCAGATAATAATTTTATGGATGCAAGAACAATTAATTGATGTCCCAAGTTTCAGAAAAACATATGTAGACAAATATGATAGTAAAAATACCATTGATTAAATTCTCAATTACTATATGTATATGTTGTGGTTTAAGAACGGTTTTCTTCAATATTCCCACTGAAACTACTCCAAACCATGTGCCACTTGGCCCCCTCTCCCCTCTACTCCTCTCCCCTGCAGAAGGCTGGAGAGGTAAATTGGAGGCACAAAGGTAAAATTTGTGGGTTGAGATAAGAAAAAATTACTGGAAACAGCAATGAGATAAGAAAAAAATGCAGTAACAGCAACAATATTAATGACAGAGGGTACAAGAAAAGAAATATTATTGCTCACCTTCCAGGGAAAACCCCTACCACTCCATCCACCACACTACATGGACCTAGAAGCAAGACCTTCCCCCGCTCCTGGAAAATTATGTGAGGTGTTATAGAGTAACTTCCAGGTCCTAGCCATGCACCCTCCTGGTTAATACAAAAATTAACCCTATCCTGGCTGGAACCAGGAAAGTATAAAATGTTTTGCTGTGGCTGTTCACGTCCTAAAGAATATTAACAGGAGTGTAAACTTTCCAGAAGGGCTTTAAAATATCTCAGAAAGATATATTAGCATAAATTACACATTTAAGAGACTGGAGAGGTTTTGAATGGATGCAGGTCACAGGGAAATTTTAACTTCTACCTTCTTGTACATTTTTTTCAGCTTCTTGGCAACTAAGATTAACCAATTCCTTTATAGGAATTGTAAGCAGCTATAAGGAGCATTTCTCTCTCTCCCTCACTCCCTATCCCTATATTTCTTTCCCCCTCTCTGTTTCCCTCAGGTCACCATCTGAGTTAACGGCTCACATTTTTTTGAATTTATCCTGCTATATAGATACCTATTTTCATCTAACAACAGCAATATTTTCCTGAATTTTTAAAGTGTCATATATTTAAATGAGTTTTTAGCCACATGATTCTCCGTTTCAAAACTCATCTAAAAATACTTTTCTCTTGTCTTCTCAAATTTTGTCTCTTTTTTCAGTATTTCATTATAGCTATAAAGGAGATTTTTGTTATATTTTGAGTATGCAAAAAATTTTTTTTTTACTTTGTCCTACCTAATATTATTATTAGGGTTTGAATTTCTGATTTAACTTTCTCACTCCCACCCCCCACCTCCAGGTATTATTGTATAAATTGCTGTCAAATTTTCAGTACCCTCTGTTATCAATTGTTCTATATTGGGTTTTAGTTAATTTTTTAAAATTATTTCTGGTTCTACTCTTGTTATTCCTTACATATAAATAAGACAGAATTCTTCATATTCAGGAACTTACACAGGATCAAGACTTTCTCATGCATGCCCTTTTCTGTTTTATTTAATTTTAAAATTATTTACTAACAGAATCTAGTATTGCTTTTTTGGTCTTAATGTGTCAGAAGTCCTATTGACTATTGTAAGCACTTTGCCAGAGTACCTATAGTTAGCTGCAGCTTTTAACAGACTGACATAGAAGGGATATTCTGCCTTATGGATTTCTGTATTTTTAATATGTATTTAAAGTAGTTTTTGATGCAAGGATATTCATCTTCATGTAGATAGTCAGAAAAATGTTGCCAATATCTTTATGACTGTAGACATGTATTTCTGAATTCTCCTACTGGAGGTTCAACTTTGATGGGCTTCACAGGGTTTATGAGGTCTGCAGATGCTCCGGGATAGAACAGCTACACTGATGTCCAGAGGTAGTCATGTGCAGAGAGAAAACTCAAGATCTCTTGTACAGTCATTCAGATAATATAACCCTAGTCTTAGTCAGAATAAATGAGAAAATTATTATTCATCCAACAGAGTTTAATTCCCACAGGGATTAGATTCTAAATGAGATTACGTACCAATGCCCAAAGGCCAGATTAGCAACTGCATGAGGCAAAACAAGTGTCCATTCAGGTAGGCAATATATATGAGCAGACTCTATGTATAGCGTCAACCCTGTAAATGATAATTCCCACATCTATTTTTGTCATGATTGTGGACTCAACTCCAGAATCGAATTTGGCATGAATTTTTCATATCCTTCATTGACTACCTGGTATTTAGAAAGTTTAGGGGTGGACATGGCAGTGTTAGCTTAATGGTTGGACTCTATGATCTTCAAGGTCTTTTCCAACCCAAACAATTCTATAATGCTATAATTCATAGACTATCAGGCTGACATCTGAAGCTGACATCTGAAGCTGATTAGTACTACTAACGTCCATGGCAGATTTGTCTTGGAAAGAGGCAACAGGGGTGGTACAAAGCAGAGCCAGGAAAAGAGCTAGTACTGCAGTGTTCCCTGGATACATAGTTCAAGCCTTTCCATTAATAAAATAGTTTAATAAATTAATATAATAAACCTGTTTCTAAAGGAACAATTACAACTCAAGTTACATTACAACATGAATCATAGATAAGCTGTGACGCTGCCATCAATAGGCCATCCTTCTTCTGTAGGCCATCAATATCCTCATGCAACAGTTACAGATCTGTAAAATTGACAATAACTATATATTCACATGAATACTCAATTGTCATATGCAAATTTAGAATACAGGTTGTGGCACTATAAGAGCTTAATCCTTTAATCATAATCACCACAGGAGTAATTTGTTTGAGTAGTACCTACCTATTGGCACTGAGGGAATTGCTCAGTTAATTTATAAACTGGGAAATTTAAACACACAATGTGGCAGAATTAATCATATTCTTGGATTCTAAAGACAAAAGGATACCAAGAAGAAGTATTTAACTTAAAAAGTTGTAAATAAACTTCACTGATGTTTGGTGCTTTTTAGAACTATTTCTATGTAGGAGCTAAAACAATATATTTAATGGGAATCTACAGCATCAAAAAGTCAGACAAAAAATGATGAAGTTCCCATTTTCACACTGAAAAGTGAAAGATGTTTGAGATCATGAATGATATTTATTACAGAAAGTGTGATTTTTTATTGCAAATTAAGGCACTCCACTGTTCCATGCTAAATAACTTAAAATTTCATGATAGAAAGGCATGCTTCATTGTATGTAAATTGCAGGATTAAATTCATGGATGCTGAAATAAAATTAAAAAAAAATCCCATTTGGCTTGGCAATGAAAATATATGTTGTTCAAAATATTTATTAGTTAGCTAATTTCTGTGTAACTTTAATAGAACCAGACAAGTTTGAAAATCTGAACATATAAGATAAAATGCCGTAAAAATTAAATTCTGTGTTCTTGGAATCAAAAGAAAAGTGTGTATACTTTACACTTATTCATCAGAATAGACAGCTATTTTGTTTATTAATAAATTCTTTTGGATGAATGCACGTCTACAACCAAAATAGAGTAGCTATTATTTTCATACATTTACTGTATGATAAAGGAAAACTTGAAGTGGAATTCATTAGGTATCTATTTTGTGATGAAAATTGTTCCTAAAATGCCCTTACTAATAGCTGCATAAGGAGAGGTACTTTAGAATCACAAACATTAAACAAATAAAAAATAAATGGTTTTTCTAATCCCACCTCCCATCATTACATATCCGGGAAAAAATAACAGAACAAGAAGCTTTCAAAAATAGGCAATTCAAAAACTGAAAACCTGGATGTCCATTAGTGTAACTAGACATAAATGAGAGAAAAAAGTACATCATAGGACTCAAATTATATCATCATAGTCAAAAAAAAAAATCTGAATACATTATTGTTACTATCATTATTGCTATTACTATTAGCATTAGCACTGACATTAGTTGCACAAAATGAATTTTTAAAATACTTAAGTAATGCAAAAATTAGATCAGATATTTTAACATATAAGCATTTTCCGTTCTATATTTAGAACAAATCTTCAAAAAATTCATGTTTACCATAACTTCAAATACTTTTTCCAAAACATACTTAAATGAGAACTAAGGTAAGGTAATAAGACTACCCTAATATGTTTTACAAAACTAATTCTGAATAATAATAATCCATTAACTCTTAATATTGTAATATAAAATTGATTAATCAAAATTAATCAAAAAAGTGTTATTTTTATTTTTTGTGTTTTACATGTACTTCTAAAATATATTGATTGAAATATTCTTTGACTTTTTTTAAAATTATGTCAGAAGAGAAAATTTCTGGAAAATGAATGATTTTTTGGGATTTCCTGTAATAGATATGCTGCCCTTACTACAGTAAATACTGTATTAAAAAACAGTGTTTAAAATTTGGGCCTGTTTTTTATGCAGATTTTTTTTCCAAATCAATCTTCTTGATACCAATTAACATTTTAAATGATGGTTTAGAACTCTCTCATTGACATATTAGAGCTTTTATTAAGGTTTACTTATTTAAAATAGATCAGTACATAAAATCATATGCATGTTTTCTCCAAATTAACTTTGAAGATACTGTTGTCAAAACATTTCTATTAGGGATATGTTATACATTAGAGCAGTAGATTAATCAAGCTCTATATTCATCTCACTCACAGATATGTTTCTTTACATTCAATAAGAGATTACAAATCTTAACTTTACATGATTTCACACATGACCAAGGAGGCCAAAGTTTTGAGGTGAATCTGACTAAAGATTTTCTAGTCTGTCTAGTTCCCAGTTGTCATTCCTAGAGAGATACCCAAATCTGAAAAAGCACCTGCAAGACAGTTAAAATACCTGAGGACATTAAAACTGACTTGTGGACATCCAATTGCCAGCAGCTGAATCAAGCTCCAGAAGTAGAGCAAAGGTCCCAAAAGTCCTCTCTTGTACCTGCCAGCCTCCTTTTGACTTTCGAATATCATAGAGCTTCTCAAGTGGAACTAGAGATGGAAATGGAAATGCACATCTCAAGTGGGCAATAGAAGAAGGTGCTTCTGAAGTTAAGCTTCTGAATCTCAAGTTGAGTATCACTATTAATGACTGAACTCCTTCAAATAGCTTTCTTACATCCACTACAAAATACTAATCTAAAAATTAGTACTGATCTAAAAGGTCTATTTAATTGAAATCAACAGTGAATGTCATCAACAAAACCACGTTAAAAGAAAATTATCTATAGTTAGCAGAAACTGAACTTACCAACAAGAAAAGATTGGTTTCAGGGGGTGGAAAACCAGCTTCCATCAAACTGGTATATTTATAGAGCAATCATCTGACAAGATGTCAAAACATCAGAGGAATTCCTGGAAATGAACACAATTGCAGTGTAAAAGAGGTTTAAATGAACTTTCAAAATGTATAAAGAGTAATCTCTAGACTTTTCCTTTTTTTTAGGGTAAATATTGAAAATAAAGTTGTCCATATTGATCTTAGCCATACTACGTAACTGAACATTATACTTAAAATACCTAAATATTGAAGTGGATGCTGAGTAAAATTTCAAATTGAAACATAAAAAGCAGCCTCTTACTAATACATGCACATGGTATAAAAGAAACATTTTCACTTCAATGCCTACCTGAATAAAATCTGAGACTCATACATATGGTGGATTATCAAGCTATACTTCAAGAAACACAAATCTATCTGACTTGCCAGACCTCAAAAGACTGACTTCTATTTTAGATGAGGCACTTATGATGTCTGTGCTTATACAGTAGTTCATGCATCTCTGCTCACAAATCTACTACAAAAAATTATTGTTGATACGGACAAAACACTGTTTTCCTCAGTTATTGTGGTTCAAAACCCTGCTATGTCAACTTCTTCTCTACCTTCTTATTCTCTGATGTATAATGTTTTGCCATAAGTCAACATATGAAACGGGGAGGATTAAAAACTGGCTGATTTAGTAACTTTTATTGCCCTGGTTCTGTATAACTTCTTAAACTCAGTTTGGACATTTTCATATTTTTCTTGAAGAATTTGCAATCTACATTCATTTTATGAGATATAAGAAGAGGTTTTTTTAATCTTCTATTGTAAACACTGAATCAAAAAAGGATATTCTAAATACCACTATCCACACTGTAAGCAGAATTAGTAAACTTATAAGTACTCTAAAATCTTTTAAAGATGTTAAAGGCAGCAGAAAACAGCATGTGGTTATGTCTATAATGTCAGTTTCTGTTGTTCAGGCTCTTACCTGGTCTGATATACATTTAACATATTGATTTTAGACTCTTTAGTGTAGTTAGTGAGAATCTAAGACTACTGGTCTGTATAGACCAAATAGACTACATTAAGTCTTCTTACTATATAATATATACTCCTGGCTATGATTCTAAAAATAAATATACAACACACTAAATAAGATTGTTGATGCATATAAATAAAATCTAAATTATGTGGATAACAGAACATATACAATATAACACCATTAAATTAGTTAGATTTCCATGTAATAATAATAATGTTAAAATAATCTGTTGGGGCTTCTATAAGCTAGTGAAGGACATGAAACCCTTTCTTGCTGTGAAAAATAACTTTGTGGTTTCTGTAGTTCTTTTGTACTAAATTCAAAGATCTTTGGTTTAATTTCAAAAGGAATAAAAAGAAATTTTCAAAAGAAATAAAAATACCAAAACAGTAGGGGAATGAGTTTTATTTCTCTGCTCGTCTACATCATACATTTAAAATTCAGGGTGGGGTCTTATCAAGGGATTACAAGCCCTGGTACCAATATAGGCTGGGGGAGGAAAGATTAAGAGCAGCTCTGTGGTGAAGGACTTGAAGGTACTGGTGGATGAGAAGCTGGACATCAGCAGGCAATGTACACTTGCAGCCCAGAAATCCAATTGTGTCACTGGCTGCATCAAATGCAGCTTGGTCAACAGGTCAAGGGAGTTGATTCCGCCCAGCTATTCTGCCCTCGTAAGAACCCACCTGGAGTGCTGTGCCTATCTCTGGGGCCCTCAGTAAAATAAAGACATGAACCTGTTGGAGCAGGTTCAAAGGAGAGCCAAGTAAGTGATTAGAGGGCTGGAGCACCTCTCCTATGAAGATTGGTTGAGAGAGAGTTGTGGTTGTTCAGCCTGCAGAAGAGAAGGCTCCAGGGAGACCTTATTGTGACCTTTCAATACTTAAAGGGGGCTTTTACAAAAGATAGGAATGAACATTTTAGTAAGGCCACTTGCAATAGGACAACGAGTAATGATTTCAAAGTAAAAGAATGTAGGTTTAGAGTAGATATAAGGAAGAATTATTTTTTTTTTAATTGAGAGTTGTAAAACACTCAAACAGGTTACCCAGATTGGTGGCAGATGCCCCATGCCTGGAAACATTTCAGATCAGGCTGGATAGGGCTCTGAGCAACCTAATCTAGTTGAAGATGCCCCTGCTTATTGTAGGGAAGTTGAACTAGATGATTTTTTAGAGTTTTCTTCCAACCTAAACTATTCAATGATTCTATGCCATTTAAAGGTATATGTTCCTATCTTTTATCAAAGTCAGGAATTTTTACCTGGTCTTGAGCAATGGTTCTCAAGAAAGTTAATGTTTAAGAATGATTTTGAGAGTTTACTGAGCCTATTTAAAGATCTAAAATACTTCCTCAAAATTCTGTATTCAGAATAGATCTTTTCACATGTAACCAGATTTTCCAGTTTGCAAAACTTTGTTGAATATTTCAGACTTGACAGGAAATATTCAAGTAAGAACAATGCAAGCTAATGTATTCAAGAAACATAAGATATAGATCTTCTCTTTTTTTCAACAGCCTTAGATTTTTTTTATGGTATGAAGGGCTTTTTTTCTTTATATTCAGCAAATTAATATGTGATTGTATACTTTTTTTTTTATTTGAGGATGCTTACGATTCCTTATGATAATGTAAAATTCACAATTACCTATCTTATAAAATGTAAATATTAATTCTATATTAATGCACAGTATCTCAAAATAATAATCTAAATATCAGACTATAATTAACAAGATGTTATGGTGAACATTCTAACAGTGACCTGAGGTCTGCATAAAAAACAACAGTATTATTTCATGCTTAACATACACTGGTCACTGTTATAAAAGAAATGTATGCCATCAGCCAGGGTTTAAACCAATTTCTGCTTTAAAATAACTAAATTAGTATTTCAGAATAAAATCTCAATTAATTTATCTACACAACTTTTACAATATCGTCGCTTCAATTATGCTATGACACTGTTATGAGTCCTCTTGGTTGTAATGTGTTACACCATCAAAAGATCCATTTCTTTATCTTCTTTTAGTAATTGCAAAAAAAAAAAAAGATCAACCAAACTTGTTCAGAGGGTAAGAAAATTGTCATGAAACTTGATCTTTTTCTTGTAGTTGTTCCAAATTAGTTGCAATAACTTCACAACTCTAGAACATGTATTAACTTTATCACCATCCTAATGGCTTCCAAGTGCTCATTTCTGCACCTTGATGACAGCAAACTTCTCTAGGAGAATCAGCTCTGCCCACTTTTTCAGAAACTTTTCTCCCTTACAATAAATAGCTACTTGATTAATTTTTAGTAGTACCCACCCGGCAATTTTACTGAGATCCACTGCTTTTTATTTAAGCCTGTTATATATTTTTATGATGATAATTTCAAGAAAATGCCTAGGATTAGCTGTGCTGAGCTATTTGTCTGTGGAGCAGGAATCTGCAGATGGTGGAAATGCAACTGGATTTTGATTATACTAAAAAAAATCAAGGAGTAGTCAGATACACAAGTATGAACATCTCTATAACTCCAGGGGAAAAAATAAATATTCTTGTGATCTGAATGAAGAGCAAAAATCAAATTTTGTGTGGTTCCCCTCCATCAATCAGATGTGAAGGTAGAAGATCGTTTTCTTAAGTCTCTGTAATACACTCTACAACAAATCCAGTGACTTGTTTAATATGTCTAGATTTGTTTCCCATGTATTCTGGAAGGACTGCTTTATGCCTATTTTTAGGACACAAAATAAATAGATAAATAAATAAATATAGATAAAAGATGCATAGTTGAGCTGTCGATTCTGGCTCTGAACAGGCAATATTCTTGTTTTGCCTAAAAGACTCCTACTTTCTTCCTGCTCTATAAATCAAAGGCTTGTCATAATCTAATAAGTGTAATAATAGAAAGATTTTGGACCAGGTATCTATCCAGCTGTCTTTGGAAAAACCTTTTAGGTTAATGATTGTTGACCCTGAAATTACTAAATCTGTTACCAGCCTAAGTCTTTGAATACAAGGCACGCTGGTGAATCAATCTCATCTTGCGAGGAGTGCAGCAGGAATATACAGTTCATGAAATATCCTCCAGACATCCTCGTATTTTTGCTTAGATTTATCTGACATGTAAAGAATCAATCATCTCCAACACAGTTAGGGTTAGGTTGTGGGTTGGTTTTGGTTGGATTTCCAAATGATTTTTGTGTGAACAGCTATTTAGTACTGGTTGTTTACAGATCTGCATGGATTCTGAGTTAGATTTTCATACCTGATAATATGCAGTTATTTAAGGAACTTATAAGTTATGCTTCCCTGTTGTGGCACTTTATTTGACTATTTTCTTTTGATCTCTCTGACTAAGTAGAAATTTAAATCTGTTTCTGAAGTGTGGTCAAAACAAACCTTTTTACTTAAAGTAATCTTAAATACAATTTATACAGATGCAACTTCCTGATCTAGTATGGCCCTCTGACTATTGTCTTCTCTTAGTTGTTCAGATTGGTAGTGATGAGATTGAAAGAAGTCCTAGACCAAACAAAAGGGACTTCAGGGCACTGGGACCTTTGGTCAAAGGAGTAGGTGCAGTCCTCAATGCCTTCAATTCCAAGGTTAATACTGAAAGAAACAGGAAAACTAGCCTGAATGATACATGACATAGAGGTTAGTGCTATTAGGTAAATTTTGGGGCAGTTTAAATGGCCCTAGGCCTGCTCATGACAGATGGGGTCTACATGTCTCAGAGGGGGAAAATGATTATGGCCCATGCGTTGGTGGGACTGATTGAGAGGACTTACAGTACATTTGAAAGGGGAAGGAGATGCAGCCACTCTTACTAGAGATGAGCCTGCAGATGGCATGCCAGTGCTGGAGGTGAAATCAATGCCCAGCTGAAGTGCAGCAATGCGTGCAGTACAGGTAACAGACAGGAGGAGCTGGAAGATGTGTAGCAGGAAAGCTATGAAGCTGTGATGTAGTCACTACAATGGAAATGTGGTGGCATGACTCTCATAGCTGGAATGATGCAATGGATGGCTCTGAGCTCTTCAGAAGGAGTAGGCAAAGGAGGAGAAATGGTGGAGTAATACTCTATGTAAAAATTTTTGATTGTAGGGGTGATAATGGTGGTGCTAGGTTGACAGTTGGACTATATGGTCTTGAAGGTCTCTTTCGACCTTGACAATTCTGTGATTCTGTGAACTACCTGTAGGGGACCAGACATAAGCATGTTTTGTTTCAAGCATTCTGAGAATTGCTACAGGAAAGGCAATCAGAGGAGAGGGTTCTGTGGAGGTCGGGCAGTGCTGTTCTGAACCAACATCCTGCTCCATCTTGAGACTCATGCTCAGTCCCCCCGCTCCCTCAACTCACTTCCTGCAGAAGGGCTGGCTGTACAAGTGAACAAAATGCGCAAAAATTCTAACTTACACAAGAGGCGTGCACCAGAAAGGTTATAGATTAAAATTATAAAATTATAAAATGGATCAGATAAGGCCTCCTTGCTCTCTTTTCCCTCTTTTTTCTCTGCCTCTCTTTCTTCTCTCTCTTTCTTCTATCTTTCTCTTTCATTTTCTTTGTTTACTCCAGCTCCAGACCATCCCAGGGCAGGACAAATGTGGGATCTCAGGATAGGTGCTATTTTTTGTTTTCTTCTCTTGCTTTGCCTGAGGAAAGCACAGCTATCATATTCTACTTCATACTCCATACTGAACTTTGTTGTGGGACTAGAGAGCTAGTAAAAGAGTGTATTGTGGCTTGTGAGACATCACCTTTGAAGAGTGTTGTGGGAATTGAGAACTTATTGAAGTGTACTGTACAAAATAAAGGGCTTGTTCACCTCCACTTTTGTGGAAGTCTATTATATTAATTTAAAGGCTCATTAACCAGCACCTTTTCAGACTAAATAGTGAGCTGGTTTCTGGAGTTATTGTGACTACATAAAAAAAACATAAGATTCCCTCACGCATGGTCCAGTGTCTTTGCTCAGCCTGACAAGAATTTGTAACAAACTTCATGGTCCCTACCACTGGGTTGTGGTAAGAAGTGCCACAGAAAAATTACCTGCACAGTGGAGTTTTAAAGCATATGTCTACATAGTCAATTTTTCCCCTGAAATAAAAACGGTTTGTCTTGATTGATACGAGTACTACTTTCTTTTTTGTAAGCTATAAAGTGATTTTTTTTCCCAATAACTAAAATTTTAAAACATTTATGAATATTCAGAGACTCACAGGGTATAGAGAAAGGAGTGAGTAACAGGATGCTTTTCAACATCTCTCAGAATGGATCTTACTTTTCAGATCTTATTCATGGTATTTTTGATTGTACATATAACTGGTAGTCTGAAAACACTGCATAAGCCATTTATTTAAGATTTAAATATTTTATATTAGAGTTTAATTTTTTTTTCCTTTACTGGTAACTGGTTCCTCTCCTTTGATATCTACATTTCTTCTGTTAATTTAAAATTAAAGGGGGTATCAAGACTTACTGAGAGTGACAGTGTCATCTAAGAAGAAAGGAAGAGAAGAAATAGAAAGGTTCCCATCAAAGTAGGTACTCTGAGAAATGCTTCTGACAAGACCCAGACTGAAGCTGACAGCAGCTGGATTATGCAATCAATTTATGTAACTATGTAAAGAACTCTTCAGGAGTATGTAAAGGTGGATTTGGATTTTTTTGATTCTGTAACATCTGTGAATACGATTTCGCTGCTATGCACAGGAAAAGCTTTCACGTTGCAACACGTGAAACTGAAGATACGTCTGCAAAATACAAACCATTTTTCAGTAAAATTAATTCTTTTTTTTGTTACTCAGTGTATATTAAAAAGTAAAAGCAATCAGTGAATATGCCAACTGATATTTTTCATGTATAACAGATCTGTGTTGCATGGACCCTTCAGGTCAAAATCAATAAGGGGAAAATACTTTCTCTCCAGGTTTTCTTTTGCTGTTGCTATCCTTCTGAAGTGATTATAGTAAACCTATTCAAAGAGTGTCCTGGCATTAATTTGACATTTTAAAAGATCGAAAAGTACCATGTTAGATAGCTAGGGAGCCCCCAGACTGTAATAACACCAAAAAGGAAACTAATAAAGTAAGGAGCAAGCATATGGCATGCAGTTGCATTTCTTGCTATTGATTCTGAAACTGCTGAAGTGGAACTTCTTTATCAGCAGCTACATAATCAGCAAGTCAAAGCAATGCATCTCTGTCTGAAAATACAGTAAAACCACTCTGTCAATTTAATCAAAAGATATCAGTTAGAGAAACCTGGAAAATTATATGATATTACATACTGATATGTGTAAGATTGTCAAGTCTGATAACTGACAAGCTGGTAAACTCAAACTGTGAAGAAATGCCTGGAAACATACTGATCTTTTAATTATTAGACCAACATGGCATCTGTTGAATCTTCCTAGTATGCAGAGGAAACACTTCTATTGCTATATTCTTTAAAAAAGAATGATTTCTACACTCAGAAGTGAACCATTTCTACTGACTGCATTCCAGCTGGTGTGGCAATGTCTTTGTCTCCAACTTCTTGCTTTTGAGTTGATCACCATAATCTATGGCACTTCATTATATTCACAAAAAAATTTGATACTATTAATAAACCTAAAAAACCTTTCTATTGTAGACCTTGCTTACTCCAAAGCTGTAAGCAAGACCAGATGAAACTTGAGATGCCCTCTTTAATTCTTTCAGATCCAAGGAGATTTGACTTCCAGGAAAAATATTTTAACAGATTATAACAGCAAAAAAATTAGTCCAAAGACTAAGAATAGGGAAAAAAAAAAAAAAAAAGATTTAACAGTATACTTAACTATGCCAATATACCTCATTATTCAGTGTCCATAACAACCCAAACTGTAATCCATCAACATTCCACTATAAAAGCTAGCTCCCTGATTAAGATTTGAAGAGGAGGAAGAATGATGTCCTTCTGCACATGAAATAAAGTTCCTGTGGCTGTATTCTGCAGCACGTGGCTATGCAGTACACAGATGAGGTCCTGAGGCTGAAGAGTCATTTGACTTCTTTGCCATTCCATACAGAATCACAGAGAGAAGACTAACACATCTATAATACCATAACTAATATTTTTTAAAAAGATGCATTAGTTTAGACCTTAAAAAACATTTCTGTGTAAGGAACACTTTGTATCTGCATTATGTGTAGAAGTAATAGAAATTAGTGTTCTGCACAAAAATGCTTTCATTTACTTATTTTTCAAGAAAATTCATTATAAGAGGGTTTTTTTTTAGTCTGCTGGCACTATTCATGTTGGCTTTTGATCTATCATTTTAACAGGATTCTTTTAAATGTCAGTAATTCCTTAGATGTATTGAGTGTAAAACCATATACAAAGATTTTTTTGGATATTTTGGGAATTTTTAGAACTAATTAGAATTCATATTTGAAGGATGAAATTTGCAGAAACAGGGAAAAAAAATCATTCATCTTCATAAAAATTCTGGCTTAAACTATTAGAAAAACAAGACAACTTTCAAAGTTAGTTTATGTTATGGACTTGAGGAAAATGCTCCATCTTCTGTGTATAAAATCATATATAGGACCAGATCATTAGTTGGTGTTAGACATTATTGAACTTTACCTACTGAAATATGTTAACTCATTTACTAGTTTTATGACTTTAAAATCCATCTGTATATATAAACACGACTGATCTTCCATAAAAACTACTATGACTTTACAGAGGAACTTGGTCTTTATAGACCACACCTGCAGTAGCAGGTAAAACATATTGGTAGAAGTAGAGATAGAGTGTAATATGTTACCTTGGGAAGTTCTATACTAGATAACTTTCTTATATAATTTATATATGTGTGTATGTATTAATTTATTTATATCAGAAATAGCTTTGGATTATTCTACAGACTCAATGCTCACTTGTGTCAAGCTCCTAGATATCTTTCAACTCAATTACATCCAGAAGAAATCCAGCTCATGAGCACAGCATTCATTTCATGAAGCAAGCACAGTAAATGGTATGATAAAGAGATTTTTTTCAAAACCACACTGCTATGACTTACCAAAACACTATGATAGGCAGTTGTAGCTGCTCATCAATGGAGCTCTGACATGATGTGAAATTTGTCATTAGAGAATAATTGAGAAAATAAGAAGTTACTTTTTGCCATAAAGGAAACAAAGCCAGATGAAATGGTGGTGTCCGTGCCTGTTTAAATCTCATTGCCCATATTTAATACTTGTTTGGGCTTCTTCTACTCCCAATAATCCTTTAAGAATGGGTATTCCCGATGTGTTTTGTATTTAGAGTTCATTTGAACTTTGATTTTTTTGTTGAGACATATTCTAGAGCTAACAAAAACAGCCTTGTTGCTTTTCTCTTCAAACAGCATCTAGAGTGTTTGCATCTGACTTTGGATACAGATTTCTAGCACTTTAATAGTTCTTGCATATTCTCATGTTCTCTTTACTGCTTATGCTTATGGGGTTTGTTTGTTTACTTGTTTTTTTCTTCCTGAAAATAGTTGTCAAAATAAGTTACCTTGTTGAACAGCTTAAGTCTAGCTTGCTAGTAATTGGCATCTCTGTATAACGACCACATGTGAATATATTCTTATACATGCACACAGACACATTTAATAGTGACCATATAGACACAACATAATTTGTGCCTAATATACATGTATATACTATATATATGATAATTCAGATTTTGTATATGGAAACATGAAAATGACTGTCTCACTCCAGTGTAAGACCTATGAAGGAATCTCTATCTTCAGTGGCCTCTGTTCTTAATGTTGTTTGGTGTTATGTTTGGAATGCTGTGATTACTTTGAAACTGTACATGTTGCTGTCTTTATAAGAAAAGTCCTATTGCTGTTTTAGACCATGAAGTTAGGCAAAAACCTCAGCTTTACTGGTTCCTTTCTTTTCAGCCACAAATATATATACATCAACCTAACTGTCTTGTTACATCTTTTCATAATCATGAGTTCTATGAGGCAAGGAAAGTTCCTGATCAGTACTGTGACAGTATGAGGAGATTCTAAGTTTCAATTATTCTAAGTATTCTAAGTATCATTTAAATATCGTAAGTATTCTTAGTATTCTAAGTAGCAATAATATTGGGCCTTGGTATTATTTATTCCCTTTAGAATTTCAAGCTTGGACACCAATGACTCAGTCACAAAACTCTCATAGATATAAGGGAGATCCAAGCTGTAGAGTGCTTGCCCTTGAAAAAAAATCTGTATTTTCTGAGTCACAGTACTATTTGCAAAGAGTTTTGCACTGAGTATACTGACATAATGATTGCAGCAGCAGATTATAAATAGCTGTATTTATACATAGCTCTAAACTAAAAGAGCAGCAGCTATCTTGAGACATTTTTAGTAAGATTTTTTCCCCCACTCTTTAATTTATTCCTTTCTCCGTTATGCCTCAAAGAATCCTGGGCTTGAAGCTTTAAAACTTATGACTCCTCAACATGAAAACAGACAGTTCTTAATCACAGTTTAGGTGTTGTGGTTTTCAGAGAGAGGAGCAGCAGCTGTACAGTCTTCCTGTTCCTTAGCAACAGAGCAAGGGGAGATCAGGAGACTCCACTGGAGGGAGCCTGAGGTGCTCACTTGTTGCTTTCAATATCTTTCTCCACCTGCCACAGACTATGAGTGGACCAAAACCAAAAACAGACTGCCAAGGAAAGGTTCTGTATAAATGATTTAATACTGCTCCATACCAAGTGTATAATAACAAAACACTAAATTTGCTCAGTTAAGCATTCAACGGTAAGGAGGGGGCAGAAAAAAAAGTGAAAAACATACATGCTAAGCTCTCAGTTAAGCCAATTAAATTTCCTTATAAATTTTCCTCCCAAATCTTCATTCGCGAAGCCTAGTCATGATGATGAAATTTTACAGTGTTTCTTTAAAATACTTGCTCACAGTAAAAAATCTGAATAAAATAGAAGGAACATAAAGCAGACTTATCTTTGCTTGTTTATCAGGCTACGACAATAAAGTAGGGACAAGAACGGTACAGGACAGGTTATTATTTGCAAAATCTGGAGTTTATGAGTGTTTAGAAATAAATTCAAGACACTATGTAATTTAAACATTAGGTATTCTTAGGTAGTTGAAATTATATTACTTAAACGTAAATATATCAATTTTTGAAAAAAATCCTATGCAAGACTAATTAATCTGTGGACTCACAAGAGTCCAGGCTGCAGATTGTAATTTTCAAAGGTGATCTTCTGTCAAAATAAATCACTACATGCTACATTTCCATGGATACATTTTTTTAATTCTTTATTATATTTAGGCTTTTAAAGTAGTTTAGTTGTTTTGCACATTCATGGTGTTGTGTTCCATATGTTTCTTTATTTCACAAATTAGGACATGGAATGCTCTTATGATGTCTTGAAAATCTCTACTTCTACTACAGCTGTTGTAACTGATTCACTGTCTAAAATAAAGGAATGTTTGACTTCTCCCTAAATGAACAGTTGTGTTGTTTTTTTTTCTTTATATCAGAGATTAATTTAGACATAAAATCATTCTGTAATATGATAGGTAAAATAACTATAGATAGATAGCATTAATACAAAACTGAAGAAAGACTTTTTGTAATGGAATTAACTTTCTGTAGAATGTCTAAAAAATAAAGACTAGAAAGAATAATTTTTTTCATTACTATTACCTTATAATAGTCAGATATGCTAATTATAATGTACCTTAATAAATATTAGCAATAAGAAGTGTTAGAAATTCAGGTGGATTTCCTTCCACAGATTGGTTGTCTACCCAGAGGCAGGAGGAACAAATAAAAGAATAAATGCTTTACATAAAATTTTATAACCCCTTTTTAGTGCTTTGGTTAAACCACAATATAAGTAAGCAGGTTTCATGTAAATACATTAATTCAGTAGTTTAAGTTAAATATTAATCACTTCTTGTCTTAATCTACTGCCTAATGATGCTATGAGTCTTAAAGAGCTGGCACATATCCCCACAAAGGTGTTTGCATTTAAGTTGCATGTAAAATGACTCCTCTGTTCCATTCCTTCCACATGAGACCAATGTGGATTTAATTAATTTGAGTTTATAAAGCATTCTCATATTCTCGGATGAATTGCACAATAGAAATGCCAAGTGGTAGTGTTAAATAGCAGAATTCAAAAGAAAAATAATTGAAAGAAAAGAAAAATTACGTAAGTTATTTACTATGAATAGAATAGGAAAGGGTTATATCAATAATTTTAAAAGTTTGTATGTTTTACAAGTTTGAATGTATGGCTTGGTCTGGAAGGCAACTTAAAGATCATACAGTTTCAACCCTACCATCATGAGCAGGGATGACATCCACTAGACTAGGTTACTCAAAGCCCCTTCCAACCTGGCCATGAACAGTTCCAGAGATGGGTAATCCACAACTTCTCCGGACAACTTGTTCCTGTGCATCACTGCCCTCTAGGTAAAGAATTTCTTCCCAACACCTAATCTAAATCTCTCCTTGTCCTATCTGTCCATGTAAAAACCGCTCTCCCTCTTTTTTTATAATCCCCCTGCAAGTACTGAAAGGCCACAAAAACATCTCCCTGGAGACCTTCTCATCTCCAGGCTGAACAAACACCGCTCTCTTAACCTGTCTTTGCAAGAGAGGTGTTCAGCCCTATGATCATTGTGACCCTCCTCTAAGACTCTCTCTAACAGGTCCACATCCTTCTTTTTTTGAGGAATCCAGACCTAGATGCGGTACTCCAGGTTACAAATAAAATGCACTTTAAAAATAAATGTATTTGTTATAGTTTCAGCAGAGATTTTAAAGTTTCAGAGTACTAAATTTCACTATACCAGACAGTCTGATACTGAATCATTCAGAAAAAAATTCTGCAGATACCAGGTACTGCTTCAAAACTGAAATTGTTCCAGGCTTAATCATGTAATGAGCTGAATAATATAGAGACAATGCTAGCAGCTTCAGACAAATAGTTTTATTTAGAAGAGTGGAATTTTCTTATGGTTTTAATAGCATTTTAATTAGGAGTGTTTTATGAGTCTTCATAAATTTTTGCTTGTGAAATTCCAAGACCGTAGAATGTTCTTAATCCCATTAAAAATGAAAATATATTAAAATAAATTTAAAAAATAAAAGAAGAATTAAAAAAATAATAAATACTGTACAGGAATTTAATGCTACAAAACTGAATAGCACTGAGACTCATTAACTGCCATAGACATTGGTGAGAAATGAAACTGCTTAAATCCTTACAGAAATTCTCAAAATTTTGATAGAATTTCAAGTATCTAAAGAGGAAAAAGCTGTGACAGTCTGTCTTTTACTACAAGAGGCTTGCTAAATGAGAAGTGTGATGATTTTTGCGTTCATTCAATATACTTATGTATGTTGTATGTTGAAGATCATTTTGTGTGCCCATGAATCATTGACTAACTTTCCATTTTCTCAGGTGGGTTATTTTACTGTGCAAATATCATAACTCCAGTTCATTACAATGCCTTCTAAGCAGCTTTCCTGGGCAGCATACCCTATTTTGTACAGTTTATTTATTACCTTCTCTCTGGGGATGTCCATACTTCTTGACAATGTATTCTTCAACACCTGAATTGTCTTCCTGACTCCACATCTAAAAGGGAACACACCATTTGTGTGATGCTTTACATCGCTATTATAAGTTTAGGATGGTCAATACTCGACTTCTTACTACTTGCTTGAAAAGTATTATATTTTTGCTAAGATTTCCCAGTTTATAAATGAGATGTCATTGTGAGATCAGAACACTTCCCAGCTGTAGAAATATTTTCTGTACTACCTCTTATACACTGACTCTTCTGCATTTTCTTATGATTTTCTGATGTCTAAGAGGAAGAAATCCTACAATATATTACTTAATAAGCATGTTACAGGACATCTGTCCTTTGTATAACTGACATAGTTATCTATTTTATCTTTTCTTTGATATGTTAAGACGATTTACTCAGTGAAATAGGTAAAACAGACACTTCATCTTTGAATTGTCTTGAACATACTTAATTTTACTATAACGTATTTCTACTAAGAGTATTCTTACTAATATTAAGAATGTGTGGGTGTTCTCAGGAATGTGAACTAACTCTCCCTCAATGCTTGGAGAGTAGGAGGAAAAAATATCTTCAGCCTACAGCTGTTTCAGATTAAATGTTGGAGTTCTCCTGCATTCCAAAACAAAACCAATTCTAAGTGTGTTTTTTGACAAATGATCCTACAGATTTCCCACCCACAGATGCTTAAACATACAGAGGCAGCTACTGTGCAACTTCCAAAATGAAAACTTGGAAAAATACTGTGAAATAAAGTCAAAACAAAAAGCATTACCTGGATTTGAGTAAGAAAATTCTTCCATTTGATAAAGAGATCAAGACACTACTTGATTTAAAATCTGTACAGAGGCTATGCTTCATGCCTTGTGTAGTCTTACATTTGAACTAGTCTTTGTGAACAAGTCCAACAGGACTTTGGTATTATGTCCTCTTGGGAATCTCTGCATTGGAAACTTCCTTGCCTTTTTTAATTTCTTCCTCTATTTCCATTTACAGGTTGGCTTAGAAAAGGTACAGAATCACAGAATCACAGAACATGTCAAGCTGGAAGGGACTCAAGGATCATGGCCCTACACAAGACCATTCCCAAAAGTCACACTATGGGCCTGAGACTATTGTCCAGATCCTTTTTGAACTCTGTCAGGCTTGGTGCTGTGACCACTTCCCTGGGGAGCCTGTTCCAGTGCCCAACCACCCTCTGGGTGAAGAACCTCTTTCTCATATCCAACCTAAACCTCCCCTGACACAACTTCAGGCCATTCCCTCGGGTTCTGTCACTGGTCACTACAGAGATCAGTGCCTGCCCCTTCTCTTCCCCTCACAAGGAAGTTGTAGACTGCAATAAGGTCTCCCCTCAGTCTTCTTCTCTCTGGGCTGAACAGATCAAGGGACCTCAGACACTCCTCATACTGCTTCCCCTTAAGGCCCTTCACAATTTTTATTGCCCTCTCTGGACACTCTCTAAGATCTCTTTCTCATGAAACGAGAAAGGGTCACCTTTCTAAGTGACTTAGGAAATCAGAAGTTTTAACTTAGATAAAATTGTGTCCTAACAAACTAAAAGATTTGCTTTCTTGGCATAGTAGTTGTCTTTTCTTTTAGGACTACAATTCGTTTCAGGATGTAGAATGCAGATGAAACAAAAGAACAAATAGAGAGTGGACTGTAGGCCCACCTGCAAAAAATTAGCTTACAAGCAACCTCAGAAAACTTGATCAGTAAGAGATTGTTCTGTTAAGAAGTAAATTCAGTTAAAGATTGTTTAAGCTAATGGGAAATTCTAGTTATCTTTAGCCAATCATGAATATATATGTCTCTTAGTTGGTTCTAGAACAATTAGTTTAGGGGTTAAAGGTCAACTGAATCAATTATAGATGTTAGGAGGTCTGCCAAGCTAGTAAAACTCTGAGAAAACAACTGCCCCCCACCAGAAGAAATGAATGCGAGATGGCAGTCTAGCTCCATGAATGAACTCCATGGTGATATTTATTCCCCAAATTATGACATAATTCAAGGTTGGACTTGTGGGAACGAGGTTTCAATGAATACTGTATTTATACCTGAAATCTGTACTGATTCTTTGATTCATGCATGGCAGAGTACCCCCATGAATCCCCAGATGGTATATTGAAGAGATACCCAATCCAATGATTTCTGGTTCTTTGGTTTAATTCCTTTTTTTCACTTATATTGCAGTGCTCAACGCTGTACACAATACTCAAAGCGAGGCCACACCAGTGCAGAACAGAGCAATCACCTCCCTCCTGTGGCACTGCTTTCCAGCATCTCATTCCCCAGAGTGTACAAACATCTAGGGTTGCTCAATTCCAGGTACAGAATCCAATGCTTCCCCTTGTTGAACTTCATATAGTTGGTTATTGCCCAGTCTTCTAATTTGTCATGGTCTCTGTGCAGGGCCTCCCTGCCTTTGAGGGAGCCAAGATGTTGCTAATGAAAAATATTGTACAATTGATATAGAAAATTGAAATTATTCTATCACAGAAATATACAGAGAGGAAAAGCTGGAGATTTTACATTAAATGCAACTATTGTTCCAAAGTAGGCTTTTGAAAATAATGCATATCTGAAAAGTTTGTTTTCTCTCTCTTCCTTTTTTCCATTATTTTTCTTACATCTTTTTTTTTTTTTTCATTTTCCAGCATAAAAATGTCCAGGGGCAGTGTGAGGCTGGGAAGTTTATGGGTTATAGTCTGGACAAACTTATGTTGGGATAGGAACAGCTTCAAGATGGCTTCTAGAGAAATAATGATATTAATAAACCTTTCTGGAACTGTATCTGATCCCTCTCAGCATAGTCCTCATTTTCTCTGCCAAAAGATGCAAAGGCCAGTTTCTGCATCCCTCTTCTACTTCTCCAGTGAAAAGAAACAAAGGAAGTAGGAAAAGCTTAAAAAAATGAGATGCAGCAGAGTGAGTGTTGATGCAATCCTTCCAATGTAGTCATAACTAGATATTGTCAGTCAATCTGGATTTTTTTTTTTTATTTTGATATTGGGTCAAAAAGCTGTAGGAAAGTACAAAGTGCCATGAAAGAGTTCTGCTTTTCAGAATTAGTTTTGATTCTTACACAGAACCAATTAAAGCAAGATAGAACAAATGGAAAACTAAAAATAGAGAACTAGTTACCATGAGCACCTCAAATTACACAATTCAACAAAAGCTTGAAATAATCTATATATTTTCCAGAGAATCAAAACTGAGAGCAGATATCAAATAAATACGTTAAAGACTCTACTTTCATGCTAAGCATAGTAAAGAGAATTGTTTTCAAACTAATTTCCTCTAGACATAACCACTGTCTTCAAGAAAAGTAAAAATACTTACAGAAAAGTCTTTACCTGAAAGTCTTTTTAACATCTGATAGGGACAAATCACATCAGAAAATATCTGAAAAATATCATCACAGTTTCTCTATTCTCACTGTCCCCTGAAGCTCAAAGTCTGGACTGCATTTCTTGACTTCTAAGGATAGATTTTGAGGGTCACATTTACATTGCAATTTTGTGAGGAAATACACCACAGAAATAAAGGCTGGGATCACATGATGTTTCCATTTGTACTCTCTAATTTCAACTATAGTTCAGCTTGAGTAGACACGTCTTTGTCAAAGCAAAATCTCAACAATTGTGTGCTGCATACATCATCATCATCATCATCATCATCATCATGGCTAGGCTTTGTGAACGAAGATCTGGGGACGGCTCTACCCATGGTTGTTACAAGCGCGTTGGTGGTTAAAAAGGTCAATATGAGATAGACGCGTCCTGTTGCAATGCTGCATACAATAGCAATGACAATGTGACAACACCCTCCAGCCTTGAACTTATGAGCTACAAAAATCTAAACTACCCTGCACTACCCTAATAAACTGTACTTGCTTTCAACTTTATCCAGTAGTTATGGTCTTTTATTTCCCTTCTTTTTCGTGAGGAAAACAGTATAGAAACATGCTGTGATAGAAATATAATTGATGAGGATTTGATCTTCAGTTTTCAAAGCAGCATAGGCCTTCTTGAACTGCTAAACAAATTACTTTTGTTGCATTCAGTATACTGAAGGTGTGTTCCATCAAGCATGACATATAATGTTTTTGTTGGAGTCTAGGTAATTTCTAAATTTGTCTATCTAATGTCTGTTTTTATAGGTTATATCTGAGTAGTTTTATTAACTTTAATTGATTTGATTTACCAAAATTAATCTACTCATGCAATCCAGACAGTATACTGAAAATCATCCTGATTACAGATAGATAACAAGCAAGGGCCATCTATTCTGCACAATTTCCCCCTACCATCCCCCCAACTGTAATCTCACAGTGGCACCATGTCTCATTATCTTCAATCACATCTGTTGACACTTACATTCCAAAAATACAAAAATACTTCAACAGCAGAGGAAAAGAAGGTTTAGATTATGGATATTACAGCAGGTGCTGGGAAGCCCACTGAGAGAAAACAGTGTCAAACTTATACAACATGAACACACAGCTTGCTGTTGCTTTGACTAAAGGCAATTTTATGGCAAAGGAAGGACACAGGGGAACACATTCGAGAACAAATAAGTAGAAGGGAAATGGAACACAAAATAACACAGGCAATGCAAAAAGTAGATAAATGGCCAAAAACGCATTATTACCATCTGGCCAAGAGCAAGGTGCCTGATGCCTTTACACATGGGATATTGGCAAAATGAAAAATGCACGTGGTGTTTCTTGCAGTAAGTCGAAAACATAGTTCCATTGTTCAGGGTTCTAACGTCACAGTAAAACCAAAAAATATAACGTGATTCTTATTTGTATCTGCAATCAGTTAGATAGAGGGCAACTGATTTAGTCAAGAAATTTTCCAAACTTCTTAAATTGCACAAATATGTTACTGTTTTTTTTCTTTATAGACAGCACTAAAAGTACATTGCAAATATAGAAAAAGGGCTGCACAACTTATAGTGCAAGAGAGCTTGAATGGTATTTGAAGCAACTGGGATCAAGGGATAAATATGGTGCTTGTGTACAGAAAACTCTAAAAGGAAAATACGGAAAAGAACAGTCAGTCTCATTTCAGAGGCTGGAAGAATAGCTATTACCACAGTAACTATTACCAGCCACATGAAGGAGTATGGAAAAAGGCAACAAGTATTTACCAGGGGGAGTCTGGCTTGTCTAACTTGATTGCTTTGTATAATGAAACAACTTGGTAAGCAGATGAAGGGAAGAATGAGGGACTTTTGACATGGTCTCCCAACAATAGAATTTTTTGTAAAATGGACTGGATGGATGGACCTTAAGTTGTATGAAAAACTGGTTAAACAGACAAGTTCAAAGGATGGTGGTTAATGGCAGTAACCAAGAGTGGAGTCCCTCCAGAGCTGATATTGTGCTCAATACTATTCAATATCCCCATAAATTACTTTCATGACAGAAATTAATACGCTGTCATGTCATTCACAAGTAAAAACAACCTCAGGGGAGACTCAGACAATAGGGAAGGAAAAAATGGAAGGCTGGGCCAACAACAACCACATAAGCTTCCACAAAAGGAAATGTAAAATTCTTACATCTAGGTCAGACTAATCACTAGTAGTTCATGGGTGATCTAATCATAGTCTCCTGGGACCTGCACTCTTCATAACATGCACAGTGACAGGACAAGAAGCAATAGAAAAGTCATTTGAGGGCAAATCCCTGAAGTGACTGACTCTCTATATATCAAAACAAACAAACAACAACAACAAAAAACCCCCCACCAAAAATTTGAGGACAATTAAATGTTGGAATAAAATGCCTGGAGGAGTGGTGGAATCTCCCTCACTGGAAATACTTAAGAATTCGCTTGATGGAGTCATGGATAACCTTACCATAGTCCCTCTTTTTTAACAGAAGGCTAGGTCAGTGGAACTACAGAGGTCCCTTTCAAACCTCCCTTTTGTGTAATTCTGTAATTTCTGTGCTTCTGTTGAGGCAACAACTTAAATGACAGGTACTGAGATAAGCCATACAACTCTTCCTTCTCACATCTCTAAATCTGGCACTAAGAACCCCCCACAAACCTTCTGTACCATGCACTATCAATCTAACACTGAGATGATTCCTTTTTCTCCTCATTCTATAAAACATCAACTCCTGAAATTGTGAAACTTTAAGTCATAGTCCTTTTTTAACCTAGAAAATCTCAAGTCGTTTGTCTTTGCAGAATTTTATCAAACATATATTACATACCATGTGGTAGATGTCTCTCATTATCATTATACATCATGAGCATTTAATGTTGAACATGTGATTTTTATTTATTTTTTTACTTAAGATTTCTTTACTTAAATTTTAGCAGCATCTTCAAATTATTTTCTCAAGAAACTTGAATCCTCTCTAGGGCAGTTTCTAGCTAAAGATGTTTTGTTACATTCACTGAGCAGCATATCATGTTCAAACTTTACAAAAAAATGCATTGCTTATTCTATTCTAAAACAGTTTTTCCAGTATGAAGTATATAGCGTTTACTGATTCTTTTTTTAAGTTTTTTTTACATTTTTATTTTGTTTTTCAGAGATAGTTCACATTCCAAAGTACACATTTCAGATTTCAGGCAAACTGATTTTGTATAATGCTTCTGGGTACCAATATGTTTCATTCTTATCTACAATTGCAGTTTCATAGCAACTAATATAACTCAGAGGAGAAATAGTGTAAGAATACTAAAACCAGATTAAAATGAAGAGTAAAACTAATGACATAAATGAAATAAACAGTACTATAAGGTACTCCAAAGGCTTTATTGTCTCTCCTGGATATGTCAATGTTACTATGGGAACTTCAGTTTTTGCATTTGACATGATTCAACTGTGGCAAGTGCTGACTGAAAAAAATGAAAAGAGCAACCACCAAAAAGATACTGTGATTTTTTTTTCTTTAAAATGTAAAAATTTTTTTCCATTTTACATGATCCAACAGATTGAAAAAGAATGTGAAGAAAACAGGGAAAAAATGAGAAATTCTCTCTCATATCACATAGAATTCATTATCAAAGAAAACAAGTCATAGGGTTTATATAAACTTAATTTTAATGGTTAAAAGACTTTAAATTATCCAGTGAGTGTATTTTCAACAGGGGTCCATGAACCATATAAAATAAAGTCTGCAGAATCTGCACTTAAATCTTGAAAGTATTTGTCTTTTTTTCCAAAATTTTGAATGCTACCTTACAGCAGCGGCACACAAGGTATTATGCTTCCTAACCCAGCTCCTGGATACTTTATCTGTGTAAAGACACAGTTGTATTTACAGCACTATACACTATATCTGAGAATCCTTGAAGATAGGATCTAAGTTGTGTACCACCCAAGCTGCAATTACTGTTCCTCACAGTAACAGCTCTTTACACTCTTATTCCCCTTATGGATAGCCCTTTCTCTCCAGTCTGTGCAGTGACAGGAACCAAATATCTCTGCCTACCATGGACAGACTTTTCACTGATTCTGATAAGATTTGTCAGACTGTCTGCAATGGCTGCTAGAAGAAAAGGCTATTTCCTCAACAGTAGGTGACTACTGCATTTACACATCAACATAGCAGCAGAAAGCTTGTGTTCTGATCAGAGTAAGATGACTCAGTTTATTGCTTGTACAGCTTTTCTTAAGGAAAGATAAGGTGGAAAATTCAGAGGACCATCACAAAGTCAGCACTATGTTGATATCTAAATGAGAGGAAGTTTTATTTGAGAAATGGTGGATTTGCCTGTGCAAATGTAGATACAAACCCACAAAAAAATCTAGGACCTGCTTCTTTCAGCTGTACCTGAGTTCTGATTTATGTCACCAAATCTAAAATTTTCACTACCCACAGATTTACTTCAGTAGTTACTATCCCTCATCCCATTCTTTCATTAGGAAAATGAACAGTGAAAGCACAGAAGTATATATTTGAAGATAGACCATCAAAATCTCCATAATATTGTGGTGAAATTTATACAGTGTTGACATCCAGGCAAATCTTCCTTTTTATTTAATTGAAAAGATTGATCTAATGTTTACTTCCTGTATGTTGTGTTAGACAGCAAAAATTGTGAGGAAACAATTGAGGCAAACTGACAAAACACTTCACCAAATTAATAACTTAATTTCCTTTAGTACTGCCCCCAATATTTCTCAGCTAGATCTAGATCTGAAATGTACAAGAGAGTCTGAATCTGTCCACAACAGTGTCAAGCAATTAAACTGTACTTTATTACTTATAGAGTGGTTTCTCAGTATTTCTTAAGCAACTCCCTTGAAAATTACTATTTATGAGTCTCATTTCTCTAAAACTACTACCAGTGCCATCTGCTGTGGCCAGATCAGAGGATGAAACACTAACGTCAGTGCCTGTTTTGTCATTTCTCAAGAGACCAAGATTCTCTTCTCATTCAGATTTCACAGCCCATATCCCTCTAGATTTTATCTATTATCTGACCCTTTCATGTCAGTAGCATAGTTTTCCACATCATTGGACTGACATACACCCTTTAATGAATTGACTATGATTCTGAGCTTGGCTAAACAGTAGAAACCACACAAACCTTTAGTAAGCAATTACTGCTGCAGAGTAACATACTGTACTTACTGCCAGAAACAGACCAACATTTTCTGACTGGAAAAGCTATGAGAGAAAAATCTGAAGGCCTGTCACATCTGCTCATTTTCTACCTTAATTGTTCATGTACAGTTTAACATCCACATGTATCTTCTAGTGCCTCAATGAGCAGAGCCAAATTGTTTAACTCAGTTCCTTTTTAAGTAGAATGGCACACTAGAGATTTTTGCAAAAGGAACTGGTGCAGTTTATGTGAGACTTCTTATCTTAGCAAACTAAATATATTCTCTAAATGTTTTCTTCTTTCATACAATAAAATTGCTGCCTATGTGATTGTCCCTTTGTGCAAAATTGAATTTCACATTTGCTGCTGTAGGAATCTTGCTGATAAGGTTGTGGTTGTGCTTAAAAACTTTCTGTACTGTGTTTATGTTATACAACTACCTTTTCATGATGTTTATAGAAATTTAGAATTCCCAACTCAAATCATTAAAAAAGCACCTTTTCCTGTCAAAAAGTTTGGTCTAGGGCATATTTCACAGACTACAATGCCTTATCACTCTCTGACCTCACAGAAAATGCTAAGGAGTTTCTCATGTATAGGCAATTGTGAAGTAAAAATGTAATATTTGCTCAAGGAGTGTCTAGAAAAAGGTCCTGGTAGCTAAAACATGGCTTTTGAAGAGGTTTCATATGGCAAAATGGAAGCTGTCAATCTTTTGTTGCAAATATTCTCTAAAAATGAATAATAAAATTTACAGGATGGCAACTACAGGATTGCATTAAATCCTCTAATTCATTACAAAATCATGGTTTTAATTGATTTTTTTCCTTGAGGTTTATTCAGTACTGCATCTTCTTCTATTTCCTTTCTTTCAATAAACTTAGATGACATTTGTGTTTTTCTTTCTCAAGTTTATTTCATCCCATTCATAAATCCTGCACAGCTGTGCTGTACAGTCGGTATACAGCATCTGCTGATACCAGTCCCCATTTGGGACTCCTGCAGTGTGTCACTGGCATGTCCCTTATGGTGAGTTTCAAATGGATGTGGCAAGATATAGTTGTATAAAGACACAGATTTTATATAGACATTATATCACCTGGACACTACCCTGCATTTAAAGAATCTCCATGGACTCAATTAAGTCAACTTTATGAGATGGAAAGGGAAAATCTAAGGAAGAATATATGATACATAGTCATCCTGAGTGTTGGTATGTCTTGACTGCAGAAGTAAAATTCCACAGATTTGTCATGTCTGTCCACGTAGAGGGCTGATGCTGTTAAGAAGCTACTAGGAAAGTATTCCTTATGTTTTGTCATAGTCAAAAAGAATAATCTTCTTGTCCAGGATACTTGAGATAAATAATAACAAGAGCAACTGCAGTTTGAATGAAATTTTGGCATTCCAATTACAGATAATCATGAAGCAGGGAGCCAGACAGCTAGCTATATAAGGAACCTTCACTAGCTCTAGTATTAGTCACATTTTTCTTTCTTTTTCCCCTCGTGCAAGAAGCTGCTTTAATTCCTACAAATACACAAGACTGGGGGCATTCTCAGTGAGGAGGATTGAAGTACGTTTCCTTGCTTTTATAGATCATACTTAGACTACGTATTTGAAGTTCTTTAATGAGGGTAGTTAATAAGGTTAATAGAAAAAGAGGAAATGACAGCCTTTTCCTATGAATCATCAAGAGACAGAGGCTAATACAGGTGCTTTTAATTTCTCTCTGGAAAAAATTGTTTTTCTCCATTGAATAGGTAAGAAAGCAAGGAGTGCCCTCTAGAAGGCACCCTGTGCCACTACTACTGACTAGAGTTGGTCATTGTAGTTGTGGACCAAAAGATTTTTTAAAAAATCACACTCTTTGTCATGGGATAAAGATGATTTGAATGGAAAATATAATCATACATTTAATTAAGGTATTCTGATTGGAATAGGACTAAGTAGATCATGGTTATATACACCAAACACTTACTTCATTCAGACAAACCAAAGTAGAGGTTGTGGCAGTTTCAATATAAATATATCAAAAGGCAGAGAGAGAGGAAGAGGCAGTATTGTTCTTCTGCAGAGCACAAGGAAGGCTAGGAGTAAAAATATGTGAAAAACAAAGATAGTAGGCAATATAGACAGGGACTCATTGAAAGAATTGACTCTGGTACTGAAACATAAAAAAAAAATACAAAACTAAAAGAAAATTCAATTATAAAAATGCTGTATAATAAACTGTTTGTGTATTTTGTAAAGAAAATAATTTACATGGATGTGAGGCTAGCCTGTGTAGATTTGGTCCTGATCTTTCATTCGTGTTACGTGCATGACTGAAAATAAATGGTGCAAAAAACTGTAGTCTGCTGTTACAAAAAGGAAGCATCTTTTGATGTTGCTTTTGTTGAAGGTTTTAGTCAAAAGTTTTCTGTAGGAATAATGCATATGTAAGTAGTCTAATAATTTTAGTGTTCATGACAGAAAGTTGTCATACAAGTAGCATTTTCAGTGTACACTTTCTTTGAAACTACTTAGCTATCATGATGTAAAAAATATTTAGTACTCAAAAAATAGGATATGCATATAGCCGGAATTTTGTATTTGAGTCAACATTTTATTTTTATTGGCTTAGAAGATCCCAAGTTAACTATAGATTCATTTCTCACTTTTCTCTTTTTGAAGTGAACTCTGATGTTAGCCTCAAGTGCAATTGTTAGGAAGCAGCGGTACAGTCTGAAGTAATTGTGTTCAATATTCAGAAGGTAGTTATAAGTTCATGTCAAGGTATTTCACAATTATCATATTGTTTGATGATATACTGAATGAATTTCAAGTATAAAATACCAAGGACCAATTGTCTAGTTTTGAAATTTCCAGCTTTTGATTAAAAAAAAAAGAAAGACCTGTGCAACAAATATTTTTCTCCTTTATTTGCCTGAGGAAAAAAAAATATAAAAGACAAACAATTTAGAATCAGTGAATTATAACGTCTGTAAGTTGTAGCTTGTCATTTAAGTCCTTCTCTCCAATATGCGAATGAAGCCCTCTTAATTTTAATGGCATTAAAATGGTGAAGGTGATGTCATGGAAGGGATGAAGAAGAATGGTGAAGCAGTGAAGGAATGGGAGTTCCACTCACCGACATCTATCATGATATGTGGTTATAAGCACTGTAAGGTACTGTTTAGAGTTACTGAATAATGTCATCCCTTCCAGAGATTTTATGAAAATCACATAATAAAAATATATTTTTGTCGAATTTCTGTAAATTCATTGATAATATTGAAAGTTTGGGCTAGTAAGTTCCAGAGACATGAGTAATCTGAGCAGATATCTTAAATCTATGTGTATGTGTGTCATTCTATGTTCTCTTTGCTGCCAATGAAAAGATCATGTCTACAATATTCTCAACTTAAAATAGATTTTTTTTTAATAAAAAATCCACAAAATTGAATACAAAATATATTTGTTTTTCTACATGGACTACGAAGTCAAAGGAAGTTAGCTTAGACATAAAATCACTATAGAAGTCTAAAAGATGGAATCCTACTGCAACTACCTTCAACATGTGTGAATCCATTTCTGAGGCTGTATTACTCTGACTATGTATATGTATATCTTAATTTTTTATGCCAAAATCACTAATTATATTAGAAATTTTGTTTTAAATTGCTTTTAAACGTTTCTACTAATTAATTATAATCCCTCATGTCTTCCTCTCTTGCCTCTTTCAACCCAAATGATGAAACTCCTATTTTCTTAATTTTGGGGCCTTTTCTTTTTTAAGGAAAAGTAAGAATTTTAGACAGATTTTTGTCTTTCAGTGATGTTGATGTATGGAGTTAAATATGATAATAACTCTCATTGCTTTGAGTTCAGAACTTAGAAGTTGCTGTAGGCACTTGCATTTCTGTAATAAAAAGTTATCCCCACTGAGACTGACAGACAAAAGCAGAGGGATAAAAGGGAAGTCGTATAAAATATTTTTTTTTTTGTTTGGTAGGGCATGACTTAAAGTCTTTTAAACTTTCTTTTGCAACAAAACAGCAAAAAAACTCCTAAAACATGGCAACATTTATATATATATATATATATATATATATATACACACACGTATAAAAAGGAATGTAATGGCAGTTTGCTTCTAGAAATAAAACACAGATGAGAACAGAGTTTACTGTCACAGTTTACACTTAACACAGTTTGTCTTCTGGAATTTTTTTAAAGAAAACAAGTCATTAACCACATTAATATTCTGTACTGCTCTATCACAGGGCAGATGTTTATCTGCATGCTTCATTGCATTATGAACAATGTGACCAATGCAATTGCCTTTCATGGTGTGGAAATGCTTGCTATGCAGAAATGTAAATACATAACATTTCCCAAAATTTTGCAATAACAGTCTGCTTCATAATTAGTAACATTTTTTGACTTATTTTTCCTACATTCCCTCACTGTTCCATTTTCGACACACAACTACATCTATGTCACTAAGTTCAGCCTAGGATCCTCTGTTTGGGTTTTAAATTATTCCTACATCTCTGCTTACTCAAAAATGAAAAAGTTTTGATTTGTTCTATATTTATCCTTCATAAGGACAGGTTAATATTTTTTTTCTTAGTAATCATAGAGAACTATGATAATCTCACTGTAAAGTAGAGTTACAAAATATGTCAGATGAATACTTCTCGCCTAAAAGTGTCTTTTTTTTAATCCTTTACTTGGAAAGGATTCAACAATTATGTACAAAGTAGATGTGTAGATGCATGTTAATGTGAATATGCAATCTCATCTATTACTAGACATGAAGAAGAAGCAAGCAAGATAAAAAAAAAAAGAAATACATAATGGGATATCTAGAAAACCTGCAGTCCCTCCTCATTCATCTGAAATGAAGAATGAGCTCAAAAGCATGAACAGGATCATTATGTTCAGAGAACACACAAACGACAGAAGTAAGGTTTATTCCCTCACAGGTAAGATTTACCTTTACAATAAAATTTTCATCCTATAATACTCAATCAAAATGGAAACTCCCTTGCGAGGCAAGAGCTAGGTACTAATCTGCTAAATCAACACAGCATGAACTGTACTTCAAGTACAACAGTGCCACTTATTTTCCTGCAGAATATCAAAAACACTCACAACTCACAAAGCCATCTCTGCAGGGAACTGTTATTTCATTTTTCTGCAAGTTGACAAGGTGTATCCAGACAAGATACTCTTTTATAAGTAATGTGGGAATTTGGTAGATACAAAAGGAGTAACAGGATGATTTGCACATGCTCAACTAAGTTATAAAAATACTTACTACATGAACAATACATACAATGTGAATAATATTTGATTTGTATAGAAGACGATGCATTTCTGAATTAGAGTGGAGTACAGATAAGGATTTTGTAAAGGGTGATCTGTACATTTCTAAAGTACAAAGGCTGAATTCTTGCACAATATTTCCATCTTGTAAAAATGCAAGTACTAAAGATGGTAATTAGGACATGAGGCAGAACACTGAATAAAGAATTGGATTTCAATTCCAGAGAGAAAATGAAGTTAAAATACATACACAGACCTCAGAAATAAGAAGTTATTTTTGGGTTTTTTTATAACATGGATGATAATAAGAAAATAGAAACACTTTCAAAAATTATCAACTTTCTGAGCTTGCTCTGATAAATCTAGGAGTTTCTAGCTGCTGACCCCTGTAGAAAATGTGATCTTTACTTAAAATCAGTTTTCAAAATTATTCAATCCAGTTACTCAATGCCTGTTACAAAAGAACATTTATAAAGGAGGGTTTAAAAGGTCTTTGTGTATATACATTTTCAGTGCAAAACAAATCAATGGATGGAGTAGGTTCTCAAAGGACATTTTGATCTTTTGTGTAGTATAGCCTCCTAACATTTTACATAGAACACGTGTACAGGTGGTAGAGTTAAAAAATGCTGAACCTGAATCCATTTGATAGAATTTTTAATTGATACAGTGAAAAAAGCAAATGAAATCAAATCAATGAAAAGACAGGTTCAAAGTCCTAGACACCTCATGTTGAAATGTTCTGAAAACAGCGTTGGAAAAGGACGGTGTAGATCCCTGAGGAAGGACACGAAATCAAGGCAGATGCTTTTATAAAAGTGTCAACACTCTTCCAGAGCACACAGTTAACAAGCTTGATTTTGCAGTGGAGAAGATCAATAAATAATTGGGATTGAAAAAGCAGTTCAGAGCACAGAACAATGAATTTTTAGTCTACAAAAGGGGTAACAAAAAAGGAAAAAAGCAAGCCATTTCATTAGACATAGATTTTAAAGCTATCACTAATGATATAATATGAATGATGTGCAGTTTAATGTTATAAAGTGCTAGGCTTTAGTCATCTAGAAATGCTACCTCTGAAAAATCAAGAGTCAGATATTCAGTTGGTTATTTGGCATGACATTAAGTGATGTGACTGGAATTGGTCGTAGATGGAATCCAATTATCAGGTGGCAAAGTTTTCATGTTACGCTTCTAATACTGACCACTGTCTTCTGATATCGTGGCATAAAGAATGAAGTTGTGACCACGGCATAAGTGACCCTTTCAGTTGTGCCTGCTGTTGTCATTTTATTGAGCCATTGCAGTTTATTATAGTACCTTCATAGTAACATTGTAGCAATGGTATAATAATTTCACACACAGTTCTAAATAAAATCAATTCTTACACCAGACTGGCCTTAATCAAACAAGTAGAAGTGTTAAACCACTCTCAATTCTATCAGGCACCAGAACTTTAAAGGAAGATTCAAAACTATGAATACGGTTAGAATCTAAATCTTCAGTAATTTAAAATGGGTCCATTCAGTAATTTAAAATGAAAAAAAAAGTCAGACCTTAAAATAGTGGTGTAATTTAAACTGTGGAATTGAACTGAGACATACCTAAAAAAGGGATTAAATCATACTTACGAGTTATTTTAAAATGTTTTATAAAGCAACCACAGTACTGTGTGCTGACACATTTAGAAAGAAATCAAATAGAAAATTAATATGCAGATTCATGCAAATTTTTTTACAGCAGGTTCTCATTAATTTTGGAAGGATGTAATACTTTGCATGTTGCAGTTGTCTGAACTTCAGGACTGCTGAATTTCCTTTGCTATCCTTCACTTTTCCCTTGTTTGTCATATTGTTATGAAATTTATAATATGACATGGATTTTTGGCTTTCAGTTTGTAAGGAAAGATTTATTCTTGTCTATTTAGATGTTGAGACCTGTGTGGTTTGGCAGTGTCATCTGGTTTGAATAGATTTAATCAAATTTAACCAATAGTTTTGTTTTGTTAACAAGAAAAAGACAGAGAATCAATCTGTGAAAACAAAGAAAGACATAAATTTTAAATAGAGTATACTAGAAACAGTAACTTTAACATAATCACCATAAAAATTAAAATTGCTTGCATGAAAGTGCTCTTAGTTCTGCTCAAAACTACTGAAAAATCATGCAGAAACCTATCTTGCAGACCTATTTTCTTACAGCACCTTGTACTGCTTTCTAGCGTTTTGAAGGTTAATCTCACAGACAGATCTCAGTTTTCTAATGCAGATATCTTTCTGTCATGTAGAACGGTACCTGCTAATTAAAGGTCAGTTTCAGTAAAATAAGAAATGTTAGTCAAGCTTTTAAAGGTTTTCATTATGGATTGTGTCCTATTGTACGCACATTATATACACTGCTGGACAGTGGTGCATAGTAATACTGTAATAAAGCATCATTGGTACGTACATATTTCTGGTGATGATAAGTGTTATCCTCATGACAATGCAGATGTTCCTTCTTTGTTACTGTTATGAGAAAAAAAAAGAGAAAAAGAAAAAGAAAAAAAAAGAAAGCAGAAGCAGGTTAAATTGTCTGTTAAGAGTTAAACAAGCCCATGGTTAGAAATTCTTAGGAAAAGCATTCATCATCCTCTAAGTCAGTCTGGAGATTTGATTTGCATATCATGTGTTATTTGCACTTCAAGAAATACAGGTTCTATTCTGAAGAAACTTTTAGGAAAGACTGTAGTTCTGAGGAAGTTGCTAGATATTTCTTTCTCTTCTGTGGAAAAATCAGTAATATGCCACATGGTGACTTAATCATTACTTGTAGAATGATTGAGAAGTCTGTACTCCAAATGCAACCTTTCCTTAAGGTTACTTGCATCTCACATAAAAACTTATTTACACAATCAGATTTTTTAAAAAATGTTTGTATTAATATAAAGTTTCTCAAGGAACCTTTAGATGTGGATCCTGATTCATTCTTCTTGTTTGTAAAGTTGAAAGAACTTCTTCTCATGGGGAATCCTGGTCTTTAATATAGTAAATGACCTATTGCTGTATACAGCATGGGTCAGACTGATGAAAATAAATTTAAAATAAGAGTTTGGAAATTAGATCTTAAACACATTACTCAAAGTACTAAAAATATTAAAAATTGGTTTTAAATGGAAATTCTTTAGTAGAACATATTATTCTGTATATTCACAATATTAACATGTACTTCACAGAGCTGCATAAATCAGTGTGTGGCTCAGAAATAAAGTCTTACTTGCAGTGACAGATACATAAAAAAGCTGGACTTGTGGGAGGTGGCAAGTTGAGTTGACTAGTTTTAGTTCTTTTTAGATATGTTTGACAGATTGAGACCATATTTTTTAAACTCCGGTTATAAAGGTCTTTTACCACAAGGCTTTTGACTCTGTCCTTACCAGCACAGGGAGTTCTGAAAACAAAGAAAACCAGAGCCAATATGTTCACAATCTCCATTATGGTATTTTAATGACTGAATTTTTTTAGAATCAGTGAGGTCAATGGTGCATCAGACAGTATGTTGTTATGTTGGAATTTACTGCAATGGAGAAACAACTGAGTAACCTCTGAAAAAAAGGAGTAATGGGTAACAAGAATAGAATAACCAAGTTAGTTATACTGCTCTTTCCTTATTTAACTTGATAGCAGCAGTTGGTGCTCATGGTCCTCATATGCACTATGTGCAGTTCAGAGGGTTTATTTCAGAGTCATTTTAGTCTGCTGCTCTGACCTGACTTTCCTTGCCGTGAATGTTGGTCAAAGCTGTTCAGTTCCTTTTCCACTGGGCACTGGACTTGGTAAATACTTAGCGTGGACCTTCTGGTTTAGTGTTCTCTAAATGGAGTCTAATTCACACAGTTAAAATGTGCTCTGTGGACTAGACTGAAGTGATAACCAAGGATGGCAGGATTCATGTCGAAATCACAATACTGTTTCAAACAAAAATGATACAGACCCACAGATCATGGGATAAATTATACAACACTACAACATTCTTTTTTTATGCACATACATGATCCCTTAAGAAAATTCCAAAAGTGTAAACCTAGATGCAAAAACTATTGTCAATATTTATGAGCACTGTATCAATAAAATTATTTCAGGTTTCTGATTCTTTTTGTTTGTTTCTTTGTTTTTCTCCTAATGATTTACAAGATTTCATATTTTTAATTTTAGTCTTATTTGCAAAATGTTCCCTCAACAGAGGTAATGTATTAGATTTTTCTTACAAAGTTTTTTTCATAATTAGAGAAAAGACTTTAATTTTAATTGAGGAAATTACCAGATACTAGTGAGTGAAAGAAACAGACAACTGCTTTCACCCAGAGAAATACAGTAATATCAGTTAAATACAGCAAGAAATATAGCAATTTTGTGATTACATTTACTATCAAACATGGTACTGTCAAGCGTCTAGTGTTTCCTTTGCATTGCTATTATTGTCTTTATCTGCTGTTTGTTGACTTTTCAATAACAAGTCCTATTAGATAATTTTTTGTATTACATATTAATTCATTAATTGCTTTATAGATGCCACTTAGTATGTATTAGTCTCCTGAACAGAGTAGGATTGTAAAATATGGTGGGCAAAATCCTGTGACATTAGTTCAATTCTGCAGTAATTGCATTTATTAAAAAGATATAAAAATAGATTATAATTGAAAGCTGCCAAAAATTGTTTTCCTCTTCCTGTATTAGAAACATGAAGAACCCTTGGTGAGTGCTTCCAGGGTTCTGACTGAGAATTCCTCTATGTCAATGTACAAGTGACCTAACAGAGATTAAAGTCATGCTTCTTCTACAGTTTTTTAAGTCTTATGATCTAACAGGTTTGACTCTTTAATTAGAGGGTTGCAAAGGAGAATGTCAAAAGTGCTTCCTGCTGTAGTACCTTGCTTGTTCTGTAACCATACAATTCAAGCGTCCTTTGTAGAAATATACATGGATTAATGTGGTCCTCGGTTTAATATATCTCTGAGCAAATTCCAAGTTCTTAACTTAATGAAAACTTTGCATTTACATCACTGAAAACCATTTCTGTTCTTCCAAAACAGAATAGGGCATTAGTTCTTCGAACTGATTACTGTTGTTGTTTTAAAAGTAATCTCAGCGTAGTAAAGTTTACCTGAAATTAAGCCTGATACAAAGCAAGCTAACCACATTCAATTCATTTTGATTTGTTGCTTAGCATACAACATTTTTAGCAATTTTCTACCCACACTTTCTAATTTTTTATAGTAAAACTTTAAACAATAAAAAATACATAAATAAATAAAATCTCATAGTCTTTAGAGAAACATTGCACATTCAGGAAGAAAATCAGAAGTTGTTTTCCCATACTAAACAGTTTATACTTTTGTTCTCTGCAGGTTTGAATGTCTGAAGCCATTTAAAATTAGTCAAGAGTCATATATTTTTCTTAATTTTAATACCAAAAACTGTTTTACACAACTACTACAACGGAGAGTAATCCGTTCTAAAATAATCTGCTATAGAAATTGTTACACCAAAGTACTGATGGAACTTTTGTCCAATATCTTTTACAATTTTCTATTATTTATCATCAAGTCCTTTCCTTGTATTTAGTCAACTGTTTAGTACATCGGACTAAATCTAATCTTCATTCTCTGATTCTCCCCTGTGAACTCCTTTCTTCTCCCACTTATTCTCCTATCTGTATATTTTTCTTGGGTATGGAAATTAACTGCAAAGTCGTTAATTCTATTTGTTCCTTTGCTGCCACTAGAATTCTGAAAAATTGTTGTAGCCTCCTTATTAACGGTTCAAAGAGTTTACCTTGAAGTATTTTTATTAACTCAATTAATTAGCATTTTAAAGGTACTTGAAATATCTGATTTGAAAGTTCTTTTAAAAGTGAAGTTAAAATGAGGAAAAGTTTCACAAATATATTTTCTGAGTAAATGAACAGCTATACCCAAATTTTCAATTATCTCTAGAAAAATGATAATATTATGTTTCGTTAAAAGGTTTTCACAGAATCACAGATTATTATGAGTTGGAAGGGATCCACAAGGATCTTCGAGTCCAACTCCTGGCACTGCACAGGACTATCCCCAAGAGTCTTGCTATGTGCCCAAAAGTATTGCCCAGATGCTTCTTGAATTCTGTCATGCTTGGTGCTGGGACCACTTCTCTGTGGAACCTGTTCCAGTGCCCAATCACTGGGGTGAAGAACCTCTTTCTCATATCCAACCTAAACTTTCCCTTACCCAACTTCAGGCCATTCCCTTGAGTCCTGTCACTGGTCACTGCAGAGAAGAGATCAGTGCCTGCCTCCCCTCTTCCCCTCACGACGAAGTTGTAACTACAATGAGGTCTCCCTTCAATCTCCTCTTCAGGCTGAACAGACCAAGTCCCCTCAGCCGCTCCTCACATGGCTTCCCCTCAAGACCCTTTCCCATCTTTGTTGCCCTCCCTTGAACACTATCTAAGAGTTTAATATCTTTCTTATATTGCAGTGCCCAACACTGCACACAATATTCAAAGTGAGGCTGCATCAACGCAGAGCAGAGCAGGACAATCCCCTCCCTCGATCAGCTGGTGATGCTTTGCCTGATGCCCCCAGGACACAGTTGGCCCTCCTGGCTACCAGGGCACACTTAGTTTCTCCAGTTTCCCTTCATTATACTTTTTTATACTTCAATGTTGACTGTGGAAAACATGAAAAAACCCACTAACACAACCCCCCCTCCCCCAAAAAATAAACCGACAACCAGAAAGAAGAATAGGAACATTAAACAATAATTAAACAAAATAGTATTATACTTCTTTTTTTACTTTGAAGTTTCACTGTCAAATATAAATACTCATGGAACATAAAGTTGGTATTCTTTTAGCAGCTTTGTTCTGTATTTCATGTGGAACCACTTTTTACATGCCCTTTTCCATTTATAGCCAAAGTTATGAAATCATAAAAGGGAGCTATATAATTTTAAACAAGTCTTTTAGTAGAAAAGTTATGGTTTATTATTACTTTGCTGGGTATTATAAGAAAGATGCTTGAAGAAAAACAATGGACATCACAGTAGAACCTGTAACACCATACAAGAACAATGCACAAGGAAAGAAAGGAATAAGCAGAAGTTTTCAGTCTTCTCAAGATGAGAATGGGAGTGTGACTGGCCATACTGCAGGAAGACAGGAAAAGCATCCAAAGGAGAATGACAGCAATCTCTCAGATGGAACTGCTAACAAGATGTCTTAGAGTGATACAGCATGACTGCAGGACTTTAATTATCTAACTGTACTGCCTAAAATAAAACAGGGAGCTAAAGGGACTGTTTCTTCCCCACGAGTGACCCTCAAAACCTGCCTGTTGACCAGCTCATTTTCAAAACAAGATTACTAGCTTGGCAGTTTCAGAAATCTGGTTTTGCAAGAGAGGCTTTGTAACAAGTCTATGTTATCCTGAAAGGCTCATTCTTAAAGAACAGGATTGAAGACCTATTTTGCTGTTCTGACTTATTATTAAAACCAGCCTTAACTGGAAACTTTAGTAACTGTGATTTCAGGATGCTTGTTCAAATCTTTTTCAAGGACTTTGGGTCTGCCTTCTCCTAGTAATCTAAAAATCTTTTGGACTGTTCAAACTAGAGACTTTTTCATCAAGCTTTCAGATGGGGAAATTTTCATTTTGGAAGAAATAAATTCTTTTGAACTTTTCAACGTGGCAGTTTTTTTACCAAAAATCTTCCTTATCATAAGCTGTTATCAAACCCATTAACCTCTGGCAAACTTTTGAATGGTTTACATGACTCAGTAACGATTTAGGAAATGTTGAAACAGGATAATGAAGTAACTGCATATCATGATCACAATAGTAATACAGAAAAATTAGTAATATTTGAATCTTTATCTGTTTTAGACATAAGTTAACACTTTAGTAGTTTTCCTAAACTACAACTGAAGATAAGTAAGCAGCATGTAAAATAACATATGAAATTAAATATATTTAAATAGAAGCCAGGGAAATGTTTCAAATCTACTCTAAATTATGATAAACCTCATGACAGTGTTGCTGGATTAAAAAAAAAAAAAAAGATAAAATATTGATCCAACATTATAACTCTAAAGAGAATTTTATTTAAAATATGACAGTTTATTTATTTTTAATTTTTTTTCCCAACATATTCTGTTACTTTAAGATTGTTAGTTTTTTAGTGTCTCTGTTTATGTCTTAGTTTGGGTTGTGGGTGGTGGGGCGGGGGAGTGGGAAGTCAGAATAAATTAACTTTTTGAGAAAGGTGAAAAATTCTTGAAAGAAACAGTAGTTATTAGTAAGTAAGTAAGAATACAGGCTTGAAACTTTAGAAAATCCTGAAAATGTTCCATAGAGGAAAAAAAAATGAGTGCATGCAGTATAGCCATCTCCAACTGCCTCAGAAGTTCCCTTTTCTAAGTTAGAATAATTATTTTTGTTCTGTTTAAAACAGACCTAATTTAGGTAGATGCAAAAAAATAATGATAGTAGGAAACATTTTTATTTATATTTATCCATACTGTATTGGTTGTAACAAGCATCTAACACTTATCTGGCAGGTTTTAGTTCAGACTGATAGTACTTTGATAACAGTATTATGCTGACTAAGAAATAAATTTTTAGTCATTTCATAGACTTTCTTTTAATCATTATTATTTATTATTGCTATTGTTATTTCAACAAAACTCTAACTTGTTTGGATATGATAAAAAATACTGAAGACCACTTCAGAGGTAAACAGTTTTAGAACAGAAATTTATTAAAAGACATAAACTTTTACATGGAAAAAAAAAAATCAGAGTTTCTGTGTCAAACACATTATTCTGGAAATGTTTAAAAATATATTTCTCCCATGTTTTCTTTCTGTGTTTTTTCATAGTAGAACGCTAGTCATGTTTCTTAGTACAGTAGCTTGTATTCTCTGCATAGTTTCTTCCAAGTCCCTAGTAAAACATTTTTTTCTCTATTTTTTTTAAGTTTGGTTATATATCTACTCACTGCTGCAAGTAGATTCCCTTAACGTCTCAAGAATGTCTCACTTTTTTTTCTACGTTGTAACAATCTTTTATTTTTGGTCATACATTTAAACAAGGAAATATACGAAATAAAAATAACCCTTAGGATAAAATTTAATATTGCATGAAATAAAGGAGAAGAATGGATTTGGAAATTCTACTTTCTTTTCAGCAACACTCTCAAACACAAGACAAAATTTTCACAAGTGCAAAAAAAGTAGTGAACAGTACCAATAAGTATTTTTTCATAAAGTCGAAAATCTCAGTTGGTCCCACAATGTTGTTTTTCTAAATGTTTTTTCAGCCTTTATTCTGTTTCAGAGGTAGAAGGAGAGAGGAAGTTCTCTTTCTTTTAACACAGAGCAAGACAGTAACCCCTGGCTCCAACATGTGATTTAGCATCAGTTTTGACAGCTCGTTACCTCCATATTCTGAGTCAACTTCCTTGTGCCTTCCTGTCATCAGCATGAGAAGCATTCACTGTGCTAAAAATGTCGCATGTAATTAGAGACAAAAAGTATTTACTTAAAAGAAAAGACGATGGAATAAGGTGAAATTGAGTTATACTATGTAAAGAGTTCACTTTGAAACAGAATGAGACAATGATCCCTTCCCTACCCACCTTTTTCTCTTTTTGCAAACTTTGAAAAAAAATATGCAGATAGCTGACTTTGCTTATAGGTAAATTTGTAAAACTGTGTTCAGTTCAACTGATTTCTTTTGTTAGCAAAAAATAGTTTTCTCTTGAGGTAAAAATTCTTTTTTTTCTCCAGCATCTGTTGAGCTATGTCCAGGGGCTTCTTTTATAATTTTCTTGTATTATTCATGCATGAGTCCAAAGCTGAATATTAATGTTTATACACTATATGAAGAACTTGTGTCTCAGTCTGCCAAAGATGAAGTGCAGAACACAATATGAAAAAAGGGTCAACAATAAAAGCAAAGAACATGATGCTGCAGGAAACTAATTGCTATGGAATTAATTCCTTTGCTGTAAAAATTGCCTGGATACTTTATTATGTTACTCATACACAAACACTTCTACCGAAATCAGTAGAAAAAATTCTGAGGAGAGAGGTAAATTTTATTTGAGTCAGAATTTTGGTGTCTGAGTTTCTTTCCCCACTTTATCTAACCTTAACCTTAAAATTCCATCTTTCTGCTGAGGCTTAAGGTTCCTTAAACATATAATGCTAAGCTTATGACCATGTTCAGAAGTATCTAGTTTGGGAGGGCAGGAGAAATGTGGTAACATATATATCCCTCCTAAACTGCAAGACATACTTAGTTAAACAGATACACTGCTAAGTTCTCAGAGGGACACAGTCATGCTCAGAGTGAGACCAACTAAATTCAGATAAAATTGGATCATTACTAATGTCTAATTGTGCTTCTCTTTAGCACATTGCTTTAACCATGAGGATATTCTGATATTTCCATAAAAACACAAAATTTTTCAATGGTTCAGTACGGAACCAATATTAAACCACTGAAAAATTTTCCTTGCAAAGTAGATTTTTTTTTAATTATTTACCCTGGCCAACCCTAAATCGGCATCTGATTGTAGAGGAACATCATAAATTTTTCCAGAAACAAAACAGATACTTAGTAAGCTAACTGCGAAAATATAAATATGGGAATAAAATGAGGAAATTGAGTTTTGAAAAATCACTGAATCTTCTCCATTTTGCATTATTGAACCAATAGAGATTAGACCCATTCGCAGTTCTTTTTTTTTCTTTTACAAAAACATCTGAAATTATTTTTTAATGACTTTGCAATTTGTCTTCAGGCTGAAATACAGACATAACATTTAGACTGAATGAAAACTCCAGCTTGCAAAATATTATAAAATTGTTCAAAAAGTTCTATGCAAAACTATAAAGTTTCTGTGATGTACTATCAACACAATGGACTTTTAAAACCACAGGTAAATAATTTATGATTTTTGTAGATATTATGATGACAGATCTGCACTAAGACATGATCAAAGTTTTGAAAACATAATGTAAGAAATGGAATAGTACTGATGCTTCTAGAGACAAATGTCTCATAATATTAGAGAATTAGATGTATCTTCCATAGCTGATAGACCAGACTAGCAAAAAATATTGTGGCTTTGATTTGTGGCTGAACATATTTATCTTGACATAAATTGCAATGGATTATTGGTAGATAATACAGTTTATACTGGTTTGATGTAGTTTGTCCTTTTTCCATTAACTCTAAGAATACATGGATGAAGAACATGCATACACCAAGAAAAATAGTTTTCATATTTTTATTGCCTTTTTTTTTTACTTGCCCCACTTTTCACAATTTGATAAGATTTATAACTCTGAATTTAAATTTTATTTCCTGTACATCAACTGAAAAAAAATTGTTAGGAAAATTGGAATTATTGAAAGGATATGAAAGAATGTTGTGGAAGCATTTGAGCTGCATATTCCAACAGTTGGTGAAATGCTACTGAGGGGGGGCAGGTTTTTTGTTGGTTGTTGGTTGTTGGGGATTTGGTTTGTTTGTTTTGTTCTGCAAATATGAAAGATAGTAAGTAAGAGAATATTCTGTGGAAATGGAAAAAGTCTGTCTCTGGAATGCTACTTAAGGAGGGTTTGGAGAGCACTAAAAACAGTTTGGAGAATCTGCCTAAATGAAAATCTAAAGTCAGATAAAAATATTGCTACTCATTCACTTCAGTCTCAGAAGTATTTTGCCAAGTAGTAATTGGTTCACTTCTCTAAATAGTCAACAGTCATACACATTCAATGCCCAGAGCTGTAATAATCTATGTGTTGGCAAATCCCCATAACTTCACTGTAATGTTTTGAAGACCATGTAGTCTATAAGCTATGGGACAACACTTGTTTTCTGCTTTTGATTATCAAGAAATCCATAGGAAAGCAACATTAGATAATTTACATGATAGTATGGATATTTGCATTTTTTATTTATAATATGAACAAGTGTACTGAACTTAATTATTTGTTCCCCAGGATCTGAAAACATCTTTATTTTATGCACTAATAGTTGATATGAAACAACATTCTCTGCCAGAAAATGTGAAAATAGGGCAATGACATAATGTCAATTGAGCAATTGTTCTTTGATGGTTGGACGAAAAATTTAAAAAGTACTAACAGAGTCTTGTTTATAAAGTCTGGTCTAATTCCTTTGGAACAATATTATATTGTTTTTAACATTCAGAATTTTGTCCAGGCTTAACAACATTCCCATCAGAAAACAATATTTTTGTAGTAGTGAATTTGGAACTTATTCTTCCTCCTCCCACACCCAGTATTAACAAGACACAAAGGGGGGTTGAAGGGACAATGTGACGAGCAGCAAGTTTACCACTGTCTTTAAATGTCATCATGTAGTGAAACTTTTCAATATTATTCCTGTTGTCTGATTTGCAATACTGGGAGTCACAAGTAATTCTTTCTGTCTTTCTGAAATGATACCCTTATGGCAGACAGTGCAAACAGCTTAGTGTATTTTGTCAAGGTCAGTGGAAAAAGTAACTGCCATAGTGTTAGTGTGGATTTCTTTCTGAGATGCCTTTTGGCACTGGTGGCTGCTGGGACGGCTTCATGCCTGCCTGTACTTCATTTCATCTGCTAATACTGATCTGACAGTTCTTGACCTGTGGGTAATATGTGGTCCATCATCTCCCTACTTTTCTTAGTCAATTTCTACTCTATTTTCCTCCTTTTTTTTTGTCAGTGTAGCCTTCTATCACATATCTTGTTTCAGTGGAAACAGAATATTACTGTAAGTGTGGCAGACATCTTTTCATATATTTTGTGTCTATTCTGTTTGAAATCCTTCTAGCTTGTCCACAAGATAAAACTGAATCTTTATTTAAATGAGATTTTGTTGAAACATCCTGATTAGAGGATATTAGTTTTCAAACTAACTACACATAAAGGATTAAAACAAAGAATAAATGTAGGAATAGAATATTTACTTTTTTCATATCAAAAATTGGTGTTTATTTAGAACTCAATTTGGGAAAATTATAAGGAAGCCAAAACACTGGAAATGCCATTTCTCTAATTAGGCATACAGATATTCAGCTCTTACAGAAGTGCATATTTCAAGGTAGCATGAATACCCTTCCAGCAGTACTAAACTCACACTGGGCAGAAGAAGCCTAAGGTTAGGGGAGTTGATAGATTCACCTCACCAACTTTGTATATTTGCATTTAAGCCATGCATACCTACATTTTTGTGACACGCTCTCAGACAAGGTCAAATGAAAAATAGTCACTGTAGGAGCTCAAACTTCTAATTTCTTTTAATTATACCCTTTGATTATTATCAGTTTTGGTCAATGACTTATTGACTAGGTCTCCATTGGCTGAAAAGTTGCGTTTAAGCATCTGGGACGTATGTAGTCTCCTATTCTGTGATGCCTAGCCTTGATGTACAAATTATAGGATGGTTAGGGTTGAAAATAACCTTTAAAATGTGGGAGAACATGCAAATTATCAGTCGTGGAAAGAACACCTTTAGGAACAGAACCATCACTGCAGCAGCTCTCCAGAATTAGGCGAACTAAAAACACTTATAGTTACTTGCGGTTTTATTGTACAGTATCCCCTTAAAGCTCTGTTATTCCCTCACCCACAAGGTCTCCCTGTACAGTACCATGATTGCCTTCTTTACTGAGCCAGCCCCCACTCCTGTGTTAACCCTATTGGTCTTCTCACCCGTCTCTCCCCAATCCCTGGGTTTCTATTGGAGTTCGATCCTCCTGTTTCCCCCGTTGGCTAGCCGACTCCGCAAACCACTCCCTTCCCCCTGAACCTGTACCCAATCACAACCCCCTTCCTAAGCCCTCTCCCAAAACCCATAAAAGCCCTTTGCTGTTTGAATAAACTACTTTTTCACCACTGGACCTCACAATGTGCACAGTATGATCTCTGTCACCAGCCTGGGGCTTGCACAACCCTGACTCGACTCTGAGAGGATACGAGTGAGGGAGTGGTGATCCCCTCTCAACCTCTGTCATTAAAGATCATCTGGTCCAACCTTCCTACCATGGGCAGGGTCATCTTTCACTAGATCAAATTGTTTGGAGACCTCTCCAACTGACTTTGACCTGAGCCCTGACTTTAGATACTTCCAATGATGGAGCATCCACAACTTCTCCGGGAAAGCTGTTCAAGTGTCTCACTGTGGTGGGCACAAGAGAAGACTGGGAGAAGTTTCAGAGACGGTGAGAAGTGTACGAAAGATGACAGAGACACGTGGACATTTGCTGATGCCTTGAAACCTTGTTATTCCAGACAGGATAAACTAACTTTACTAAAGAACAGTAATAGAATCGTTAATGCATGGTTCAAAAAGCTTTGTACCCCAGTTTTACTGAGTTACAACATGTTTATTCCCTCGTGTTTCATTCTCCTTTTCTGATTGGCTAGAATTTGCTGCATTGCAGTGTCCCCTTATTTGGTATTGTTCCTCCCCTAAATGGCCTTATTTGAGCATCTCTTCTCCCCTTTACCCTAATAGGCTTGAGTCCCTCCTACCTTTTTCATATATGGTGTGTCACCACCCCCAGTTCTGGAACCTTCCTCATCCTACCCTATATAAATGAGTCCCTGACAAGAATAAAGTGTGATAGCTTGGAGCAGCCTTCTACTTCGCTCGAACCCCTTTGTGCTGTCACGTGATCCTTTCCCCATTTCGGACCGTGGCATCTCACCACCTCTTTCAGTTTAAAACCATTCTTCCTACATGCCCCAGTAAAAGGTCTGTCCCCATATTTCCTATAAGCCCTCTTTAAGTACTGAAAGGCCACAATAAATTCTCCTTGGAGCCTTATCTTCTTCTGACTGAACGATCTCAATTCTCTCAGCCTGCCCTCACAGGAAAAGCGTTCCAATCCTCTGATATTTTTTGTGGTTTTCCTCTGAACCCTCTTTGACAGATCTTTCTTGTGCTGGGGACCCTAGATCTAAATGCAGAGCTCCTGGTGGGGTCTCCCAAGGGTAGAGAGGGTAGAGTAACCAGGATGAATCCTGTCCCTTGACCTGGTGACCACTCTGCTTTTGACGCAAAATGGAACATAATTGGTTTTCTGGGCTGCAAGGACACTTTATCAGCACATGATCAATTTTCATCCACCAGTATACTCAGGTCCTGGTAAAACTACTTTCAGCTCACTCATCCTCTCAGGCTGTTTTGATACTAGGGATTTCTCCAACCCAGATGCAGAGCCTGGTTGAACCTCATAGATGTTCACACAGGCATATTTCTCAAACTTGTCTAGGTTCTTCTGGGTGCCTCCCCTCCCCTCAAGCAAATAAGCAGCACCAGTCAGCTTGGTGTCATCTGCAAACTTGCAGTTCATCCCACTAAGTTATTGATAAAGATACCAGGGTACAAATCCCTAAGGGACACCACTTGTTATTGATCTTTATTTGAACACTGAGTAACTTTGATGCAGTAAACCAGTCATTTCCTTACCCACCAAATACTACATGCATCAAATCCTTATTTCTCCAATTTAGCAGAAAGAATACTATGTATCAAAGGCCTTACAGAAGTCCAGGTAGATGACATCCACAGTCCTTCCCTGGTCCACTGATGCAGTCGTTCCCTCATAGAAGCCCATGAGATTAGCTATGCAAATCTAGAACTGTCTTTCATTTTTTGTTTTGGTTTGGTTTCTTTAAGAAGCATACACCCCATGAGAAAAATATTTAACATAAAATTATCGGATTTATTATTATGATGAAAATATGGAAAAATATATTACTTTCCCAGAAACACAGAGAGAACTTTGTTTCCAAAATAAAGCTGTTACTTTTTTTTATGTGAATAAAGGTTTTTGATTTTAAAACATTTAAGACCTAATCTTTGTGTAAATGTGAAAGAGAATGTAGGGGTTATAAACCCATATTACTTACAGGCAGTATAAATAGACAAGAAGAAAACTTACTCGATTTCCGTTCCCTCTGAAAATGTATTGCATAAACCAAGAAGTAATTGAATTATAATTAATGAAAACTCATTTCTTACAAGCAATACAATTTTATATCCATCATGTTGTGAGATATATATAATAAAAAGCCACAAAACTTAGCATTGAGAAACTTAATTCCCAGCATACTTATCGTTTACACTTACATACTTATTTAACAGTTCTATGAACCACTTATTGGTCAATTAATGGACAGTTATAAGTTAAATGAGTTAAATGTTATTTTGTTTGCATGAAGAAGTCTCTAATAATGATTAATAAAGCTTTAATCAAGTACAAGTTGAGACTCAAATATGCCATGATAGAATCTGATTGACTTAAATGTTCCTCCAAAAATGCAAAAAAGGAGTTTTCTCTTTCTAAAATAATAATAATAAAAAGTCATGGTTTATTTTATAAGTAAACACTGTGAAAGAGTAACTTACAATTTTGAATATATTTTGTGCTTGATATGTGGCAGCTAGCATTTCTATTAAATGAACAGAGTGAAAATTGGGGGTTTTGTTATATGTGGATTGGTGGAAGAATAGGACTTCATGACCTAGTCTTTGGTCTAGTGTATCCTTTATAAAAAGTCAATTATAAAAGTGTTACTAAATGTAATTTACATCTAGAAAATGTAGCAGAAAATTACCAGAATTTTTAAAATTACAATAAAAGATAATAAATAAAAATCATAAAAATTATCTTTTTTGGGTTTTGGGTCATTGATAAGACTAAGTACAGCCAGATGAGAATATTGAAGACTGTCTTTTTATCACTTGTCTATTTAACAATTTGGTGTAACTGTAGGTTGTAGATGTGAGGGTAAGTAAGATGATTTAGATTGCTAAAAAACTTTCATATTTCTTAAGAAACTACAGTTGAGATTTATGTCACCTTATTTAAATGCTGAAAAATTAAACATCTATATCTTAATTTGCCATCCTACGTTTCTTTTATATTCAATGGAGAGAAACAGGAATCTTCACAGAACAACTTCTGTGTCCCAATTTAAACACACTTCTCAGAATAAGAGGAAACTCACTGCAAAGTTGTTTCTTTGACAAAATGGTTTGTTCTGAGTGAGAAATGTGAACTTCTAGACGGATATGTTTTATCCCATATGGGTGACAATGCATAACACTGTATGGTAAATTCTGAAAATGAATGTTTTCCTGAAGGAAGAACAGCTACTTTTGAAGGATGTGGATTGAAAAGCAAATCCAACTATTCTCCTCTCTACTGGTCCATGCAATTGTGAACATGGCTAGAGGAAACACAAGAAACCACCCTCTATCCAACTCCTCACTCTTTTTCATAGTTTACAGCACTGATCAGCCCTTGCAAAAGGATGAACAGGTTAATAAAGGTGGTATCTATTTTTTTGTGTGTCAAAAGAGGTAAACAATAAGAGTAGAGATCAAATTATGAAAAATAGTTCTTATATGCTAGACATAACATGATATTTGTCCTTTTGAAAAAAAATAGTTTAGAGGTAATTTCTTAGGTGTCCTGATTTCTCTCACTTTTAAAAACTATCAACCAATCTCCTACATAAACATGATGAAAAATGCATGGCGATAGTAAGGGATAATCAAGTAAGACAATAAGATGAAAATATATTTCACTTCAAAAATTCATCACAAACATAAAAGGCTACAGCTCATACTGTAGTATTTGTTACATGTACAAGAGTTTCTTAGTTTACATAAATGCATGCAAATATGTGTTCCCCCACATGCATCCATGAGCACACTCAAACTTGTCTACTCACTCAAATTTGGTCTAATACTGGTATATAAGAAGACAGGTTTCTTATGATTTCCATTTTTTTCCCGAAAAAGGAAAGGAAGAAAGAACTACCGGATTATATATTTTTTAAAAAATGGAAATATAAGGATATCCCCTCAAGAACAGGCAACAATTAACAGTCAATGATACAAAAAGCTTAAGCTTCTCTGTTTAACAAGGCACATCCATACTATTAAACATAGTGAGTGAGCTCACAAAAAGACTGCTGTCTGCCTCTACTACTGAATTGCTTTCTCCATTCCTCACTTTGTTTGCGACAACGCTACCTAGCTCTCTTCAGGATAAAGGAATAGGGTATTTAGGAAGCCCTGTAAAACAATTATCCCATCCATTTAGTGACTACTGGTCTTGGGGCATGAATCAATCCTTGAATTCTCTATTTAATAGTTTAACTGTAGTCCAGGAGACAGTAGATTACAGTTTTGTTCTGCCTGATACTGAGAGGTTTTAAATATTATATCATAACTGAATGGCTTGACCTTCAAACTACAGTCTTCATAGAGATCTTATAGAGACTCTGATGCTCTTCCGCTTAAATAAAATATTAACTGGATCTCGGTGGTTAGGGTAGATGCAAGATATCTTCTACATCTCTGTTGAAAGTAGTCATCCATTTGTTTATTGGAGTCAGACTGTCCCTATCTCTTGCCAAAGAATTCATTTGATGGAAAAATAATCTTGATAAAATTTTGCGTAATATATGTATTTCCATTAATAGTACCTGCTTCAGAACATCAGTGTAATAGTATGACAGAAACAGGCATTGAGAAATTCCCAAGAGACTCTAATGTTCAAAAAAGTTCTGACTGGTCACTGTATTCCTAAAATCCATTATGTATTCATAATTTGTCAGACTTAGTACCATATATTCACTTTTTTCATGATGGACATTAATCTCTAAATAGAAAAAGAATCTACTGTCTTTTTCAATTATATTAATTTATCTCCATGAGAATAAAGAGATCTTTCTTTATAGTTCATTCTGATAGTTAGTTATTCAGCTTTCTTTTCTAAAGAGGAAATGTGAGTAAACAACAAAATTAATTATGGCCCATAGGCAATTTCCTATGGTCATTTTTCTATTTATCAACAAGAAGAATGCTGCTTTGTTTCTACTAGAAAGTGGTTAGGAAGATACCAGTGCCATTAGACCTGGAACAGGCATGGAGATGATTATATTGGTATCAGAATGCTCAACTGATCCATCTGTCAGAGTGTTCTACTCTTAGCCAGAGAAAGTACTTTTGCATCTTTCCCACCTCTGCCTCATGAAGCAGATCATCTGATTTGTGGCATTGACAGAAAATAAAGTAGAGTTTATTGACCTAATTTAAGGTGATATTGTCACGTTCAAGGCTACTTAACAAGCATCCCTGATAGGACTGAACACAACTTGTATTTTTGGTTTTCTCTTTCCTCATTTCTTGATTCTATTTTCTCTATCCTCACAAGTCTTATCCCAGATAAACAACTGACCTGTAATTACTGTTTGTCTTTTGGATCTAGTTTTTCTACATTCATAATGAGAAATTCTGATACCATTACTGCTATCATCTTAGTTTTATATGGTATCACTGGTGGGATTAATGAGTTGGCTTTGGGAGATTCCACTCCCCAGCAGGCCCACAGTGCTCCCCTTAAAGCTCGCTGTCTCTCATATACCTTCTCCTGGACCATCTGTACAATCCACTCATCTGTCATAGGGTTATCTGTAATTTCTTTTGGCTTCTTATTCTGCTATTTATCATTTCCTTTGCCATGTCTGGCAGTTGTACACACACTGGTCAGTTAGCTTAAACTCAGGTCAGAGCTTCAGCAGCAGCCTAATTTTCTGCTTGCAGGACAAATAATGCCATTACATTGATCATACCTGTAGAAATAAAATGCCAAAGGGAAGTTGGTCAGTCTAATGATCAGAATGTAAGTTTTTTAAACTATTTTGGTTTGGAAGAAACATCTTCAGTGGTAGGTGCATCTACAGCTCTTCTTTTAAGATCTCTGCCTCCTAATTTAAGACCTTCAATGAGACCAATATAAAACCACTCCTACCCAAAACATAAACACATATTACTACTCCAAACTAATTTCCTAGTTGAAGAAGAATTGTTTAAAGGGTTCATTTTAACAGAGGTAGAGGAATACAAAACTGTATCTTTAGTGAGTTTAAATGTAGTCAGTAGCAAATCATAGAAAAAAAATCTCATGGAAGCATATAAATTTTTTCTGAACAAAATAAAATGATCAGATCAAGAGCATTTTTGACTGAAATATTGAGTGAGAAGGTTTGAGTCTCTGAGAAACAAAGATCTTTCTTGTTTGATTCTTCCTGTATTCAGGATTAGTACATTATTTGGAAGTATCAGAGAATTCTGAAGTCTTCATCAACTTTGTGGAAACAGCTATAGCACCACAATTATTGTCAATGGCTTTGATGCCTCAGATGTTACCAGTAAAATATGTGCAGTTCACAACAGATACTGAAATTCTCGTATAGTTTAGCTGTGTTGAAATGCGCATTTTAATAAAAGGTTAGCTGAATATTATGTTAACTTCACTTAGAATGCTTTTAGATCTATCTGAATAGACTTAAAATATTGTCCTTCATTCAACTCACAGCAGAGGAGTGTAGCAAAAAAACGACATGGAAATGAATTGATGTTTCCAGTACCGACAGAGTGACTAGTAGTACCTGATCTACATGAAAAAGGCTAAAATTTGAAGGCCCTCCAAGTGACTGCTCATAATAACTCAACAGCATTTGAAGAACTACTGTGGCAGGTCACAGGTAAAAGTGAAAGAATTTGCTGATACGAAAATAATCCTACTAGGCTTTAGCCTATTTCAAGTCTATCTAGTAATTTTATTTTAAATGGTAAGCAATCAAATTACAGCAGGAAACATAACTGTATTACTTTTTCTGAGTAGTTTTCTATCCCATGAATTGGCAGGAGGCATAGATATGGGTGCCTTCAGTATGTTGTCACCTATGGATATTCCTTGCCAGTATTTGCATAGGAAACTCAATATAAACTTGAAGACCCCTTTCAGTTTGAACTTGGTTTGAACTAGCATTATATTATTAATTCTTTTCATTACATTTTCATTACATTAATGGAAATATGTATGAAAACTGAAGTAGCTCAATAATATGTCTATGTTCCTGTGGCTGTCATTATCTAAAGACCATGTAACCTGTCGGACACAATGCTTACATTGTAATTCAAAAGATACCAAATTGCAGTCTTAATAAAGTTATACTTCTATTAAAATTTCTATTAACTTTTCTCACATCAGCATAATTGTGACTGTATTAGTTCTTATTAATGAAAACAACTCAAAAGTAGACAACTTGAATAAGATATTTCAGCTGCAGACCAGACTAATGAAAAAAATATCATTGCACTAGCAAACTCCTTTTTTGGTTCATGTGGCACATGATTAGGTAAAAAATACATAGGTGATTAGGGTAAAAGCCCTAAAAGAAAACCTCCAAACCTTTTAGTTTACAGTGAACTCACCAGTAATACCCCAGAAGAAGAACTAAAAAAAAAAATAAACTCTACTCTGGTTGCTCATACGCTACATATCACTCCCACCATGACACAGACACACATACACAAACACACACAGAGTTCCATACAGAATCACGAAATCAAAGAATCACAGATTTCGCTGAGTTGGAAGGGACCCACAAGGATCATCAAGTCCAACTCCTGGTCCTGCAGAGGACCATCCTCAAGAATCACACCATGTGCCCAGTCACCCTCTGAGTGAAGAACCTCTTCCTAATATCCAACCTAAACTTCCCCTGACACAAATTCAGGACATTCCCTTGGGTCCTGTCACTGGTCACCACAGAGAAGAGATCAATATCTGCCCCTCCTCTTCCCCTCACAATGAAGTTGTAGACTGAAATGAGGTCTCCCCTCAGTCTCCTCTTCTCCAGGTTGAACAGACCAAATGACCTCAGTAGCTCCTCATACAGCTTCCCCTCAAGGCCCTTAACCATCTTCTCTGAGTTCCCCTTGTTTGTTCCTTATGCTGTGTGCATTGGTGTAGAAACATTTTGGGTGTGGTACATTAGGTCATAGCTACACTTTTAAACATTCCTTGAATACAAACTATTTATTTTTTGTATCTGATCTTTGATTAAAAAAATCACCTACCTTGCTGTTAAAGATGAGTGTATCAGATTATTAATACAGATAAGCAGATATTTATTATAATGTAAGAATTTCTAGGAAGTTTTTTGCATTCTTTACCTATAGTATACTAAATTCTACAACTACAGAAGTGTCAACAATACATAGGTTGTCAGAATGGACTCTTTTCCAGCTATTGCATTATTTCTTATTACTTTCTTATTTTATTTTGGAAATTGAAGAATATGATCTTGCATCTTCAGGTTCACTCCTTGGTGAAAACTTGTTGTTAATGCAAAAAATGTAGCAGAAACTTTGTATATGTTTAAGGAAATGATAAACTGGAAAAAAAGAGACATCATCTTACCTGATTTGATTTTTTTTCATTGGCATATGATAGAAAGTGTGAAAAATTTAAATAATATTCTGCTTCCAGTCTGGACTGTGATTGTTACATTGGAGTTTTACACCGATAAAAATAGTAAAATAGTAATTTTCCTTTAAAATAGTAATTTTCCTCTAAAATAGTAATTTTTCTTTAAAATCAAGATATCACATTTATATTACATAGTCTCGATGAAATATTAATAGACAAATTATATAATATCTATTTAAGCGTACATGTGTCTTATTCAACTATTGCAGCTTTCATAAATATGGTTCTACTTACATTTGTAGTGCAGTGAGATGTGCTAAATTGTTAGGAAAAAAAAGCTTTCCATTCAAGTAGGTGGAACAAAACAGTTCCAAATGTGTCATTGAAACTAATGAACCAAAAAAAGTAATTTACTAGGTCCAAACAGAAACTAGCCTTTGAAGAAGGAAAAAAAGTAAAGCCTTATGTACAGTGTTGGCTTTAATATACACTGCAGTCCATTGTTTCCCAAAACAAAAAGACATAAGGGCAGACTGAACATACACAGCATATGGGCTACTGGCAATTTTATGTCTCTGATAATAAAAGGGGTTAAACATCATGATATTCTTCAAAATATTGTGCATACGTGTTTCATTTCTATTTCAACAAAACAAATTCGTTTTATTGGAATGACATCATTAAAGCTGAAAACCATTGCCTTCACTACAGATACATAAAGGCAGAAAAATTTCACACACTGGAGTTGATTGCCCCTCTTATGCCCTGGCAATTGGAACCTGGTCTTCTTTGAGGGGAGCAAGAAGGTGATTGTGACAGAGTAGGTTTTACAGATCACTGTAATAATCTTAAATATTGACTCCACAGGAAAGATATGGTATTCATACTTGTGTGATGAATGCAGAACCCTTTGTATAAACTAAAGATATGTGCAAAACAGGTGATTCTGGAATAAATTCTGGTCATTTGAGATATGAGAATAGGGTTAGCAACAAAGTTTAAGAAAAGTCTTGTAACCTGACATTGAGGAGGACAATATTGATGGACAGCAAGAAAACTAAGAATAAAATAAAACATTAGGAAACAATAGAAAAAGAAAGAAGAAAAATTAAAGGTGAGATATCAGATATCTTCAGATACCAGATATCTTCAGGGCTCAAACAAAGCAAAACAAAAGTCCTGACAGTAGAGAAAATAACATCCCATCTGTGGTAGCTTTTTGTTGACCTAATGTTAGTATCAAGCTTTATACACAGAGTGGAAAATAAATGTTATCTAGCTGGCATCACAGGAATGTACAGTGCTTTAAATAGAGACTGTGAACTGCAGTTATTGCACTAGAAATATGGGATGCTGAAAATAAATGCAAGATTATTTATTTCTGGGGGAAAATAAACTCTTCAGATCACATTTATAAGGGTGATTCTGAAGAGAGCAAGCATCTGGAAGTAGAAGTCATGCCAAAGTATTGGTAGATATTCCAGGTCACAAAGCATTTCTTGAAAATCACTTTGAATGAAAGGTTGTGCTTAGTGGTTTCTTTATCACCAATAACACTTTAATGTCAAGAGTCAAAAGAAGCAACAGCCAGAGTTCTGAAAGGGCAGGAGCAAAGTAACATTTCATCCAATTATCCTCTTTGTCAAGCAACCAAAGTCTTATCAACTCAGTTGTCTCAGACTCTCTCAATTATTAAATTAATTATAAATTTATTAAATTTATTAACTTTACTGAGTATATTTCTGCATATGTTCCAAAAGTGATGATAACCATGTGGATTAAAGGTTGCAAGAGACATACAGACCTGGGGGCTGGGGGCTTTTACTTCATCATCTTCACCATCTTCAGAGCACAAAGGGTACATAGTTACCTAATTTTTGACCGTATTCTGTGGTTTAGGCTCTGATATGCTGTTCTGTCAACTGTCTAGGCCTTGCCTTGACAAAAGACTAAGCACTTCTACTGTATTCAGAAGCAGGATTGATATGGGGAGCATAGAATGGGGTAAGAGTGTTAGGGAATGTATAAACAAGGGAAAGGAACAAGGGACAAGGGGGGGAAAGGTTACTGCTTTTAAAACTTACTTATAAAACTTAAAAGTATTAGAAATATTAGAAAAATAAAATAAAAAAACATTAGGGGCTTAAGGCATCACAAACCAGTTCTGAACTAACATTAATTACTCAAGGCATTTTCCTTCAGAAGGAAGGATGATGGAAACATTATAACTGGTAGTAATTAAGCTGTGTGTTTGTGTTTAATAAAACCTTGTGAATTGTTTTCTGTTTCACATCTTCCTTCACTGCTTGCAGTTACTGAAAGAAATTCTAACTAGACAGCATGAGTTCATCTGGAATCCATATTAATTTGATGGCAAATTCCAAAATGAAAAGATTTTTCAAATGTATAGCTAGTACCAGCATAAATTATCGATTCTATCAGTTTTATTAGTAATGCAGGTAGAAAATAATTCCTGGACTGATTATTCTTAGGATGATTTTTTTTCCTTGAAGAATGCATAGCTCCATAATTCTTTTCTGGAAGTTTCATTAGATACTACTGAATCAAGTTTTCTATCAATTTCCATCTGTGATAGAAAATACAAATGAGATTGTTAAAAGGTAGTACAAACTGCTTGATTCCAAACACTGGGAGTGGAATATGAAGGAGAACTGTCTAACTGAAGTGTATTTTTCAATGACATGCAGAATTTTCCTGTTATGGTTTATTAACACTTAACCAGTTGGTTAAATCTATTGGAGCAAATTATATATTATTATAATAACTTGAAATGTAAAAATTTTATTTTTTCCAATAAACTCGGTAAGTCTTAGTGAACACATTGCACAAGAATATGTAATTAAAAAATGTTCTTAATTGTGTTATACAATTATACAATTATACAACAAGACCTAGGACAAATCTCTCAGTTCAGTTTTGTTTCCTTGTTTTTCTTTTGACCTTTAACAGTCTTTGGTAATTATGGCAATAAAATTCACTGAAAATAATTTTCAAGACATTTTCTGAAAGCATATGTGTAATACCATCATATTGTGACTGCCAGCACTGAACTTTTTACTATAGTCCTGTAGGTCCAGTGAATAACATCTTTTGGTTTATAACCCTAAACTAATTCATCTAATGCTACCTATAAAATAATTATGGGGTTTTTTGGAGCATTTTCAGTCAGATTCCAGTTGTTTCCAGCTCTATGCTTTTATTCCTCCTATGCGTCACTGATAACCCCTCAATATTATGTAAGTGCCATGCAAGCCAAAAGAGTGTCAGAGCTAAACAAAAAAGGCCATGTCCTCATCCAAATCCTGATTTTTTTTCATACATTCCAAAATGTCAGGATCAAGTTAGATTACTATAATGAAATCTTCAAGGGACCAACCCTTCTAACCTTTATGAGTCCAGGTCCTGTTTATTAATGTTATTACAAATTTCAAGGTCTTTGCAATGTTTTGTTCGTAAAATTGTATTTTTATTTTTTTTTGGAAAAAATCCTTTCACATTATTCCTTCTAATACTTGGTTTAAAGACCAAGTTACATTAGGTTGCTCAGTGCATTGTGCAGTCAAATTCTCCACACACAGTTTCATAACTGTCAAGAAACATTACAACATCCCTTTATCTACTGTATACATTCCTGTTGACCTAGCTCACTAAGCACATAGCTTTTGTTTCAGGAAAAATGCTGACTGATAGTAAAGTTGTATACTGGGACCCCTCGATTTTATTTTTCCATAGCAGCTATATAGACCATAATTCCTCAGATATTTTTATACATGAATTTTAAATGCACACACAGAACTCTGTATTTGTTGAACGTCAGCAGGTTCCTGAAGGTCCATCATTCCAGTTTACTGAGATTCCTCTGAATGTCATCCCTATCCTCCAGAATATCAGCAACATTCCCCATCTCAATGTCGTGTCAGTCACAAACTTGCTAAAGATGCAGTTCATCTCATTGTTAAGCTTATCAATGAGGATGTTGCACGTTTCTGAGAACAATTCTGACAAATCATATCCTAACCTTTTCACACCAACAGTGTAGTAGGTCATCCATTCAGACTACATCCCCTTAGTCTCCTACAGATGACTGCATCTACAGCAGTTTTGAACTCAAAATAAATGACATTTAATGCTCTACCATCATCATTGAACAAGTGATGCTGGAGGTGTCGGAGTAGACACCTGGTGAGACGCTGGTAAGACAAACAAAGACATAGCCTCTTTTGTCAAAAGACTGGTTTTTTTGTTCCCTTACATCACCTGCTCCATCCAACAAGGAGTTAACAACTTTGTTTTCTTTCTGCTGTCAGTATACATAGAAGTCATTCTTATTGCTTATCACACCCCTTCTGAGTTTCATCTGCTTACCTAATTCCATCTTTGCATTTCTAGAGATGCTAATTTACTGTTTGATATTTTCCAACTCCTATTCACTTCCATTTCACATTCAAGCTTGGTCCTTATTTGGTAAGACTGCCTCCCGCAATCTTTGCCTTTTTCATTGTACATCAGCATTAACAGCTTTTGTTCAGTATGGATGCTGATGATCTTGAAGACCAAATAGCTATACTGAGCAACACTGGCCTTCAAAATAGCCTTTTAAAGGACTCTGCCTAAGATGTCCCTGAATGAGCTGAAATCTGACTTATTGAATGTCAGAGTTTATTCTGCTACTTGTTTTCCTCACTTTCCTAAAGATTCTACTCTCTTGAGATGACTATAGATACAGTAAAAAAAAAATACATTGACCAATTTTCCTACACTGATGAGTAGCAGGCCCAGAGGACTACTACTTCTTGCTAAGATATACCAGCACTTACTGACAGGAAATTGTCATCAGAGATCTCCTGGACTGTTTGCATCCTAACATGTTGCCCTTTTAGCAGGTGTCAAAGTGGTTCGAGTCTCCCACGAGAACAACCATTTTCAGTTGGGGGACTTCCCCCAGTTGTTTCAACAAGACTTGTCTACCTCCTTTTTTAAATTGGGCTGCCTGTATCTGTATCCCAGCTCAAAAGCTCTCAAGACAGTTCCATTTCATAAAAAAACTCTTGCATGAGAGATGCTCCTTTGAGTAGAGCACAACTTGCCTTGTCTTCCATAAAGAGTTTAGAAGGACTTTATGGCTGTTTACCTCATTCCAGGAGTGCAAGCATTTGTCCCACTATGTTGCTGTAGTTCCTATGACATCACAATTCCATAACTGAACACAGACTTATGGTTGCCAAAAGTTCTACTCCTTTTATTTGTCCACTTTGTCTTTTTCAGTTCTCCCTCCAGTCTTCAGGTTTCCAACACTAGTTTTCTTTAAGTCCTATTTGTTTGTTTGTCTCCCTACTTGACTATTCCCTGATGAGAGCTGGTTTGTCATCTCAGGTTCCTGTTTATTTTATAGATTCTGCATCTTTATGTGTGGACACTTCAAATTGACCCTCAATTATCCTATTTTCTCAAAGGGAGTGAGACAGCTTCCCCACTATACCCTGGGTGCATCCCATTATGGGCAAGTTTTGTTCCCTCCTCTCTGTCAAAATTAGCTTCTAGAGCCTAGCACAGGAGACAATTGATTTAAAGATATAATGAGAAGACCATACAAGGCAGCTGTTCTTTCCATTATTAGAACAGAAGGAAAAGTACTCATGGCAAGCAAATGGAGTATATGAGATTTCTTGAGGACTTTTTTTTTTGTGCACTCTTAACCTGCAATGATAAAATGCTTTAAACCTTTGCTGGTACCTTTCCCAGATTCTAAAACATACAGGACTTCTGCGTAGGTTAAGAAAATATATCTGATTATTATTGACTTAACAGAAGTAATATAAAAATTTTAGATATTTACTTTTTTCCTTAGAATTGTTAATGCTGGGGTTTTTTCCCCACACTTCCTTCCTTGCATCTTTCAGATGTACAGAAGTATCTTCTTCAGAGATGACAGTTCCAAAGTTTAATTAGAAGCACCCATTGGATTTTTCATTCCATCCTTTATTGAAGATCAACTAATTGCCATCCATCTCTTTATGAAAGCAGAGTATGAAACCTGCTACTTCTAACTGTAATAAATAATCAATCCTTCCTTCTAACTACATGAACTATCCTTTAAATTTAGACACCAAAGAATTAGTTTTAGAGTACAGTAATCCTAAGCTGCCTAAACAGTAAATAAGGAAAGACACATTCATGGAAACAATTACTACAGTCTCAAATTTTGAATGTCCAGGGAGATAACACTCTTAAGGTGCTTAAAGTTAAGTATAATGAAGCTAGAACTCAATATTAAATGATTAGCAAATCACAAGTTTGTGTTTATTATAACAATTTAAGAAAAAATAAATTAGACAGTTGAAATTATATAATGAAAAAATCTTAAATAGTTAAAAAGCAAACTCATTATATGAAAAATAGTTTAGAAATGTAAATTCTCACATAATAGAAAAAAGCTATTTGGCTAAGTTTTCTATGCACAATGAAGATAATTTCTACTGTTGTGATGTAATGGAGTGTTACAGAGAAAGTAAATTGCATTTTACTCTTATTTTAAGATATCTTAAGGTGTACACATTAAAGCTAAATGATTCCACTAAGCTGCTAATATTTACAGAAGAGTATAAAGAAATCAGAATCTCAAAGAAAGGCAAAATGTTAGAGTTATTTTCAGTGAGTAATGCTCTATCATTAGTTGGATAGTTCTTCAGTTTAAGTGTTATATTATTCCATTTTTTTGCCAGTAAGCTCAAACGAAATTGCTAGTATAACTGCAGTAAGTTTTGAATAAAGGTTAGATTTCATATACTTTTATAGGTTTTCTCATTTCCATACAAGTGTTACTGATCTGTTTCAAGTTTATTAGTGCACAAAAACACAAACTGTACTCTCTTATGAGTTTTATCTGATAGATTATGTTTTCCAATCATATGTTGCATTAAAAAACACATATATATAAACTTTATGCACTATTCATTTTATTTCAACATGTAATATTAATTGTATTCATTATATTTGTTATATTCAGTTATAAATTTATCTTAATATTAAAAAATTCTGAGTAAGTCACAGCATTCAGGTGAATTTAACTTCATTATATTTTATGTTACTGAAAAAAAAATATTAGTTTAAATTTTTGATGGTTTGATAGTAAGACTAGCTCATTGATCTACCAAATGTCTCCAATAAAATTATCACTTTATCATTGAATCATTGGGATTTTGGTAGTAAGAAGCAAAAATTTCAGAGGAAGAGATATCACAGTACTTGTCTTTGCTGCTTGCAGGGAATAGACCACATCTTTCACGGTATTTTTAACATTCATTATTTTCATATAGAAAATCACAAACTTTCTTAAGAAAAGCTTTTTAATCATTCAGTGAAAACATTGTCCAGGAGTTTTTTTCTCTGCTAGTCAGCACTTATCAAATAAGCAAACCGATTGAAAAATTACTAATAATAAGACTTAAAATTACATAACCTTTCTGAGCCTTAGAGCATTTTAAAATCAAACAATTCTCACTACAACAGCATTACTTGGTTTATTTAAGTATCACTTTTACAGTTAAAGCCAGAAGTAGAGTCTAACTTTAAATCATATAAGCAGTCAACAGCAAATCCTATCTTAAAAAAAATAGACTTTTAATTATATGCTTTTCTACAACAAAATGTCCGAAATCTAGACTTTATTTGTTACATTTTCATTATCATTGAGGTAGTCCAGAAAACAACTATTTTCGAGGTGAAAACAAAAAAAAAATTAACTTATAATTTTTTTTATTTTCCTTCTTTGTAGAATGCAACTTTAACCTTCTTGCAATTTCACAAAGGCCAGAAGAAATACTATAATCTTAAGGCAGTCTATTCAGTAGATTTGTTTGACAATAAAAATGCTTGACTGATCGGGGTCTTTCTGGGTCACAGTAGCTGCTTATAGCAAGGTTTCCCTTGTCTTATCCCATCTCTCTCTAATAGTGCCTCTCCTTCTGAAATCCATAACAAGAAGAACAGCAATAAATGGTACATCCATTCAAAACATCTGTCTGTCAAAAAGTGGAAGTTTTTTGGTCATGGTGATTTTTATTTTTTTCTTCGTTTGGTTTTTTTGCTGTCTTCAGTATTTATTACATAGAATTCTGTGTACCATATGGGTATGTGGAAGGCAAGAGGAGCTCCCTTGCATTAATCTGATCAAGGACCTTGTCAAATGGGATGGTATGAAAGAGGAAACAAAACACAGAGAGGTCCAAACCTGACCAGCAAGCAGGAAAAAACCTGGTCAGTTACAGCAATTGATAAAGATGGAGTGTGAGAATGTTTAGCTTGGTAAGGTCACCTGACAGAGGACCTTGATCAAAATGGGATGACAGAGAAGGGGAAGGCAGTAAGAAAAATGTACAGAGACAGGAAGATACTGAGAAGAAATACACCTCATCAGTCATAATAATTAATTGGCCATCAAGAAACTGCAGGAATCACTTAAAAGCGAACCAACTTGGATTTTGCGACTGATAAGGATGCAAAGCTGAAGGTTCAGGATGTTGGAAAGAGTCTCTAGGAATGTATCAAATCATGAGGTAATCTGCAGAGAAAGGGGGACCGGGTTGGAACAGAGAAGGGGTTAGGCAGAAAGGGGTATAAAAGGGGTCAATCGTGTGTAAAAAAATCCCATACTTGTCTGGCTGAGCACAGCGCTTGGTCACTGCAGTCTTTCCTGTCTTCTCATATCATTTTAGTAAATCTTTTCTTATCTCTCTGTGTAATCTCACTCTCCTGTGTATATTCTTGCTGTAAGAATTGAAACTGTGAGTGTGGGTGGCCATAGCCTGAGGTGTCAGTAACTGAAGTCAGTGGGGTTCCATCGTTAGCTGCTGAAGCCAGTGGGGTTCTTTAACCTCCATCCACTGAGATGGGAACAGTGTGTGTCCTCAAAACCAGCTACTGGGGGTACTGGGTGAATGAGGAAAGTGAGGGGCTCAGGGCTGGCAGATGGAGCTGGACCACAGCCCATGTGCTTGGTATCAGTTGCTGGGGGTGAGTATTTGTAGCTTTACCAAATTGAATGTACTTGGGGGGGGGGTGTACCTGCTAGCAAATGTTGAGCTGGATCACCTGACAAATACAGTTCCTCAGATCTGGGATGAATATCAGGCCAGCAGAGTGTCTGCACTTGTGTCTGGGGAGAGCCATGAGTGTGGGGTGCCTGCGGGATGAGTATGTATGCATTGCTTTGTGTGTGTGTGTGTGTCCCTGTGTGCTTGTCTCTGGGATATATATTCAGCAAATGGGAAAGCAGAGGCCAAGTCTCTCAGTCTGGGCAGACACCCTTGGTTCTCAGACGCTGAACTGAGCTCCAGGTCCTGGGCTGAAGCTGCTCAAGGACATCCCTCAACACTACATGTCTGAATTATGATGAAAGAAGGAGAGCAAACTCTACAGGTCATGACTGTAAACATGAGATGGAGCTTTAAAAAACAGAAACCTGATGCAGACTAGTACTGGAGATTTACAGTTTCCCCACAGTACTCATACTATAAATTTTACCCCTAATAAAACCTTTTTCAAACATACTATCTAAGCTAAAATTGTGTATGAGAAGACATATCAAGAGTTTTCAAGGATCCGTAAGTAGTGATTACCCCTACATTGCTTCTTTAAATGCAATAATGGTCTTTTCCAAAGAAAAGAAATGTTTCTATCATGGCTAAAGCGCTACAGCTGTCTTATTCATTGTAATGAACTCTTTTAAATGAAGAGACTCATTTGTAGAACAGAGAAGTGTGTTTCAAGTGGCTCAGTAATTTGTAGGTTTTCATTCTGGAATTAAATATTTCCTTCCTGTTATACATAATTTTTGTCCCTTGAGAACTCTTGTTTTCTCACAGTAGATTATACTCCTGAGAATATTAAGTACCTTGAGATACACTAACGATAGTCTTGTCATTAAATGTGTTAAAGAAATACCAAAGAGTAATGTGATAGAACAGGAAAGAATAGTAATAATTATTGTACTGTAACCAAAGGTAAAAGCTGACATTTCAGTAATGGCCATTCTAAATTTGAGAACTTGTGTGTTTTTGTTACAAGGCTTAAGTAAACTTTTATAAGTCTGAGAGAAAAAATATTTTATATGTAAGAACAAGGGTATAACAAGGATGTGCATTTTACTCTTCTTCTGCTCTTTTTTTTAAATATTATTTTAATTTTGCTAATGTTGTATGCTGCTTTTGATCAAAGGGTGGAATCAGATTTCTTCCAGTATCTTTTCTGTGTAGTTTCTATATCATGTTAAAACTAAACCAATAAATAAACAAACCACTTAGCCCCTCAAAGCCCTCATATTCTGCTAAAGACAAATGCCCCATTCTTTTTTCCTAGTGAAAAGGACAGTTTATGGCGGAACTGAAAACTGAAGTAATGATTAATGTAGCAAATCCACCTCTCATCTGCAGTGCTTCAAGAACAAACTAACCAACAGATGTATGTCTAAAATGCCACAAAAGTGCAAAGCAGTAGCTGTAATTTTCAGTTTAGTATGGCAAGAATTAATTGTGTGTTATCTTAAAATCTACTTCACCCTTGCCAGGTGTGGGTGGATCTCTGGCTGAAAACAGAACCCAAGGCTCTCAGTGCACAGACAGCACTACACTCGGTGATTATGCAAACTTTAGGGATCATGCTGGTAAAAATGTATATTGTTGAATTGAATAGTATCAGAAGCAGTCTGTGGAAATATAAAAACAAACAAGCAATCAAAAAAACCACAACAAAACATCAAACCCCAGAAAAAATACGTTCACTGATTTCCACTGACAGACTAAGGAATAGTATCTGGACTTTCACTTGTTTATTGTTCTCTTGTTTATTGACTATTTTCATTTATCTGTTCAAATTTAATCATAGTCCAATTATAGTATTATGTCTCTGTAAAGAAGATTGGAAAGTAAGAAAAAGATGGAATCTGAGGGGGAAAGGAACCAGAGAAGATGCGACATTGCTACTTGAAGGTAGATGAAGTTGATTTTCTTCCTTATTTTTAATGAGCAGATGTTTGACCCCCTAAAAAGACCAATGCAGCTGGCACTGTTTTGTGCGCCTGTTGGAAAGCTCAGGAAAGAGACCAGGGCACACTGAGCATGGAGAGTGAACTACCTTTTACATCCTGGCTGTAATCAGTCTGATTAAAATGGGAATGAAAACTGGAGAAATCTACTACTTTTCAGCGATTTATGCCATGTGAATAAAAGACTTCAGTCCTAAGATTCACAAAAATGTCAGAGATGAAGTAAAATAAACCCTAACTGGCTTTCATTTTATGTATAAGATATGTAATCCTAACATAACTAATGGGTAGCAGTGAACTTTACTTTTTTTTCTTTTTTTCCTTTTTTTCTTGCAGTGGAAAGAAATAACTTCTACCTAATGTAAAATATATGTATTTGTTATATTTCTATGTCTTTATATACTCACAAAATAAATGGATATGGCTGATGCAATTTTTATAGACCTTATGGGAAATAGCTATTCTGTCAGCAAATCATGTACCTTCCATTAAGAGCATCCTATTTGCAATTATTTTCAGTGTTATAAGAATAAAATTAACTTGTTCTTGTTGGTAAACTGCCTACTATGATCTTTTTCAGGAAATTAGTCTGAAGGTACCTTTATAACTTGGATAAATTTGATGACTTGATCAGTTAATATGTTTCCAAAGCTGTAATGAGTTTTCTAAGTAGTTCTATAGCAATAATATATTTTACGTTCTTTTCAGTGCATTTATCAACATTTTATATTGTCTTTACATGCTAAACATCTTTAGGGACCCAATCCATTCATGAAATGTCTAGCTCTAGAGTAGTGTGAAAAGTGTTAAGATGGAACACAGCTATTACATAATTAAATTCTACTGCTGTATTGGATGAGATTTTGTTTTCTTCAATTTACAAAATTGTTCTGAAGTTGATAACACTGGGTAAAGAAAGAAAAAAGGAAAAGTTTGATAATTATGACTAAAATACTAAAACGTGTCTAGTACCTCTATGCAAACATAAGAAAGGCTTTTTAAAAAAATATAATATGATGTAGATTTAAATTTACAAAGAGGTATGCTTCTTTCTGAGGATGAAATCTGTAAACTCATTTTTGTCACTTGCATATGAATTATGATTACAGTTGCAGTACTCCTTAATTTAATTATAAAATTTGTCAAAGTGTTTTTCTATGTCTCAGAAAATATACATGAGTAACAAAGGTTTATGAACTCTGAACTGTATTACCCCTAGTATCAGCAAAACCAGTTATGTTTTACCATCAGAATGTAACTTCAATTACTTTCTCTCTTCATTCTTATTCTTTGTCACATACTACACGTAAGCTTTTATGGTCTGCATTAAAATTGTTGCAGAAAGATTAAAACAAAAGTTTAAAATATAAATTAGGATTGTGCATTAAAAATATTTTTACATTTATTACAAAAATTTAAAAGCCCAGGATAACCTTTTTGTCTTTCCTGAAACACCTCTTAGGTTATAGAATAGGGAGAGTTCCACTATTGCACACTAGCATTTTGTTTTATTTACTGTTAAATTTGTACACCCTTGTCTGCACATATAGAACCACTGTTTGGAGGTAGAAATAGTAATTAACTCCTGAGCTTTTGTATCACATTCTGCTATATTAATTAAGCAAGACAAGGAATTTACATCCGAAGTAGCAATGATGATAAATATAACAGACAAATAATAAAAATATTAAGAAAGAGTGTGAGAGAGACAGAAATAAATCTGTGCTATTTGTTTCCTAACCTAATTTGTCTTGAGTCTCTACTTGAAACTAGAATGTTTTCAAGTTTCAGAAACTTAAACTTTTTTGCAAAGAAAAAAAAGAATTAGACATAAATACAGAAAAACACAGAATAAGAGAATCACAGAATGGTTGAGATTCAAAGTGAGCTGTGGAGGTAACCTGGTCCAACCTCTCTGTTCGAGTACAGCCACCTAGAACAGGTTACCAAGGGCCATGTCCAGACAGCTTTTGAATATCTCAGAAGAGGAAGATTCCACAGACTCCTTGAGCAATCTTTGCCTGTACTCAGACAAAAGTATTTTCTGATGATCAGAGGGAGCCTCCTGTTTTTCGTTTTGTACCCCATTGCCTCTGATCCTGTCACCGGGCACCACTGAGAAGAGCCTAGCTCTGTCCTCCTTAGACCCTCCCTTTCGGTATCTAAAAACACTGATGAGAGCCCCCTGAACCTTCTCTTCTTCAGGCTTAACAGTTCTAGATCTCTCAGTCTTTCCTTATGTGTGACATTCTCCTTAATCATCATCTCATAACCTTTCACGGGGTATCTGTGTGTCCCTTGTACCGGAGAGCCCTAAACTGGACATAGGACTCCAGGTGTGGCCTCAGCAGTTCTGAGTAGGGGGCAGGAAGCAAGTCCCTTTGAAGAAATTTCTTCAAAGTTGCTTTCTAGCAGATCATCCCCAACATATAGTAGTGCCTGGCATTATTCTTCTCCAAGTGCAGAACTTTACACTTTCCCTGGTTGAACTGCACAGGGCTCCTTTCAACTTTTTTCTCCAGATTATCAGAGGTCCCTGGTGGCAGCACCAGTCTCTGGCTTAGTAGTCACTCCTCTAGGTTTGTTGTTATCTACAAACTCTGACCTACCACCGAAATAATTAGCAATGACGTTAAACAGGACTGGACTCACTATTGACCCCTGGGGTACACTGCTACCCTCAACTAGACTTCTACACCAAATAGACCAAATATTTTCAATATTTAATATTATCGTTGCATCTCTTTCACATATATCCACTGTAATAAAGGCTTTCAATCATGATATGAAATTGTTGGCTGTTTTCAAAATGGCTTTGTTTCTTCAAACCATTTTCTGTAACTCAAGATATTACATTGAGATATGTACTTGTGTGCAGCTCAGAAGTAGTAATGTGTCCCCCTGTGTAGAATAAAGATTCCATCCAGTTGATACATCTGCATGTTTGAGTTATTCCAATCAATATTTATTCTCTAATGCTATTGCTTTACAGAGTAATGCTGAAACCTTTTTCTTTTTTTTTTTTTTTTTTTTAACCTGTGAAGACTTTTTTTGAGTAGACTCCCCTTTTTGGCTGTTTTTTGCAAACTAACTCTGTTTCCTCTAAATACAGATATCCATAGGTAAGATATTGATAATATATAGAATTGCTTCTGTTATTTGGCATTTGCAAGCTTCTCTTCAAAATTTTCAGGTTTATTTTTTATTCAACTTCTTCCTATTAATCTCATGATGCTAACCCAATTCACTAGGACATCAACTAGTTTTGCTTTTACTTATTTTACCTTGAAACATGCTTTTGTGTTTCAGTCTGGCAAATCCAATTTTCTCTTTTTTAATTTCAAAACCTTTAGAAGTCTTAGTGCTTATTTTAATTGGATTTTTTCTATAGCCTTGTTTTGGTACACCCTCTACAGAATTTCATGTTTGACTTACTTTCCTCAGATTCTGCTAAAAAATTTTATTCCTTTCAAATTCTTGATTTTTAAAGTGACAGTTTTCAGATTTTGCATCATTCTTACTATCAGCTTTAAAATTCTTCAGGACAGGGTTGTAAATGAGTAGTCCTTCTTCACTTTGGTTTGAGTTTTTAAATCTTTGATCTATAAGTACAGATATTTTTTAAAAACTGCTCTTTTGGTCATTGCTCTTTTTAGCATCTCTGATTGAAAGAAAAAAACTTATCCTGGAAATTGCACTGACATTTCCAGAAGTCTATGTGCATGGTTTTATCTCCTGGTTTTCTCTTACTACCATTTCTTATCTATTCTTGTGTTTCTAGATGTTGTTTTCAGTTTCTTTCTGCCCTCCTAATGGCATCTGACATATACAAGACAATTTTTGAGAATCTGAACTAGAAGACTACCACTGAACTAAAAAGATAAGTAACAAATAGTATTTCTGTAAGAGAAGTGGCAATTACTAATTACTACTTCTGTGTAAAAATTCTCTGGGCCCTACTTCAAGAATATGACATTGTTAACAACAATTTAGTAATAAAAATTGTTGCGCAAGATAAGGAGTTTCATATTTCAGAGAATATTAAGATACCACAACAAAATCCACTGACTTAATATATATGATGGCTTGTTCTTCTTTACAAAGATTTTCCCTTCCGCCTGGATCAGAAATAACACCTGTATGCAGAAAAAAAGCAGCCACTTCTCACACTTTTTGTTCCTTCTTTCTCTCTCTGTCCAGCATTTAATGCTCTTTATTAAATATCTTTTCCCTATGGCTATGTCACTTCTATTTCTTACTCTCTACCCCACTCTCAAATGAAAATATGAAAATGTGAAAATATTCTTCAGAAGTGCAGATTTTTACATATATTTTTCCAAGTAATATAATGAATTAAATATCAAGACTTGTCACATCTGATTTTTTTACAAAGGAACATATATTTTAAATACCTTTTTAATCATTTTCCCATGGTAAATACTACGAAAAAGAGGTTATCTGACAACAGCCAGTAAAATGGAATTTTTAATTCACACACTACTAATGGAACTGCAACAGTTCCTGAGAGAGCAAGGAAACCAAGAGGTATGCATATTGCTAGTCAAAGTAAACAATGCATAGCTTTTTCCTTTCTCTGTCACAGTTTGAGAAGCACAGAAAATAACAGTGTTATTTTCCTCTGAATTTGTTATAAACTATCAGCTGCAACTATCAGTCTTTATAAATCACATAAACATGGTACATCAGTGTTGTAGAACAACTCTATTTTCAAAATAAAGAATACCAGGGAGGAAAAAAATTTGGAGTGACTGCCCCCTTAAAAGTTAATCAACAGCCGAAAACTCAAGTTCTCATTTGTTCACTTTTGCATGGCAGTTGTGTATATTAGTAACATATGACAGGCCTTGTCATTTTCAAATTAAAACAAGGCTGGAAAATATGATGTCTGGGCTTTGACTAGCTGGAGCAGAACATTAGGAGAAATAACTTGCATCTTGGTTGAAATGGAAGAAGAAAGTAGAATGGCTCTTTAAAAAGAGGACAAACAAGGGTATATTCTAGTGAGGTACATGGGAAAATAAGAGTCTGATGAGAGGGCTGAGGGTTTGAAAGTCCTATGAACAGAGAAGAAAGAAGTAGTATATAATAAAAGTAAAATAACAGATTTAGGAAAAGAGTTATATTTTTGTGGAGATGGACAGTATGTGGCTTGCTATTCCTAGATTACAATCTTTAACAACACTTGCAATTGTTTGTGATTATAATCAGAAGCATATGCCATCCTGAAATACCATACCACACAAAAAATCTTGAAAAAACAAATATTTTAAAACCCAAGAGTACCATATAGGAGCATCAACTAACTTGTCATGCATGTAGATGTTTCCTAAATTCTTTGGGAATCAAGTACGTGTAATTTGCCTTAGGATTAAAATAAATCATGTGGTTGAATTCTGTAACTGTGTATCTTGAGGTAAGAATAAAACAGATTATTTTAGTATCTTTTTTTTCCCCCAAGGGCTTAGAAAGAAAGGCAAACATCTGTTGTTACTGCTTTGGAGGCTAGAACACTTACTGTTACAAGGGACTGCAGTATAGGAAAGGGAATACCATCAAGCAGTTTTGCTTTTTTATTATGAAATCTATCCATTTCTAATCACTAGTTCTTCTGTTAGGATATGCTATACCAAATGTTCTCTGTATATAAACATGTTTTTTCTCGACAGAAAAAATGAAGTATTTTCTACAGAGGTTTCTAAAAAAAATTGTGGATCAGGAAAAGTTTCATCTTCCTTCCAACTTCAAAGTTCAGTTAACAAATAATCCTCTTTTTCACTAAGAGTTACTCATTATTCAACAGTTTTCAATGTCAAACTCTTCTTTTCAGAAGCCAAATTGCAAACTTAGAATCCCAGGGTTTTTTTGGTAAATTTTTTATCATAATTGGTGTACTTGCATATATTTTCACAAGTAAAGTGATGACTTTATGTACTGTTTTGTACTGAACATATTAAGAAGGTTTGCACTGCAAAATGTTTCATGACTAGTTTTATCACTTTTTTTAAAAACTTCGGAAAAGAAAGATTTTGTGACCAAAACTCAAGACATACGAAATACAAATATGATACACTATTTAACACTGCAGATTGCTGTAGTATGCTTATCTATTGAAGTATCATTTAAAAATAGTATTACTATTCATTTAGAAATTCTTCAGTTCTTGGAAAGGAAGATGTTTTCCAAGTGTACTTGTAACAACTTCTCTGCTTCACACAGAGATAATATAAATTGTAATTGTATCCTTTGTAGATATTATCAGGTCATTGTTTGCTCTTAATTAACTGAACATCTGATAATATCTTTGTTAAGAGAAAATTAAAATATGGGTACAGTTCTTGATATTATCTTTGATTTAATACATAAAAGAGCAAACAGATTACAAAAAGGAAAAAAAAAAGATGAAATGTTATATTTACAGAAAAAGTGTATCTAAAAATCAATACATTTCTTCATCTTGCTACAGTCAAAACTGCATTTCACAGTATCTACTTGACCTTAGAAATTGAAATAATCTTAGATTATAGCTAATTCATTTGTTTTGTCCAGGATATTGACAAACTTAACAAATGAGATAGCCTGATAATTACTGCTGGAGCTGGGATTTGTATTTGACTTCTTAGTCATTGATCATGACTTCAAAGAATGATTCATGGGCTCTGCCTCTAGAATGTAATTTCTCAAGGGAAAGTTCTAGACCGGACCAGAGTTTACTGAACAATCTAAAGTAGCTTCAATTGTTTCTTAAGCAAAAGGAACTTTAGCTTTTCAGGCCCTTGGCCTTCAGAACCTTGACACTGTCAAAGCTAGTAACATATTCCTGTTAGGGTTAATGTTGCTAATAGAAAGGCTTTCTTTAGCTTTCTTTTTCTGTTTTGGTGCAAGGAGAAAAGGAGGAAATTTCTCATTCCATTTTCCCTGTTTGTTATCACACTTTCAAAATTTATGAATTGTTGAATAACTTTTAAGTATTCATTCTTTTTATTGAGGAAGTATATCTGGCATTAAAACATCATCCTAGTACCAAAGAAACCCCAAAAAAGAGACACAAGCAGATGTCCCTTGATTGAAGTGATATTGAAAAAGTAGCTCACTTTGGCATAAACAATGTCCTCATCATTATCAAGACACTGATAGCATGATTGAGTTACTTTCCATACTAGTACTGCACAGGAATATTATTTGTAGGTAAAGATAATACTTTACTTCAGTTATCAGATGTATGATAAATGAGAATGCTGGCATGATTCTATTGTGAACATATGATAAGGACAAGCATAGAGCCAATAAATGATAGATTTTATGACACGACCAAAAGCATCATAACAAGTTGTGTTTCAGCATAGGTAAAACTAATACTTCCAAAAATAACTAAGATTCAGAATCTGCACGCTGATGGATACTGAAGTATTCTCTCTTTAGAAAATAAATAGTCCAACAATAAGAAAAAACAGCATAATGAGAAGGCAATTATCACTGGTAACATTTCAAGTAAAAGAGGGATAAGTGCTGATCCCTTCTCTGTGGTGACCAGTGATGGGACCTGAGGGAATGACCCAAAGTTGTGTCGGGAGATTTAGGTTGGATATTAGAAAGAGGTTCTCCACCCAGAGGGTGGTTGGGCACTGGAACAGGTTCCCCAGGGAAGTAGTCACAGCACCAAGCCTGACAGAGTTCAAGAAGCATTTGGATAATATTCTCAGGTCCATGGTGTGACTCTTGGGAATGGTCCTGTGCAGGGCCAAGAAGTGGATTTCTATGATCCTTGTGGATCCCCACAAGTCAAGATATTCTGTGATTCTATATTTGTGTCCAACGAAGGGCAACAAGGTTTATGAAGATTCTGGAAAACACGTCTTACGAGGAATGGGTTTTTATGGTCTAGAGAAGAGGAGGATTGGGGGAACCTCACTGCTCACTAAAACTACCTGAAAGGAGTTTGTAGTGAGGTGGGAGCTGGTCTTTTCAGCCATGCCTATAGTAAGAAGACCAGAGGAAATGACCTCAAGCTAAGACAGGGGAGATTATATATTAGAAAAAAAAATTCACTGTTAGGGTGGTCAGGCATTGGAATTGCCCAGGGAGATGGCACCATCATCCCTGGTGGTGTTCAAGAGACATCTGGATCTGGTGCTGGGTGATGTGGTTTAGTGGTTTAAGAGTGATAACAGTGATAACGCTTGGTGAACAGTCAGATTAGAGGACCTTGAATGTCTCTTCCAATCTTGATGATTCTATGATTCTATGATTCTATGCTTCTATGATTCCATGATTCTATGATTCCAGATATGAGGAGACTTGACCACTAGCTTAGACTAGTCAACTAGGTTTTGAGCAGCAGAAATTAGTAAAGGATATTCTCACCATTAATTTAGAATATTATTTTGGCTCAGTAAGTGATATAAATTGTAAATCTACAAATTACCTGAATACCAGTTACTTTATTGTATTAACAAGCTACTTAGTGAAATAATGGATTTTTTTAAAAAATAATAGCTTAGATATTCTGCTTGCTGTTCAGAATGTGTATTACAATCCCTTGATGACAGCTAAGTAGGATATTCAAAATATAAGACTGATCACATGTTAATACATATGCCCTTGTTATACGAAATTAGTACAAAATGAAAACCGAAGAAAAAATCACATTACTTCAAAACACATGAAATAGTGCAGCTTATAGCTGAATTGCAACTCTTACATTAACTGAAAGGTGTTGGCTACTTCCCTGACCTTGTACATTTGGTACTTTTGGCTATCTAGATGTTCAATATTAATCAAAGTGTAGAGAACATAAGTTGAGGTCATAGCTATTTTTGGAGCACTCATTTTGAAATCAGAAAAAGGATGATCAAAAAGGACAATCAAAATCTCTGAAGATTAATAGGATTTCAAGGGTTTTTTTCTTCAAAATAAGCTGCAAAATGACACTCTCCATCACCCGGAGTGAAAATAATGATGCTAAATTTCAGGGATTCTGAATAGAAAATATTTCTTCTGATCAGAACAATCAAAATTTTGTTAACAGTTTCTGAAAAGATGAGATTTCATTTTTTTTAAGAATTGTGGTGATGACTTACCATGTTGCTGGGAATCCTGTAAGTTGTAGTAAATCATATGAAGCTTTAAAACCTGAAATCATACCTTCACACTCTCTTATAGACCTTTCTTTTGAAGTCAGTCTGGTAAATCTGTGGTGAAATGCAATAGTGTTCTTGAGACTGCCATACTGATTTACTTGGAAGGTTGTTTAATTGCAAATTCCACTGGGCAAGAAACAATAATTTTTAGTACTACTTGTCTTTCAAGAAGATACAATTTTATTTTAACCTATAGCTTTTTCAAGTTTTCTTATTTCATTACCAATAGTTTGCATTTCACTCATAAAAGTAAAGCTGAAATGTTAGCTGGTCTTCAAGTAACCACATGCAACTATTTGTTTCTATTTTCTTGTCCTGTAAAAATATGTAAAAAGTGACTAAAGAAAATGAGACATTTCACATACAGATCCTTCATATATTATAATCCTCACCAGCGGAAGAAATACCACAAAAAATTATAGAGCAATTAGCATAAGCACATGAATTATTTTAATGATCCACAGTATTGGTGGAGCTATATCTAGAATGTACCCAAGACATTTTCTGTGGTAAATATAACTAAGAGAAACCTGTTGCTTCCTTTGTGATCAGTGGATCACCTGAAAATACCGTTTTCATGGTCAGAAATATTAATATGCATTTATCAATGCAAGTACTGTAACATGTATGTCTATTTATGAATCTATCTATCTATCTGTCTATCTATTTATCTCTAACCATTGTTGGTTATCTGATAAAGACAAAGAGGGGGAGGGAAATTCTAAGAGGTAGACTTTGGTAAGTTGTTATTTTTCCGTCTGTCTGTCTGAATTTTAGGTACAATAGCTAGGGATTCAATAAAAGTAAAACAAGAATATTGGTATTTCATTAGACCTTAACTACTACAGTCACTAGGAAGATGTGTCAGAGCAAGAGGAGAAATTTGTATTCTATGTATTTATGATAATAGAATAAAGGGGAAGAAAAAAACCACAACAACTCAAACCAAACTGTCAACCTTGAGATATTTTACAAACATAAAACAAAAATATTATTTGCTCAGAGCAGATAAAATTTTCAAACCTAGATAAAGTCCACGGTAATGTATTTTGGAATGGAATCAAATTCTTAGATTCTGGGTTAAAGGTCTTGTCAGTGACTTCTTTATGGAAATATGAGGGATTAAAATTCAAACAATTTCTTTGTTCTGCAAAGTTTTTGCTCAAAGTAACACTATTTGAATTATAATTTCCAGACCCTGATTTGCTATAATTTCTAGCAGGAGGCTGAGTATTTGCAATCATAGGTATATAAAAATTATTAAAATACACACAGAAACTAGAAGAAATATTCTAAGAAATTGGCAGCATTTACATTAATGGAGAAATGTTGAGTTCTTACACCTTTTTTAAGCAAAATTCAAATTCATTTGCCAGTGTTTTTAATATTTTTTTTCTGAAAGCATCAGTTGCATTGCGTATTTTTCTCCTTCGATAGTGATAATAAATTGTTTGATAACTATCCTCAAAGGACAGTATGGCCAGGTTTTTTACACAGAAAATTTAGCAATGATCTAATGTCCCATATATTATTTCCATTACTGTAAATGCAGATAAAAACTGTATTTCACCTCTAAGTTGTACTATTTGCCTTCTAGCTTACAGTAGGAAACAGATTGTGCAGTAATGCTTTCAAATTGAGTTCTATTATAATGACTTTTAGATCCATTAAGTTAGGATAAGAAGGATCGCCTTTGAGTTAAGTGTTTAAGTCACTACAAAATGCTCTATAGAGAACAGAGCTACAGAGATATGAACAAGTCAAGCTATTAACTTTTCTTTCTATTATGTTCACTGAAACTATACAGCATTTATTTAACTGTTTATTACAGTATTACTTGTCCTTATACTGATACTGCTAGAGGACAATTTGCATGTCCATGAACACATATGCACACAAATGTATATATATATATATATATATATATATATAGTTTCATATAACACATATATTTGGAAACACACAACTCCTTGAATTCTATGGAAAAAAATTACTATCAAATTCACACAGGTTGCATAATTATAGCACACTGGCCACATTCAATAGCTAATCATAATTTTCATGTTCTTTTCTTCCTATAGTAGCCTAATCTTCAAGTTTTTAGAAAAAATCAGTTTACATTCCAAGCCTTCAAAACAACAAATTCCAAAATTCCATTAAAAAAAATTGTGATGATATTAACTTAATTTTTTTATTGAAATAATTTTCCTAACTTTTGAATGGTACAATAATTCTGCTATTTATATATATATATATATAATTATTGCTACTGATTTTCATACTTGTAAAGAAAAAACCAACAAACAAACAAAAACAATCAACAAAAAAAAATGAAGTTTATATTTTCTTTAACTGAGAAACCACTGGAAACATTTCAGTTTAATAATTAGAAATTTTTTTTATGCTTATAAACTCAGCTTTTCCTCTGAAATCTTCATTAAGATGATAAAACTAGTGATATTGGTTTGTAGTTTTCTTTTAACAGCCTCTCAGAGCCACTGAAATCAATGGTAAAGCTCTCAGTAACGTTAATGGTGCTTTAATGGATTTTTCAGTTTTAAGCTTTTGCCCTGTCTTTTCCCTTAACACAAAGACTTTTACAATAATACAAAAATTCTGTCTTTATTCCTTTTGTTTAATCACACAAAAACATCTGTAGTCTGGACCTGTGTATGTCTAGAGGTGAAGTATAATCTTGACTGGAGTTCCAGAATATTATATCCAATTAATAAAGAGTGGGGAAAAAACAGTAGTAATAAATCTTTGAACTTTCTGAAGTTTTTTTAATTTTCTCGTATATCAACAAGATATCATTGTATTAGTGTATTTTTATGTTGGCTCTAGCCCAACACTTTCTAAACATTTCACTTATTCTGCAGATTAGAGAATGTAATATATGCAGAATATATTTTCAGTTAGACAGTTAGTATTGGTCTTCTTTAAGTTTTCAAATCAAAAGTGCACTTGCTTCCAGATTTATTATTTTTCTTTCCTTTCTGACAAAATTACCCAAAAAATACTGTCCTAAAATGTAAAACCTGTAGACAGATCACAGTATGAGAGATGTCCTATAGGAAGGTAGGACTTCTGTCATATGTGAAGACTAGAGTTGGATCAGTTCTACCTGACGCTTAACTCCAATTTGCACCTACAGTTTTTACTTACTATATTGGCCTTCCTAACTTTTCCTAGTGGAAAGAGATTAGTTGAATGTGGTTAGAACTTTTGAGGATCCCTTGAGGTACTATCTAGTCTCAAGCCTAATGTTAGGCAGAGAAGATAATAGAATCAGAGAATCATTTTTGTTGGAAAATGCTTCTAAGATCATCAAGTCCAACCCCTAACCTAGCACCGCTGCGATCACCACTAAACCATACCCCTAAGGGCCACATTCCACCATCCTTGTCAGCCTTGTCCAATGCCTGACCACAATTTCAGTGAAGAAACTTTTCCTAATATAACTTAAATCTCCCCGTGGAACAATCTGAGGCCATTTCCTCTTGTCCTATCACTTGTTACCCGGAAGAGGAGACCAACCCAACCTCATTAAAATCTCCTTTCAGGTAGTTGTAGAGAGCAATAAGGTCCCTCCTGAGCCTCCTTTTCTGCAATCTAAACAACTACAGCTCCTTCATCTGCCCCTTATAAGACTCCAGAACATTCTCCAGCTTTGTTACCCTTCTGAGGACACACTCCAACACCTCAATGTCTTTTGTACTGAGGGGCCCAAAACTGATCACATCACTGCAGATGTCGTCTCACCGGTGCCAAGTACAGGAGGGAAATCACTGCCCTGGTCCTGCCGGACATACTATTTCTGGTACAGGCCAGGATGTTATTGACCTTTGTGGCAGTTTGAGCCACATTAGAAATCAAAAATCCAATTTACAGGCTTCCCCACCCCTTCCCACATTTTATCCCAACGTCGGAGAGAAACTTTCCGGCCAGAGGCTTCTGTAGGGGAAGGGGGAAGTATATACATTTATTTGCACAAATAAATACTATACAAACTAAAGGCAACTTTATATATATTACATTACACTTCTATCAGTCCTTTAAGCCCCTCCCTTTAACTTTAGTCCGGGAGAAGCCTTTTCAGGCTGGGAAGTAACCAGTCTCTCCCTCGTGGGAGTGTTCGGGGCCTGAACGCTCCCCCCTCACCAAGCTCCAGCTGTTTGTTGAAGTTTTTTCCTCCCCATGGAGTCCAAAAAGATAGCTTTGAGTCATTTCTCCTCGGTCTGTGTCATTTCTACTGTATGATCTCTCTCTCTCTCAGTCTCATACTGCTACTGCAGTGTAGCTTATCAACTTACGCGTCCTGGAATGTTGATTCCTCCTCCGGGTTTTCGGCTGTCCTGTGTTTAGATCACGGTAGAGACATCCTCCGGGCCTCTCTCCAGTCCATCTCCAATTTTGCCTGGGATTCTTCTCCCAAGCGCTGAGTTGTTTTATTATCAGCCTGTCCACTTGGCTCTGCTTAAAGGCTGAGTCTTGCATCCACTCCCACTAAACAGCGAGAGGGAAAAACATCCCCCTTCTGCAGCCTGGCTGCAAAGGAGGGAGGGGGAGAAGAGGGCCTAGCCACAAGGCCTGCCTCTCTCTCTCTCTCCCACTTACCAGTTGTTTGTGAATCATGTCCCTCACAAACACTCACTTCAGTGCTGCCTCCAACTCTGGCCTAGGTAGAGTTGGTGGGGCCACAGGGCTCCCCTCTCCCTCCCGGAGGGGGGAAGAAGGAGCCCAGCCACCCCCTGGCCTCCTACACCTACACGCAGCAGACATCAACAGCAAAACTGCCAACAGCTTCCAGTGCTGTGTATATATGATTTTTCAGCTGAAGCGAACAACATGAATGGTGACTGGCTCTCCAGGGAACACTGCCCTGGCACGCAATCACCTCAGAGCCCCCAAACTCTCAAGGGGGGGCCAATTTCAAACTATGACACTTTCTTGATCACATGCTAAAACTCTGCGTTACAGGTTGCAGCTATTATTTAATCCTGATGATATGAACAGTTAACAGAGAACACTCACAAATGGCTATTTTTTAAAGTGGCTAGAACTTGAGAAGATTAAGTGGTTCCTTCGTAAGTGTACAGTGGTCATTTCCTTTGAAGGATTAAAGACAGAGAGCTTGAAGAGATTTCATCTCACTTTAGAAGTCCCTGACGCAGGCATCTGCTTCTTAGCTGGTTGCCCTACCTATCAAATATAATAGAAGAAAAAAAGTAGTCAATCACACTGAAAAAATGATTCGCTTTATGTCTCCTTCTACTTCCTGATAAAATTAATTATACTATAAAACTACCTTTCCCTCCTCCCAGAGGCTGAACTGTCAGTGATCCAAGGCCAAGTTTTGATAGAGAAAGTCTACTGAATAGAGTCATGTAAGATAAGAAATATAATATTGCAGACAGAAGTAAGATGGCTAGTGGAGGGAGAGTCTGCAGTTCAATGACTTCAGAAAAAAACCCAAAAAACGACACCCCCACCAAAAAAAAAACCCAACCAAACCAAAAAAAAACAGATTGAAACAACAATAAAGCAAAATCAAGAAATCCCCCAAAGCGTACATAAAGAGATAAACAGGAAGCCTCATGATGACATTCTAAAAAGGAAGCTGATGCAGGGTAAACAAAAGCTGAACCTTACATCACCTGCTGACAGCTGCCCAGCCAACAAAGACTTTTGGATGCAGAGTCAAACATCATTCAACCTAGTAGTTTATTTGTTCTAACAATGTAATGGCTTTATCTTTTAAAACTGTGTCATTTGGAGTCCCTTCAAATACACAAAAGTTGCTCAACACACTGACGGAGAAAGTAGTGAGATTCCAAGGTGCTTATTATAGACTCCTATCCACCTTGTCCAGGAATATTTCCATGAAAGCTATGAGGACAAAGAAAACAATAAAGCTACCCAAATGTATAAAACAGAAAAGAAGGAGTAAGCAGTCCACTGCTATTTAGGAAGGATTCAAGTGGAATCCCTTCTAAGTATGACAAAATACTTGAATTCCTTAAAAAAAGTCCCTTCAGCACTGGCGATATGTAGGATAGCTTATGCAAATGTGGTGAGAAAACATTCAGTGAGGAGTTTAACTTCAATAATCTCAATTGCTTATGTGAGAGAGAATCACAAATCATAGAATCATGAATCACAAAATTATTTGGGTTGGAAGGGACCTTAAAGATCATCTAGCTGCAACACCCCTGCCTTGGGCACTGATGCTACCCATTGAATCTGTTTGTCCAGGGCCTTATCCATCCTGGTCTAACCTAGAGACCAGATATTTCTTCATTATAGAATTCTGAGAAAATTGCTGCATGTGAGCTCATGGGACGAGTGTGTTCAGTAATGCAGTAAAATCAAACATTATTCATTTTTATAGATAAACAAAAAATATAGCAGCTGTTCTATACAAAGATCAAAACATGAGGGAAGATGTGAATGAAATGGCTAAATTTGGAAAGAAAAGTTACTTCATTACATAGAAGTCAATGAATTAAATAGCAGATAAAAGGTAGAGGGGTTATATCAAAGTAACAGATTAACCTCCTATGTTTCTTTTTTAAGAAAACTTCTGATTTTTTTTTCTTTAGACAAAGGCAATGCTTTATCTAAACTACTTTATCTGGACTTCAGTAGAGCAGTTGATATATTGCCAGGGGAGGTGTTATTAATTAAGATGAAGAAGATGGAGATTAATGTAAGAATAGATGAACCATTCAGTCTGTACTGAAAACGAAGTATGCTACTAGTAAGGCTTCACAAGTCTTACATGTGGTTTTGGTTTTGTTTTATATTTTGCTCACATTTTGTTTAGTGTTCTGGGCACAAAACACTTGATAATATTTTTATGACAGAAAACTGGAATGCACTGATACAATGGAAACATGAACAGGGTCAAGTAAATGACAGGAATAATACAGCTGAGTTCAAAGCAATATAATACAGTAAAAATCAGAGATTTGGAAGCTAACAGTAAAACATTTCATAGCAAGGGGGGAGATCCTCAGAATATGGAAGGTGGGGGAAAATCTGGATATTAGTAGATCACATAATGTTGCAATCTTTTGTCCCCTATTCTTACAGAGACAAGAAAATATTTACTTTTTCTTCCCTTAGAAACATTATCTTCCAGTCTGATCATCTCTGTTCAGATAAAGTAGCTTCAAAACTGGAAAATACAGATAAACTCCATTTCTGATGAACTGAGAAATTAAATTGGTTTATATTTAAAGACTAAAACAACTTGACCTAGCAAATTGAATACTGTGCATAGATATGTTTGTGTCACTGACCAGTTTTGTTCTTAACATTACCTCCTTTATTATGTGTTGGCCAGGTCTTTATGTCTCCTTTGACCAGATACCCTTGAAGAAGCAAACACTCTCCTACCACATAACCTTACTTAAGCCTAAATCAGATTTAGCATTTCTTGGATTGGATTTATTCTCATCTAGCTGTAGTGACTACAGTGTGAATAACTACAGTTGAGCAAGGCTTACCTTTGCACTTAATATGGAGAAATCAATATATACCTATTGCAGTTCTTCTGTCACATTACCAACATCTACTTCAAGCTGAACTGAGTTTTGCTCATACATACATACACCTCAGATACAGATGGTGATGGTGGGATGCATCAGCCTTTCACACCAGATCAATAATATTATTTTTGATATCATGCAAAGGTGTCCTGCACAGGGCCAGGAGTTGGACTTGATCATCCTGATGGGTCCCCTCCAGCTCAGCATGTTCTATGATTCTATGATAACTCACCGGTTTCTACATTTGCTAAAAAATGAGGACAGAACCTTGAGTCAGTACATTTTAAGCGGGGCTTGCACCATTTTCCCATAGTTAGCTTAAAGTCAATATACAAGAAACATTTTGACATAAACTCTATATGATTGAGTAAACTCAATATTGGTTGAATTAATAAGAGCATTATTAATAAGAGCATTATTATGTGTTTATGCTTAGTACTGATTGCTAGCAGGTAGATACTAGGGAATTTACAAGTTCATATTAATGATAATGATACTATCATACCGACAGAAACAGTATTTCACTCACCAGTTTTGATTGCTGTAATGTGTCTTCTCCTCCTAGTTAAAAATCAGCTCCATAGGGTGGTACTAGTTCCTCTTTCTTTTTACACTTCTGTGTCAGTTCTCCTCCTCTGCAAATTATGAAATTCAAGTTTAATATTAAACTGAATTGTATTTGCAGGTATTTTTCTTAGAATCATTCCATTCAAATTATTTTAGTAACTCAATTTATAGTGTGGTTGCACAAAACCTCGGATCCAAACACATGAAAAGGAACTGCTGTATGCTAATGAAAAGAAGGCACCCTGAAGGAAATTTCTTCAGGTGGCTTTGCGACAAAGTGTTTTGTTAACTGTGTCTCAGCTGACAGCTCTGTAAAAAAAGATATTCAGGTTCCTCTCCTCCTCTGCATGAACTATCAATTTTCAAGCTAGTTTAAGACTTCAGAAATTCAGTAAAAGCTTTTGAGTAATTTCTGCTTGTGGCCTGATGTAGTTGTAGAAGTTGTTCACTCTAGATGGGTGAGGGACTAATCACTTTTCTATTAGAAATCAAATTTTTTTCTGCAATTATTTTGCAGTGCATTAATATTATATATATTTAAATATTATATATAATTAATATTTTCATTACATACATATATATGGCATTTCATTGTACTGTATTGTATTGCATTTTATATACTTATTTTTTAAAAGTAGGATAAAACATCACTCTTCACATTATACTGAATAATCCATGATTATACATCTCAGACTGAATTTTTTTCTCCTTAGCATCCTTAGCATCTAAGTTAAAGGAATTTCCCCTTCCTTTTCTTTCATTTTCTTTATTTCCTCTGTCATTTTTGAAAGCCAATTTGATACTTACTCAAGAAAAAATGTGTAACAGTTTTGGCAGCCCTCTCTTACTCCATTTCTTCCTCCAGCTGTTTCTATATACTTGCCCTATTTAGCATGCATGCTCACATGTTGCTCAAGGAAAAGTCAAGGTGAAAACTACCAGCATATTTCAGAGTAGAATTTCTGTTCCATCTGTCATTTGGGCTTTTCCTTTTATTATTTGTTTGATGAGCTACAGGCACTCAAATGTGGCAGTGGCTGTTTTGGTTTTTTTGACACTGAGCAACTTCTGGTATTCTTAAGATGAAAATACAATCTAATACTATTTTATTAGAAGATCTTTTAGAATTATATATAAAAGGTATTCTAAATTTTCTCCCCAAAGAAACATTTCTGTTCATACTGTGCCTGTCAGTGAAAACCTCCTGTGGATTCAGTCTTACTGAAATAAGTTAAAATGTTTGCATAAAGGCCATATTGTAATTTTACAGCAGCTCCCAAGGAAGATTAAGCTTAACTACACACAGGTTTCAAAAGCAGACCAGTGATTTTATTTTGTCTCAGTTGTTCTGGATGGTTTACTGTGTGAGAGAGAAGCTAAAAACAATGCTCATTCTCTCAGGTTTTTCCTCTTTCATTTCTTTCCTACTTGAAAACAGCAAAAAGTAAAAGTTTCACATACTTCTACTACGGATCATAGTGATACTCAGTGATGAAAACTATTGTATGAATAAAAGACACAGTTCCACAGTTCTTTGCAAAATGAACTCTAAAATGGTAAGAAAACTGGAGGGATGAGGAATGATTGATTTACTTCTGGTTTACAGTAAATCCAATATATGGTAAGAATGAATAGTTGAAAGTTTGCTGGTTATGATGTTCAAGTAGTCTGGAATGTACCAATAGAAAAATAAATTAATGCATTAGTTACATTGTTCAGCTTGATGGCTTTATACTTACGCAGTTGTATGGTTATATACTTGCATAATTATTTTGGCATCTAGGTTTCCTTAGAATTACACAGAATTTCACTCAATTTGCCAGTGTTTGCCAATGGTGGGTGTCATTCTAACATAAAAATTCACCAAAAGTCTGTATAGCTTTTACTCCCTAGCTACCTACATTTTTGTGATGCAAACTTAAGTAACAACCAGAAAATTAGAAGTTGTCACCATCATAACTACACTAACCACATGACCACAAGATTTATTTTCTTTAATCCTTGTGGCTTTCACAAGCTAAATATTTTCTGTGTATGAGTTTTCTGTGAGGTCTTGGATGAAAGACATTCTATGAGCACTCTTAATACATGTAGTAATAATTGAACTCACTATAAAACAGAATAGCCATGATTAAATCTAATAAATTATATACGCAAAGCAAAGCTTGAATCTTTCATGTAACGGTACAGTGGTTAAAGTAATCAACCAGACTATGAACTATTTTTAGCTTTGTTTTTCCTTCTCAATTGTTTTATGACTGCTCTTGGTATTGTTCACATATTTTATTTGATGGCTTTTTAATTAAAAATGTGGAATAAGTACCTCAGTAAAAAGTTGTGTTCTAGGATTTCTTTTCCCTTTCCCTGCATGCAGGGGTTACTTAAGTCTAAGTTTCATAGTCAGTACCTTTCTAGATTGATTTTTTTTTTCTGTTGCTCCCTTGAGTTGTTCTTATTTTCTGGCACAATGATTGAGGTGAAAAAGGAAGGGTAGGAAATTACTCAATTCCATATTTTTTTGTTAGGACTCTCTGCTTGGAAACTCTTTTGGTGTCAGGAAAAGTCATTATATCTTTCACCCTTACTAAACTTTCAAAATACAAAGATAATCACAAGCATACTTTAAGTCTGTTTAAGGTGTTCTCAGTAAGCAGTAAACTCAAGAAAGATGAGTATCCAAAGAAAGAAAAGTGAGGAGTCTATATCAAACCTTTTTCTTTCAGTACGTAGTTCAGCTAATATTTACACTTCTTACCTTGAGGTAAGTGGTACCTGAAGTGTAATTTAATGTGTTAGAAAAACAGTATCTCTGCCCTGCACCTAAATTACAGATGAGTACACAATTTCAGGTGTCAAATCTCGTGCAGTATTCCCATTTCAATACTAACCTCAATTCCGGCCATGTAGCATTGTTACAGTGACAGAGAATTCTTTAGGACTTAATAGAAGCTGTTTGTCTCTGGTTTTGCACGATGAGAATTCCTCGTATTACTGTACTTAATGAGACATTAATTCCTGATTTCAATGTGTAAAGGACTAGGGTTTTGTTTCTGCATCAACAGCAATAACATGGGGAGGGGGTAATTTTCTTTTCTACATCAGCTTAAACAGAGCTTCTTGTATTTTTTTGTGGTGTTGTTTGGTTAGTTTTGTTTGAGGTTCTTTTGTTTGTCTTAATTAAGTTCATGGCACTGGAAAAAAATGATGGTGTTCACCACATCGAAATATAGGTTTACATTTACAACCGAACTAACTTATTTGGACTTTCATTGCATTTTATGACAGGAAATGGAATGGAATCCATGTGACTTAAACAAAAATTGGTTTCAACCAAGAATTGTCTGTGTTTCTGTTATCTAAAGACATAGCTTCAGGTGCTGGTGTCAGCATTGTAGATATCCACATTTATTCAAACCAACCTTGCACACCGTACATTTCCTGAATTTATGAAGAATGAATGTAACTAAAAGCCAAAGATCCATTTTTCCCTCCAAACTGAGAAGTGATTCTCAGTTGCCTGATATATACCTTTCCTGATGTCACACTTTTCTACTTAAATGTAGGTAACACTGATGTTCAGTTTTTAATGTGATTTTTTTTGGATATTCATGATTACAGCACTGATGAAAAACAATGAGCTGAGAAAATGACATAAAAGATCATAACCACACTGAACTTAAACCTCTGCCATTTGTTTAACAATGAAATTTGAAAATAAGTTCACTCTGATATTGTAATTTTTTTTAGGTCCAATCTTATGGTGATAAAAGTGAGTTCTGTAATAAAAATTAAATAATCAAACCTGTAGGTATTCCTATGTGTCTAATATGAAAGGGAGAGTGTGAGCATGCTTTGGTGTCTGCTCCCTCATTTGTTTGGGGGTTTGACTGGAGTTTTTGTGGGTTTGGGTTTATCTATTTATTTATTTATTTTCTTTGCCAAAGCTAACTCTACATTGTACCGGTAACATTTATGTTATCTGTCTGTCTATCTATCTATCTGTCTACCTATATATTACACATATTTTTAAAGTCCATGAACATGAAATTTCGTGCTATTTCTTTTTTGCCAGTTTCAGGCATACACATTGAGTCCTGGCTATAACTTCATAATTAGATGATGTTGTGTCTTGTTGTGTCTAGTACTGAATTCTCTCTTTCATAAATTTTCTCTTTTCATAAACATTGTTCCTTTTTTTTTTTCCTCACATATATACATTATCCAAAGAAGGGCTAGAACATGGCACAGGAGGTTTTTGACTTGAACAACTAGAGATTCAAACTGTCCTGTAACACATATCAGTGAGTAAATCTAGATATGTACTAACATTATATCTTCACTGTCATTTTGAATCACATCCTATTTTCCTTCTATTTATTATCCAGAAAGTATATTTTCTAGGTTGCTTACAGGAGCCACTCTAGGGAAAAACAGGTAGATCTCTTCAATTTATAGGTCTCTTCACCTATAAATGAAGTGATTTGTCGGTCAGTTCTCTTACAAAAGACAAGTAAATTTCAACACATTCAGAGCAGTCAGACATATAATTTATCCATCTTTCAGATGCAGGAGTGTTCCCCAACCACACAGAGACCTGGCAAGGTTGTTTGATGCAGATGCATTTAAATAACCTCAGTATCACTGTTTAAAATAAAATTAAAAAAAAAATTGAGTTTCCATAAAGATGAAAGAATTGAGTCAAAGAGGCTAAGACTGGAGTGAATCGAGAATGAATGAGAATCTCTGGATGTGGAGGCACACACAGCAGGGAAAGGGCTTTCAGTGCCTCTGTTAGTGGTATCCAGATTAGCAGGTCATCAGCACCCCTGCACGTCTATTTGCAGTTTCATAAAACACACAGATTTGGAGACAGAGATGGTATTTGCTCATAGATATGTATCAGAATAGATACACTGACAACTCTAAAAGGGTTAAAAAAGGTATATCTGAAATCTACATGGGGTCACTAATCCCAGACGTAATGAAGAGATAATTGTCTTCCCCTGTCTTCCAGGTCATTGCACAGGATGTATCCTAACATCTGGACATGAGCCCTGAGGTGGCCAGCTGCTGGCCAGACAGCCTAAGCACTCCTGCCTTGGTCTCTGACAACTAGGCCAACCTCTCAGGCATCAGATACAGCCTAGTGCTTGATGCATGAGGGGATAAGAGTGAAACAAGTTTCGTTTCCATTTTTCTTTTAAATAAAATTGCTTTTCTGGCTTATAATATCTTCCATGTGTATTTGCTGCATTGTGGATACAGTGCAACAGTATTTCCTACAAAGGTGTGTGACGAGTATCCACAAAACTATGGAGAGCAGGTTAAAGGTATGTGTATTGGGAATAAGGTACTGCAGACACGCAGGCACAAAGTGAAGTAAACCTGTAGCATAATGCTGAACCAGACTTCACTTCATACACTGTTCACTGTGGAACAGGTCAATCTGCATCAATAAACTTTGTAAATGTAAACCATTTTGCTCCAGGTGCCCAGGAACAAAGTATTGCTGCCTGAATGTTTTCCAGGACCTATAAAAAGAGCTTTTTTTTTAGGGTACAGTAATAATAATAATCAGGTTAATATTGTTAGGAGGTAAGTATGTGAAGTACAGGGACTCAAGTGGTAGCTTACTGGCTGATTTCACAAAAGAAAGGCTTTGGGTTATATATATGTAAATGAATAGAGAGCATTTTTAAGGCAGAGGGCCTGTTCTTGTCGCTTCTAATCTGCAATAAAAATTCATCATGTGAGAAATATGCATGTGAATTTGAATGGGCATGCCTCCAGTGTATTATCATAACACAGGCAGTGGAAACCATCTTTCTTAAGTAAGGGAAGACTATCTGCAAATAGCTGACATACAAAATGTCTCCATATTGGCATTTGAACACAGAAGCCCTTTCAGAAAAATGAAAACGGAGATGAATGGGGACTGACGTGCTATCTGATCAACTACTTCTAGCCTGTCACATCTATACTCAGCTCTCTCTGGCACTGTAGGCACCTTCATGCTCCAGGCTGCTTCTAAATTGCTCAAAAAAAATTAGTACCAGAAAGAGAAAAATGGAAGGCTTCCATATGTAATATTTTTTCCAACATTACAGCAACTGTGGTTTCCTTATTTACAAACTTACTTTAGAAAAATAGCTCAAAGTTTGCTTCTCTCGCCATTCCAATCAGAATTTATTTTACTCATTTTTCATGACCAAAAAACCTGTGACAGTAGAGCTTATTAATATTGATTATACAAATGTAGAATGGGGTTTGTTTGTTTGTTTGTTTGTTTCTAATTGCAACGAAGTTTTCACATTTCTTTAATAATTGAGTTAACTTACACATTATTTCCACTAGGAAACCTGGAAATGCTCACTGTCTGAGTGTATACTGCTGCTGAAACCCAAAGCTATCTCAAGAGCAGGACTTGAGCATGCTCTGCTTTCTGCTGAAAAGAACTACAGGTGCTTATCCCAGATGAGAAATGGTGCACTAAATGGTATGTCCTATCTGAACAACAAAGAGTGTTCTGTGCTATACACTGGAATATAAACACAGCCTTACAATGCAGTTTTTGCAATTTTCCTGGCAGAGATGGGCCATTGACAGAAAAATAGTAACACTGATCTTATCAGTGTATATAAACATCTGAAGGGAAGGTACCAAGAGGATGGAGTCAGGCTATTCTTGGTGGTACCAAGTGATAGAATGAGAGACAATGGGCAGAAACTGATGCACAGGGAATTCCACCTGAATATGAAGAACTTTACTGTGTGGGTGACCACACACTGGAACAGATTGCCCAGAGAGGTTGTGGAGTCTCCCTGCCTGGAGATATTCAAGAACTGTCTGGACGCAAACCTGTGAAATGTGCTCTACAACAAGGAGGTTTGGGCAAGGAGGTTTGACCAGATGACCTCACCTCTTGTCCCTTTCCAACCTTAACCATTTTGTGATTCTGTGATTCTGCGATACCAGTAAAATTATTTGAGCAGCATTCTACTCCAAATTGTAGACATCAATATTGAGTGGCATTTTTGCCAGTTGCATTTGGAGTTAGAGGCCATAATTTCCTACCCTTCTATATATCTCATTACAATCAATGAAAGTTTAATTTCTGTATTGCTACCTTCCATAATGCAAACAACTGTAAATACAGTTCTCTCAATGGCAAATCAATATCCGTCTTACAGCACAGGGACAATTTTCCTCTTTCAGTGGCTTTTTTAACAGAGTTCCATTTGTTGTCTATCAAAAAAAAAAAAAAAAAGCTAATAATGACAATATAATGAAATGAAAGAGAAAAGGAGAAAATCCATTGAGGAAAGTATAAAAGGAACACATGTAAAATCAGAAAATCTTTCCAAATGTTTTACTTTAATGATTAAAAACAAGGTATTGCACTTCTCAGAAATTTGTCTTTTTATGAAATACCATATCAACAGAGAGATTGTCATACATATTGAAATCAATGAAGAATGAACATCAGCAAACATAATTTGTATAAAGCGGAAACATAAATAAACAAAAAAATCTCATTTAATGGCACATTAACAATTCTGCTTGGCAAAACAGTGTTCTGAAGACTGAAAAAAGGATTGTACTTAATCTAAAAGAAATATTGCAAAATGCATATAGAAAATTAATTTTGGAATAGATTTTTTTTTAAAGGACAGTTCAAGAGCCTCTGGGTAAGAATCAAGGGGCAAACAAATAATGCAGATGTCATCATGGCCAGGATGATGACACTGACAAATTATTCTTTGAAGAATTAGGGACACTTCCAAGTCAACTGCCCTTGTCCTTATGGGGAACTTCGACTTGCCAGAAATTAACTAGGAACATCACAGCTGGTACAATCTGGGCCAGAAAATTCCTAAAAAACCTGGATGACAGCTTTAAGGAACAGGTCCTAAGGGAGCTGACTTGGCAAGATGCCTACCTTGATCTTCTGCTTGTCAACAGAGCAGATCTTTTGAGTGGATATTGGTGGCCGTCTTGACCACAGCAACCATGAAGTGATCAAGTTTAAAGTCCCTGTTGACAGGAGGAAAAGTGCCAACAAAAGCTCAGCTCTGGACATGAGGAGGACAGACTTAAGGCTGCTCAGGAAATTAGTAAGTAAAGTCCCCTTGGAAAAAGTTTTTCCAGCTGTTGGGGTCCATCGGTGCTGCTCACTTTTTAAACTACATGTCCTAAGGGCACAGGTGCAAGAAATTCCCAAATGTCAGAATTCAAGCAGTCAAGGTAAACAGCCGGCTTGGCTGAGCAGGGATTTTCTCTTGGAAATAAGGCAAAAAAAGAAGGTGTATGCCCAGTGGAAGCAAGGTCAAGTAACACAGGAAAAATTCAGGGATGCTGCTTGCCACTATAGGAAAAAAATTCTGACAGCCAAAGGTCAGCCAGAATTCAAGCTACCAGAAATGTGGAGGACAAGAAGAAGAGATTTTTTCAAATATATTATTGTCAATAGGCAGTATAGAAAGATGTTATAGAATGTTATAGACCTGTTGCAGGATGAAGATTGTCACCTCACAAACTGGGACAGAGACAAGGTAGAGGTTTTAATGTTTTCTTTCTCTCTGTCTTCATCACGGATGATGGACCAAGAGGGTCTCAACACCCTGAGCTGGAGGACCATGACAGGGAGAATGATCAGCTCCCAGTTGACCATGAAATTCTGTGGAATCTTCTGCTCCAGACAGATCTTTACAAGTCTATGGGGCCTGAAGTTATTCATCCCAGAATTCCCAAAGAGTTGGCTGATGTAATTGTAAAAGCTCTGTCAATGACTTCTGAGCAGTATTGGGAATCCAGAGAGGTCCCAGCTCACTGAAAGCTGGACAACATTGTTCTGATTTTCAAGAAGGGCAAGAAGGAAGACTTTGTAAACTACAGGTCTGTCAGTCTCACTTCGGTGCCTGGCAAAGTTGTGGAGAAGATTATTCTGGATTTGTCTGAAATCCAGAAGATTATGTCTGAAAGGCAATGTAGTCATTGGTCACAGCCAGCAGGGCTTCATGAGAGGAAAATCTTGCTTATCAAACCTGATTTCCTTTTATGACAAGGTAACGCACCTACTTGATCAAGGGAAGCCAATTGATATAATCTTTCTGAATTTCAGTAAAGCTTTTGATACTGTCTCTCATAGGATCCTTCTGGACAAAACATGTCATGCAGTGGGTGAGCAATTGGCTCATGGGTCAAGCACAGAGGGTAATAGTGAACGGGGGAACATCACCCTGGGGACCTGTCACTAGTGGGATTCCACAGGGCTCCATCTTAGGTCCTCTGCTCTTCACCATCTTCAAAAATGACTTGGATGCAGGACTGGAAGGGATACTAAGCTGGTTTGCAGATGACACAAAAGTGGGAGGGAACTGTAGACTCCCTTGAAGGCAGGGACGCCCTGCAGAGAGACCTCCAAAAATTATAGGACTGGGTAATCACTAACCATATGAAGTTCAACAAGGGAAAGTGGATTCTGTACCTGGGACTGGGTAACCCTGAATGTTTGTACAGACTGGGGAATGAGATGCTGGAAAGCAGTGCCACGGAAAGGCACCTGGGGGTCCTGTTTGATGGCAAGTTGAATCTAAGTCAGCAGTGCCCTGGCAGCCAGGAGAGCCAACCATGTCCTGGGGGGCATCAGGTAAAGCATCATCAGACAGTTGAGGGAAGAGATTGTCCTACTCTGCTCTGCACTGGTGTGGCCTCACCTTGAATATTGTGTGCAGTTTCGGGCACTGCAATATAAGAAAAATATTAAGCTATTAGAGAGTGTGCAAATGAGGGCAATGAAAATGGGGAAGGGCCCTGAGGGGAAGTCATATGAGGGGTGACTGAGGTCACTTGGCTTGTTCAGTCAAAGGAGAGACTGAGGGGAGACCTCATTGCAGTCTGCAATTTCCTTATGAGGGGAATGGAGAGGTAGATACTGATCTCTTCTCTGCAGTGACCAGTGACAGAAGCCAAGGGAATGGCCCAAAGTTGTGTCAGTAGAGATTTAGGTTGGATATTAGAAAAATGTTCTTCACTCAGAGGGTGTTTGGGCACTGGAACAGGCTGCCCAGGGAAGTGGTCACAGCACCAAGACCAACAGAGTTGAAGAAGTGTTCGGACAATACTCTCAGGCACATGGTATGACTCATGGGGATGGTCCTGTGCAGGGCCAGGAGTTGGACTTGAGGATCCCTGTGGGTCCTTTCCAACTCAGCATATTCTGTAATTCTGTGATACTTTAGCAAACACTGTGAGATTATAAAAATGCACACAGAATAAGTATTGGGAAAGAAATATGCATATGAATTAGAGTTAATTGATTTTGTCCATAAGTGAATTAAAAGTTTGAGCTTTCATTTTAGACTTGGATCATATAAGCTGGATGGAAAATTTCATAAATTTACTCAAATATTGTGAATAATGTTCTCAAATTTTAGTATGACTAGTCTCAACTTATTATGTCTTCTAAATTTCAGTCTTCTGTGACCTTATAGTCAGAATGGATGAATTTTAAACCAATAGCATGTTAATCACAATGAAACACTGTGATTCTGTTATTTCTTTCTTTTACTGCTCCTTTGTTCATAAGTCAAATAAATGTTTTACCTCTGCATATATTCAATTGAGACAACAGTTACTGATTCATAGCCTTTCTGCTGAAGCTAGAATATAGTAATCTTCTGTCATTGTGTGAAGAAAGTATCTCAATGCATAGCGTGAATAAAGTTACCCTTAGTGACAAGGTTAATGTACCAAAATCAGGTACATTCTTGGTTGAGCACTGTCAAATATTCTTGAGCTGCTATAACCCTTTGAGACTCCAGATGGAATGAAATGGAAAACAATTTAATTAAATGTGCTGGGAATGTAATTTGGGACATTATGTATTTTTTTATGAAATCCAGTTTGGAAGAACTGTATTACATTGGGAAATTATGTTTACTAGTAAACAGACTACGTGTCGGCACATCTTAACAGAGTGGCATAAAGGCAATACATAGATATTTAATACAGTCACAAATTAAAGATCTGGTACTAAATCAATGTTTTTAAACAAAATATATTCATTGGACTTTCATAGCATATGAAAGCAGGTTTCGTTAACATGTTATAGATCCATGGCATTGTAGTGCCTTCTTGTAAGTGTAGCTATGATTAATTTCAAACACCTATTAGTCCAGGGTTATAATCAGGTTAGTCTGATAATGTACAACATGTCAAGAAAGATTTAGAGCAGAAACCCTATGGGTGCACAAGTTTCTGTTTAAAATTCCTTAAATCACACAGAGACTGAAAATTATATTTCAGATTCTGTACTGAGAAAAGATTGGGGTTTTTCTCTATTCACCACTTTTAATTTTCACAAGATCAAGGTTAAAAAAATTAGCTACAAACCTGCTATTTTCACCTGGATATTTGAATACAATAACAAATAAATATCATGTTCTGCTTTTATATATTCAGGCTTTTCACTATTGTTACCTCACACAGTTGACTCTGGTTTTGTTAGAATCACACCATTAGCACCATAGCAGCAAAACAGATAGAGAAACAGATTATCTGTTAAATCCTGTATATCCTTCACTTCATGAGTTATTTCTTAGCTCATTACATAGCTTATTCAACTGAACTGTTCTCTGACAGTTCTGAGGCTTAAATAGTGAAGGGAATTTCTTTTCCAGAGGGAATTATTTCCTTCTCAGACACTGTACTCTGCGTTGGGCTTGATGAATATACAAAAATCCAGAAAATAATAAAACAAAAATTGTATCCTGAATTAGTTCTGCATAAAAAAATCAAACTGTTCGACTATTCACATTGAAGAGATAAATGGATGCTGTTTGTAGAAAACTGTTTCACAGGTCTCCACTTAGGGTATTTGACTAGTTTCAAGTTATATAAACTTCATTTGAACCAGGTTTTTGATCCCAGTTTTTTCTCTACCCAGTATTAAAAAATACTGTAGTTCAATACTTTTAAAATTACACTATTGTAATGCAGTAAAAAAACAGACACTCAGACACAAAAATTATTCAGGAGAATAGGGAAAAGAACATGTAAAAGTATTATCTTTTAGCAGTTTTAAAAAAAATCAGATTTGAAATAAATATATGCAGGTGGTTTGGTTTTTGTTTCCAATAGACATTTATGTCATGTTTGTATGATACTCAAAAAGGAGATGGTTTATCCTACTCCAAGATTTTTTGAGGCTAAGGTATGAACAGGAATTCAAACTCAGTACTGGTATATGTAAAATCAGTGATTTAAATAGTAGAAAATAAGAAAAAGACATAATTCTAGTCTCTAATTTTAATTTTGTAGATGACATAAATTTTCTCTTTGTATCATGGAATAATGAAAAAAAAAAATATCCAACCATTCCATCCTTCTTAGATTTCCCTGACCATATATAATATTTCCTTGGCCATTTTCTAGTTTTCTTTCACACCAATGATATAAGACCCAAAAAAAGTGTTTATTGACCTTTTCAGAGTAGAGGGAGAAACAAAATAAAGGTGAAGTCATTATACAATGTGTGAGATTCACTTTAAAAGGTGGTGACAAGTGGCTATAGATTTATGAAAAAAAAAACTTACAAAAAAATTATCTATATCTCAATCATAAAAATATTTAGTTTTTATAGCTCAATTAAATGGATATACAAAGATATTTGACAATCATAGCTAATTTCCTACAGGATCTTGGCCTCAAAATGAAAGTGCCTTCTTTTGCTAGACAACTTTGGACATCGCAGATTTAAATATATTTTTTACTTATTTATTCTAAATAATCTTGTTTGGAAAGAAAACAGGTTATTCAATTTGACATTACACTATATCTTTTTAACCCTTTGGACTGGGCATCTATTATCTAAAATATCAGGTTCTTTCTTTTAATCTGTAATATAAGCGTAATTGTGCATAGAATTTATTTTTTAATTTATTTTTTAAACTTCTATATTGGCAGTTAAAAACACAATCTAGAAATTGTTTAAGCCATGTCTTGAGAGTTGGAAGTATTTAGGGCTCAAGGATTCTTCTTGAAGGAAATTAAGTCACTACATGCCGAGGTTTTTAAAAATAAAAAAAAGGTTTTATTCATTCTAGAGTTCATAAGTAGAAGTCAGATGTCATTCCAGAGTATCTGCTTTTCTCCTGAGGAGGGGATAAACTACAGGGCGGTTCCAGATTAAACTGGATACCCTTATGACTGTGTTACAATGAAAAGTGGAGGAGAAAAAATGGAAACATTTTGTTGCTTCCTCACTTAAAATAACTTTTAAGTGAGCAGAAATTAAAGTTAGGAAATGCACACTGGAAGATAAGTCACATGCTTGATACTAAGTGCAGTGGGGGCATTTAGGGATATTAGTTAAAAAGTGAATAAAAATTTGCTGTTTTATTGAAGTTTAGATCAGATTTACCTTAACACTACAAAACCAATCTATTGCTGAATATAATTACTTTTTTTTTTTGCTACAGAATACTGTGGATTAACATATATTCTGTTTCCTTTCTGTTGACCCACACACTGAAAAATATAGTGTAATTCAATCGATTTTCTGTTTTGTCAGTAAGTTGACTTTTATTACAATAAAATTTCCATGAACTTATTCTCACTAGTCACATTCTCATTGGCCGTTCTCTATCACTTTTTCTTTTTTCTTTTTTATTTTTTAGTAATTCAAAGCTTTCTAGTTGTTTTTTGACACATAATGTTATACAGAAATTACAAATACTTCAGTGAAATTGAGGTATATAGTGGTCACACTATGGAAATAATGCCTTCCCAAGACAGTGGCAGCTGGTGTTAGAGTAGTGAAGCATTACTAGAAGCAGAATAAAATGATTGACTCATATCAGCAAAAGAAAAGGGACATAAGGGACAGGCAAACCAATACATAAGTGTTATACCAAAAATAGATATTATTTTAATATATAGTGGATAAGCACCACCTGCCTCAGACACTCATTCTTCCTAATATTCTATGTTTGTTTACTTTTTTTTCCCTTAGGTATCAATCTAGGATAGGCTATCAGTCTTGCCAGCAATACAAAAATCACTGCAAGAGAAGAAAAACAGGCAAAATGAAGACTTGTTGTAATATTTTTGCTCTCACCTTGAAAGGAGCAAGTTCTGATCTTTACTTCTTGTTATATTTATGTATTTTGCACTACACAGGTGCTGTATTGAAGATGACATATACAACTACATAGATATAAGTCCTCTATTTTAAAGGACAAACAGAGATTGGGGTTCCAGAACTACTCCTATACACGTTAAATATCACCTTGCTGTAAGACTATACGAATTTCTGTGGATATAACAGATGTCCAATTTTTAGGAACTGCAATTCCTTGGTTAGTTACCTAAATAATTCTAAATGTACCTCTGTACTCTAATTCTTTTTTTTTCAATACATTAATAAATGCAGATTGCACTTCTACTACATAAATTGGAACATTCTTGCTATGTTTACATTATAAAAGTTACTAGTATAAAATGACCTTTCATTATGTTTGGTTTTGGTTTTTGCTGTTGTCTCTGATCACTAACCTAATAAGTAGTTTGCTTTTGAGCCACTGCTTGCATTGTTCCATTGAATCTTTTGGCTACTATTAACAAATATTTCCACTGACAGCAGCAGCAGGCAAAAAACGTTTACCTGAAAAAAACATGAAACATATAGATGAAGCTGGAAACCCTGGCCTTTCCAGATGCTCTGATCTAAACATTTTTTTGTGAATGAGTAACTAGGTAAGAGCTATGCAGCACCTATCAGCATTTTCAGGCATAGATGACAACCTTTTAGTAGCAATGTCTTCATGTAGATTGTAAGACATAAACAACTTAAAAACATTTATAAAACCATTACCAAACAAATGAAGTGGGCTATATCGTTCAAAGATACAGAAATGAAACACAGAAAAGAGGAATCTGCGAGGAAGGGCTCTGTATAATTATTTAAGACTACTAATTATTTAGACTACTTGTGAAATGTTTAAAAAAAAAAGAAGAAAGAAAAGAAAAAACAAAATCAAAACGTACACACACACAGACACAAACCCCCAAAACTTAAAAATAAGGAAAAAAGTCCATGTTAATTTTATAGAACATAGCTTAACGGAAGCAGAATCTGTCGATCCAAATTTGGATTTGTCCATGCAGACTGGGTTTACATCCAACAGAGAGTCAGGATACAATTCTAGGTGAAAAATCAGTGAAAAATTTTAACTTGGAATACAAGCTCAGTTTGAAAACAAGGAGTGACTCTTGACCTCAGATACCTTATTTTAATATTATCAGCAGTATTTGAGGAATTGATTGCTATTGTAATTAGAGGATAGATACCTGCAAAATATTTTAAGATCTCAGATAACAGATGTTTACTAAGCAGGTTGAAGTGGAAATTTTTAGGTAGTAGCAATGTCAAAAAAAACCTTTAGAGATGGAGATCCTTAAGAAAAGAGAAATAAGATTTAGGAAACTAGAAATATTAATATTTTAAAATTACATGGAACGACTTGGTTCTACAACCTCTTCAATACACTGAAACATTTCTACAGATGTGAATAGTGCTACTGGACCTAATATTTGCATGATTCATCTTTTTAATTAAAAACTCATGTTGAAATGGAAAGATTATATTAAGAGAACTAGGAGCAGGTCAATAATCCCTAGGCAAAAAAAAAAACCCTTTGTATTGAATATAGACCTTTGCCTGCTGAATTTGTTTTTTATTTAATGACCAAAATACTGGTGTAACTTGGTCCTGTAAGTAGATGTGATCCAAAACCTCTTAATGAAATGGTATGCAGCAGAAAACAAGTCTTGGATGTGGAGGTGAACTTCTGTGTTTTTTACTCGGTGACAGAGATATCATCGTGTTCTCTAAAGACAAAACCACCACACACAATCCTGCCAAACCTACAAAACTTGTGTAGGGTTACTTAGCTAAACTATTTCAAGTTGGAGTAGTGGCACATTAAGTGTAAAAGGATCTGGTGCACTTCAGCTGGAAAACTGGGCAATGGACATGGCTGGCTTTGTAACTGTGTTCTCCAAACATTTCGTGGGGCATAAAGGAAAGAGATGTGAATGTAGAAGACAATAAAAGGCATAGAAGATGTTTTGTTTTTCTTTTTTACAAAGTATTGCTATGATATAGACTAGAAAAAAGGTTTCCTAGTATATTTTTAATCTGTAATGATCATCCAGCACATTGTGATCAAGCAAAGGTGATGCATATAAACCATAATATTTTCTAGAATCCTCTGAAAATCATGTATCAGTGAAAGAAAGGCTGAATTGTGTACTGGAAGAATGCTAAAACTTGCCACATCCCATTAGGTTACAAACTGTAATTATAGCAAGGTTAAAAATTTTTAGACAAAAAACAGAATATGGACCAAAACTGGTCTATATGATTCCCTTCTGTAAGATCCATTAGAAGCAGATTGACATATGATTATAGATTTCTTCACTGTGGTTCTCACTGCAGTCTTGGACAGAAGACTATCAAACTTATCAGGACAGGAGGAAACAGGAAACACGAGGTGGTACATTACAAAAATCTTTCCCTTTAATTGTGAGAGATCCCTCATAAATGTACTAAAACTAAAATATTTTTCATATCTTCATGGGACATGTTTGACTGAAGAATCTTTGTCCAGCAATCTGTGTTTACAAGAGAACAACTATAAATGTAGCAACAAGGACTGTAACATTTGTATTTTATCCCAACTTCAGTCTAGTATTTAATTCTTTTAAAATACTATTCCAGAAATATGAACGAATGAGAATATTTTTAAATTTTGACTATAAAATTATATTTACCTGTTTACAATCACAAGGCAAAATCTTGCATCATACACAGCACTAAGGGCTATGTCAAAGTGTTTAAATCAATATTCTTTAATAGGAAGGAAAAATGTGTTTCCTTAACATACTTAAGCAAAACAAGGAGCAGAGTTCTTGGAAATTATTTAACAGGTTTAGTACTAGATGGCTTGCATTTCATCTCTCTGACTTACATGTTTAAACCTTTCATTGGTTTTACTGTATGGGATTGATGTGCTCCAGCAGAGTTAGCTTATCATTGCAAGCCATACTCTGTTGTGAAGCCTGCCTCAAAGAAAAAGCAAAATGTATCCCGAATCTTTTATATTTCAATGCAAATTCTATAATGTGTTTTAAAGAATGTAAAACAAACCACACCACAGTATAATTGGCATTTATCTCAGCTGATAATCCATACATGCTTACTTGTAAACCTGGAAATACAGGAAAAAAAAGAGTACATACTAAAATGAAGAAAATAAAGTATCTTACAAAATACAATGTATATAGCTTCTTTTTTTTTCCAAATCTATGACAATCATTTAAGGGAACTTCCATTTCTTTGGGGGAAAAGAGTTTCAATTTTGAATGACTAGAAAATTCCAGCGTGCTTCCAATGTCATCTTTACAGGTAATTATTTGTGTAAAGAAAGAGTATGTATTAATTTTTAATGTATTTGTATGCATTTCATAAGGTACAACACGAAAAAGAATGAAACAAATGCAGACTGAAATGTTCATACTGCAAATTCTCTATCTGTGAAAACGTGCTGAGGGAGAGACATAACATCTGACAAAGTCGGTGATACTGTGTCAAAGGAGATGAGGAAGAGGAAGAGAAAATGAAGATAGCGGTCTTCTAAGACCTCCAACTCAAATTTGGAAGGTGTGTCAGGTGCATGGTGAGGGTGGTACTAGGGGAGGGGTGGTTTTGGAAGTGGGTGTAACAGATGAGGAAATGTCCAAATAGTGTAATTAGAATCTGAATATTGTAATTAGGTGATAGTATAAAATGGTAGAGCCTATGCAATTCTGTGTACACCATTTAGAAAATATTCCTTTGCACCCTGCACTGTAATAAAAGACTGCTACCCACTAAAACTCACAAATTGAATCTTGGGGTTTTTCTTCTAAGAGACAATTTTAGTCACCAACCTGTACATTCTGGATATTCTGGATATGGGAACTTCCATCTCTTATGGACAGCTCATCTTTTTCAAAACTTAGTTTTCATTTTTTCAGCCTTCCTTGTTTGAAATACAATTTTGTATTTCCATATAAATTAAAAACCCCAAAGATCTCAAAAAACCCAAGGAAAACCAAACTTGGTTTTCAAAATATTGGGGGTAGGTGTGATGGGTGTGTGAAGCTGATGATACCGTGGAAATATCCTCTTATGTTTCTTTGGGATTATTAACATTCTGTGTGGATCTTATCATAGAAATCTCACTGCAACAGTGGACATGTAAAGATAATTTTGAATATATTTAAAGCTTTTTCCTTCAGCATTTTTTTCAAAGCATCATGGTAATGCTACTCGTTTCCACAGCAACAAATAGCATTTCCCACCTCCTCATTTTCCTCTACCCTCTTGCCTGGCAGCGCTCCCTGTAGGACTGACATCACTTTGTGTAAAAATAAACAACCATAATTTTGTGTAATACTATCCAAATAATAATGCTGCAGTATCTGGATGAAATATGTATTTTTGCTGCCAAATGATGGGCTTAACTCCAGGTTTTATGCCCCCTGTTTTTTCTTCTTCTTTTTTTGTTTTTTTTTTTCACATATGATTTGGGGAGGAGTATGGAAACCAATCGAAACCAAGCAAGGCACTGGCAAATGCCATTTCTTCCTGTCACAATGACTCTCAAACATCTCAAAAGACTAATGGTCAGGCTCTCAAAAATAAACCCATGAGTTTTATGAATGATAGATATATTTCATTCCTGAATCAATCACAAACTCATCCTGATTTCTCTGACTACCCTTGTTAAAGATCAGTATTCCCAAAATAGCTTTAATCAGTTATTTTCAGCCTAAGGGTTGTCAACAAATTGCTTGTTATGACTGTTTCTCATTCATTATTCATTCAGTGTAACTGGTCATATGAATAACATGATACCACTGCTGTCAATGCTGATGTCCAGAACTTGTTGAACAAGATGATAATGAATAATAAGCTCTTTATATAAATTTTAACATGCATAAATACTTTTATAAAATAAATAAAATATTTAGTTTGTGAAGAATTTACTTAATGTATTAGGAATCAGCTCATATATTTTAATAATTTTAATGTGAAAAATTCTATGAAGTGAACAAGACATGTTTTGCAAGTTAATAGCCTAAAATTAATAAAAATGAAAATAAAAATGGAAATTGAGTCTTTAGGGGTAGTTAGTTTTCTGTGAAAAAAGCTTGTTCAGTCCATCCTTGTAACTTTATTTACATCAATAAATTTTGCCAAGGTAAAACCCGTGTGTTAATAAAATCAAAATATTCTTACAGAAAACTGCTATATATTAATCCTTTCAAGAAAAGACATTTAAAATTTTATGTAACATATTATGGATTACTTAATAGATCTGTTTGCGTAGTTATCTGTTCAACAGGTATTCTTAATATGCAATATTTAATTCTACTGTCAATATCAAGCATTCTTTAGTAATTAATCATTCAGCAATTCCTGAAATTGAAAAAAAAGTTTTAAAAACCACCAACCAACAAAAAAATCCAAACCAAAACCCCAAACATATACAACCATTGGTTTTATTTCTTTTCTTCCAAACTTTTGGGTAAATTGTCATCTTATATTGAGATTTTTTTTAGAAACTATAAAAACAGAAATATAGATAAGATGGAAGGGAAAGAGTACTTACACAAAAACATATTCTGAGAAATTGAAGATTTAAGAAAAAAATTAGTTATTATATAACTACCAATTCAATAAGTTCCAAGAGTCATCAATACTGATTTAAAAGCAGAATTCTGCATTTTTTTATGTATTTTTACTACCTCTCACATCCTCATTAGTGCTCTAAATTGTTTACTGGTACCCTACAATCAAGTAGACCTTATATTTGTACACGAAAAAATTGATTTCACCTTTGCTTCTTTGCAAGTGTGTTATTAATACACATATTCACAAATTTCCGCATTAACACATTTTCAGATTTCCACGTTATTTTGGAAAACGAAAAAAAATACCATTTGCCTTTTTTATTTGTAACAGTAAATTTTGACTGGTACAAGTGAAGGTATTTTTGTTAGACATAGAATCATTTGATTGACTGGGTCCTAGCTTATTGCATGTATGGTATCACGCTCAGTCAAAGATGAGCGTATGTAAGAGTAATTTGGTTTGGCTGTCCTGAATGCTCCAGAGGGCAACAATAGAGACCACCATTCTTTGGAGACTCGCATTCCATGGAGAAATTAGAGTGTTCAGGCTGGGGTAGTTTCTCAATGAAAGGGGAAGAAAGATGAGAGACACAGCAAGACTGCAAATTTTCAGTATCTTGTGGAATGCGGAGTGCCTGCATGCAACAGGGAGAAAACCTAAACCTGAGCCAAGCCTCAAAGACAAAAACTTCTTTCTTAGAAATAAAGATGGGACTCCATAGAGTTTTTCAACCTAGGAAGATACTAAAAACTTTTGGATTAGAAAGCAAGATGACATGAGTGGCTCAGAATATGTGGGGAATAGTTAGTGTCTGAGAGATTTAGCTTTATTTTAATGTCTCACAGAGAAAATGTGAGTTGCTCTGCTTAAAGAACAGCTTTCCCTAGTTTATTGTTTTCTGCTCTACAAACCATAATGGAACCTTATTGGTGTTTTGGGAAGTGCTTGCTTTAAGGAAAAGGGCAAGAAAGTTCCCCTCTAGTGTACTGCAATTCCATCATAATATCCCACAGTATAAAACAGACATCAGCATAGACTGTCAATGCTATCCATTCCTGAGCTTGTCTAGATCCTAGACTATCTGGAAAGTGAACAGGGAACCCACTCCCTCATGACTAAACATAACTGATTATAAGCAAAGGTGCAGGAAATGCTGAGTGTTTGTAAAAGAATAGTGCATCTTTCAAGCTCTGGTCCTACAGTTGTGACGCATCAGAGTTTTTTAAATCTCCTATATTTCTTATTAAATATTTTAGACTTATTTTAGTTTTACAGCTCTTTAAAGCTTTTCAGATCAGTTTGTGGCTTTAATCCAGGAAAGCTTTATTCAGATGGAAAAGAAATTTTGAGGTGGCATTAACTACTGTTTCTTGTATCTACTTTATATGAGTGTTAGCTTTTGGCAACACAGTAACTATGTACAGGTATATCAATCTGACATTCACATTCATTATAAAGCTAGAATAATGATTCACTCTTTCAAAATGAACTGTTCTATAACTAGTAGTCAAGAATGACTTGTGGTTTATTGCTTGAGCAATAGCAAAGAGATATAATTTTCATTTCTTTGCTTTAACAGCACCTTCAACTCAATTTCTGTGAAGCATTCCCTCAGAATTCAGATTTTATTTTTTTTTGTATCTCATATTAATGGGATTAAACCAACTAGACTATTTTGTTTCTCTTCCAAATTCTTGCTTACTTCCTTCATTTCACTTCATTTATAACCAAAAAAAAAAAAAAAAGCAAGTGAATCAAAAGCTATTCCACTTGATGGATCAGCCAGCAGGTGTTGCTTTTAGACAGACAGATGGTATCTTGCCTCTAGAGGTAGACCATTCCACCTGCACAAGTAAGCTTCCATTACTCTTGAACCAGACTACCTCCCAGTACTTTTGTAGAGGAAAATATCGTATGGATCATCTTACAGGGATTGAACCAAGAATATGATAACTAAAATACTAATATTATTTTTAGTCTCCTTGCATTTGGTGCTGTTTTTGTTTGTTGTTGGGTTTTTTTGAGTTTTTTTTTTGTCTTCAGTAATCCTAGTTATGACTTCTAGGACTTTGTATTTGTAGTTTAAATGCTTCGGTGCAGTGGCACAGAGGGCAGCACTGTTCTGTTTGAGGAATGAAGCATATGTAGAAAGACTTGCGTTGTCTCAAAGTCTACATTGGTAGTGACTGTATGTTTTGTTTCTTCTCTTGAAGAGTAAAGTTGGTATGCTGTGCCCAGCTTTTGTCCCCCAGAAAAAGGGACAGCAAGAAACCGGAAGTGTCCAGACAAAAGTTTACTAAGATGGTCAGAAGCCTAGAGGAACACATCCTGCAAAAAGAGGTTGATGTGCTCAGGTCTCTTCATACATGCAAGAAAGAAGCTGAAGGGTGATTTAACAATGGCCTACAAATAATTGGAGTTACCAAAATGACAGAGCCAAACTTTTATCATTAGTATAAATGATATAACAGGGTGGAACAGACAGAGGTTATGGCTTTGGAAGTTCAGATTAGATGTAAACAGAAGATTTTTTCCTAGGTGGTGCAGCAACAAAACAGGAAGTCCAGAGAAATTTTGAAATCTCCATTTGTGAAGATTTTCAAGATTCACCTAGAAAAAAATCATAGCAACCCTAAACTGGTGCAATCCCACAGTTTGTGGGAGACTGTACTACTTGACCTCCCGAGATTCTTTCCAATCAGTATTTCTACAACTCTACGATAAGTTCTATGGTAATAATGGTATCCCAAAGACAATAATCCTCTTCAGATAAATAAGTTTTTTATACGTTTTCAAAACTGATAATACTATTTATTGCCTGTCCTAGTTAGAACAGCTGGGACCATATCATCACCGTGTGGGTGTGACCCAAAACCGTGTATTCTATACCCTTCCATGCCATTTTCCCAGAAACTGTTAACAATAAACCATTTATGGCAGAGCACACCTGACCCCTCAGGCTATAAGCTGGGTGTTAAGAAGCCTATGAGATAGGAGGATGCTCCTGTCCTCACATCCATTGTGAAACTCCCCGCCCTGAGGGAGGTACTGGGTATTCCTGCCTGAACCTGAGGATGTGTAATCTTGGGGTCTTGGGACTTCGGTACCACTCGTGGGATCCAGAGAAGGACCAGAACTTGGACTGGACTGTGACCACCACTCCCAACCGGACTGCGATCACCCCCCTCGACCGGACTGCAACCAGCACTCTCCCCAACAGGTTTTCCCTCTCCTTTTACTTTTTGGACTCAGGGGGGCCCAACGAACACCACTTTGTTCATGCCCCAGGGTGCTGGGTTATACATCTGGATTTTGTGGGTTAAAACCAATTGTTTGTCTGTGTAATTGTATTTATTGTATTATTTTTATTAAATTGTTATTCTGAATTATAATCTCTTTTGAGTTGAGTTCATTTTCCCCTGCCAGTTTACCTTTAAACCAGCACATTGCTATTGTGAATGACGAAACTGAAGAAAGCCCTTGCATCTGCTGTTAGTTGACTCATTGTTTTTAAGTACAGATTTTTTGTTGAGGCATATATACTCCTTTTACCAAGCTCTTATCACTGTAAATTCACTATTTGTTATTAAATAAATAAATATTAATTAATATCCTCATTTACTTGAGCTACAAAAGCTTGTCTCATTGGAAGGAAGTATGTAATTTAGAAGTGCTAATTGTTATATTCTACTTTGAAAGTTAATTAAACATTATTGCTGATACTCTTTTTATACGATAAACAACTTCAAATTAAAATGTTGCATCTTTAAAGAAGAGTTACCAGCATTCAGTAACTTTGGGTATCTGATCATAATTTGTAAATTTCTCTCTTTGAATAAATTAGCTCTGACTTTTTTTTGGACTAATTGTGTCCTGTTTTTTAGTACTATACTGTAATAAGAAATATCAATCTAGTGTAATAATAAATATTTATTGGTCTTGAAAATAGTAGGCTAATTTATTGTCATTTAATTTAAAATACTACGATTCTTCTCAACCTGAAAAAATGTGGCAATAGCAATTTATTCAAGGACCTAAACTGCTTAAGGCAAATACTAAAATAAACACCACAGTACAAAAAATAGATGTTTCACCTGATTAGAAAAGACTCAAATATCTAAATTAAAATATGGTTAGTATTAAATTTCTTTTACTCTGTCATCTTAATATGTTTATGTCTAGTCTTGGTTATGCAAACTGTCCCTTTATCATCTGTTAATATCTTTAATTCTATGTCTGCTTATAAATATGTCCATTTCTTCTCTTATAAAGTTTCCTTTGTAGAATTTTCACTTACCTTGTTTTTTTTTTTCCCTAACACATGCTTTCTTCTGATCAAAGCAATTTTCGTTTGTTTGCTGCTTTGTTTTGCTTGCAAGGTAAAAGTCTCATCAGGTTTGAGAAACTGTAAGTCAGCAATTACTTAGTGCTATGACATGAATAAAGTATTTGAAGGCAGCTGAATACTCCATTCTGACTTTAAATGTATTAAAAAAAAAATTTAAAAAAAAGAAGAAGAAAGGAAAAAGAGCCAAATATACATGAGTTTTATAAATTATTTACTTTGAATCTGAAGATCATTATTAGAACCCATCTTTTTTTACAAAACATTGAATTTATTGTAATATTCTGAATCACATTTATTTATACATCATCTATGTGTTTCTGCCACCTTTAGATTCAGAGTTTTTCAAAAATCCAAGATAGAAAGTGTTTCTATACATTCACTTTGCATATGAAAGTTGGTATTTAACCTTTATATATTTAATATATTTGTATATGAAATTATTCCCTGTTTTTGTTGCAGAATATGTTAGCTAATCTGGTGCGTTGGAAATAAAATAATTAATTAATAAGACAAATATGTTTTATTTCTAGGAAGTTACAATGTAGCATAAATTGCATCGGATACATGGACAGGAAAAAAGATGGAAGGTGACATTAGAAGCAAATACACCAGTAGAACCAAATGACTTTAAATCCACGCTTTTGCCTACCCACCCCTCTCCAAGGAATACATCAGTGTTATTTCAGTATATATTTTGTTATTGCTGAAGAGGAATAATATATAATGATGCAGATTTGTATATGTTTTATGCTTCACAATGCATAGATGGATGTAAGCAGAAAAATAACTTTAACACAAATGTTTAATTTAATCATAAGACAATTTTTTTAAAAAATTCATTTTGTAACAAACTACACAATGATGGAAAAAGTGGAGATAACTGATGATGAAATGAAAAATACATCTTATTCAAAGGACAATAATCTCATCTAAAAATATGCTAGTCTTTCAAAAGAAAGGCAAATAATTGTGTCAGTGTTAAAAACTATCAGTGATCTCTCCCTAAAAGTAAATGGATGCAGAGCTTTAAAGGGAAGAAATTGTGAAGTCTAATTCACCATTGCTCTGATGCCTGTAGATCTAGATTGACTTTGATAAAGTTGGTGTAAGTCTTCAAATGAACCCGTGCGCTCACAGATGCATGAAAGACTTAAAGAGCTCCATCTATTTAGCTTTTTAAAGGAAATTTTAGGAAGGAATTTCATTGAAAGAATTTTAGTATCTTCAAGGGGAAATTATTTTCGATAATAAAAGGCTTCTTAATGTAGCACACAGAAGGGCAACCAAACAGAGTGGTTGGAAGTGGTTTAAAAGTAAAATCAAACTGAAACTTACTTACATGTATTTAAACATCTTGGATTATTAGTTAGTATAGCAATTCAGTGAAAAGGTGGAGAAATTAAATCCAGACCAGAAATCCTTATCAGAGCTACATTCTCAATCAATCAAAACCTTTAAGGACTGATGCAAGAATCAGAATAACTGATATTAGATTACCTCTCTACCTCTTCTTCAAACTGAGCTGCAGTGTTGGTTAGGTGGTTATGAATGGTTTCCAAAGTATTTGCTCTTCAGTTTCTGAGAACAGGTAATGTTTCATTCAGAAAATTTTGTCAAGTCATTATGGATATCATTTGCATCTTAGCAATTCCTAGGCAACTCAATTCTACCTCTTTTGTAATATAAAATAAAATTCTTACTGTTTTAATAACCTGATACCAGTGGAATTGCTTCAAAAACCACAGCTATTTCAGAGTCTGTTTTGCCTTTTATAATAATGTTCCAAACATATTAAGATAATATGTCCATCACTGCTAAGATGTACATAACACCATCATTGTGTTTGGAAAACTATTTCAAATCCAATAAGTCTGCCTGCCACTGTGCATCCACCTCTGCCACAATCATCTTGGATTTTTAAGTGGATTTTTGCAGCCTTCTGTAAACTGTAAGGATCCTGACTTGCAAACCAGATTGCTACTTGGCTTCTGTTCAGATTGGCAATTCACCTTATAGCAGTTTCAGAAAGGGGATTTATACCCAAAGTTTCCCACCTACCTAGTCGGACAATGAATCTCTTTCAAAAAAAGTTAGTGATGTTACATGTTTGGCAATACACTGCTACTACACACACGTACAAAACGAAACACTGGGAAATCAGTTTAACTCTAATACAGAGACAATTTTTCACAGGGGATGTGGAGAGTTGTCTACCAGTCAGTCATTTCCAGGCTTCCTCCTTTTCTCCCTTGAACACTGCTGTCACTTCTATGCCCATTTTTCATTCTTCAGCTACTACAGGCACAGATGCAAACAAGTGACAGCACATTTCTGTCTCTTCCCAATCAGCTGGAGCTTTCTGAAGTTATGTAAGATCATTGACCTGAGGATAACACATACAGCCATATAGCACCAACCTGTATCCCATAATGGTCTGACAGGTAGTGGTAACATGCCCAAAACCATGGGCAAAGGGAGATCTCCCACACCACCCACCCTCTCTTTGTGACACCTCAAAGCCCAGTTTGTAGTTCAAGAGCCCATTGGTTCACAGGACCTGCCTCTTCTTAACATGTAACAGTGGTTGTATCAGGGGCCCCTTTTTGGTCTTCCTAGAGGGTGCCAAAAGAATTAGGCAACCAGTCAGAGGATGGTCTGAAAATACAACAGTATGACAGTGTCAAAAATGGCCATCAGCCAGTCACAAAGCAGAATGAAAATACATGAAGCCTGATGTTCTCAGAAGTACCATCCTCCCTGTATGTAGTGAGAGGACACTGCCTTTTCTGTTATGCTTCTGGGTAGGGATGGCTCAGCAATAACTGAGCACTGTGAAAACACATAGCTCTCGACATTGTCAAAAAAGGAATCTTCCTGTTATAAAATGATGTCTGAAGCAACATGGTGGACCCTGAGCGTGCAGTGGGAGGGCCTTCCAGCTCTGCTAACCTTTGGCTGTCCTCCCTGACATAAAACTGTAGTCAAAACAAAATGGCAGTCCCTGAATCTGTAGGGAAGGGACTTCCTGGCTGATGTGTGTCTGGGTAAACGGAGTGGTTGTCCCACCAGTCATAAAACACCATATGACCAGAAAAGGGTCATTCACCATTCATTCCAGGGTGAATGGTACATATGGCTGTAGGCAGGAGTGTGGAGAACTTCTGCTGGAACTGAGGTACAAGCTACTTCTTATCTTGAGTAAGAGTCCTCCCTATTCTATTATCAAGGATAAGCTCAAGGAGCTATATGCACTCAAGTACACTATGTACTACCACATAGTTTGCTATTTCTTGTCATGATGAGAAAGTTCTCATTCCCATTCTCATATGTGCATAGTTCCTTAAGTACAGTACAATCAATGTTACAGACTTTGCCTAAAACTGGAGAGGATCAGCATTGACAGAGACTTACAGCATATAACAGTGGACTGTGTTTATGGGCATACATGTCTAACAACTCTCTATTTGATAAGGGACACATGAAACAGAAGACTTCTGAATATTAAAGGACTATTAGTGCAGAATTTTCTATGTTAACAACTGCAGTGTCTACTACTCCACTGCCAATTAGTTTAGGATATTACTGAGGTTATATGTATGTTCTGGGAAGCCCTGCCTCTGGACTACTCGAAGGAACATATAAAGTCATGAAAGTTCATAATGTACTTGTTCTATAGGTCTTAGGGAAAACATGTTCTTTCTCTGACCTTCTCCTTTGAAAAGGGTTTAATTGCTAGTTTTTTCCTTCTGTTTTTTCTAAAACAGTATTCCAGCAGTAGAAAGAGTATTTTTATGCTGAGTTGGAGGCTGTTATAAATATTCTGCTGTCCTTATGACCATCAAAATGAGGGAACTGGCAAGATGCTTACATTTTCTACGACTTTTGCCTGCAAGCAGGGCAGTACACTACTGGCACTAAACCCCACGAGTGAGTCAGTGAGCTGACTGTGTCATTCCCCTGAGTCACTGACAGCCCTGGTTATTATCAGGGTCTCTTTGGTTGGTAGCTATGCAGCTAGAAGCAGATGGGGAAGATGTATTTGCCTAGTCAAGACTAAGAATGAGGACTTGTTCTTCCAAGCCTGAGAATTATCAGATTCCCTTATGAGGATCATGTTTGTCTTCAGGATTGTGCACAGAGTCTGTGAGAGCAGATAGAGAGAGAAAGCAGAAGACTGAGAGTAGGAAGCTCCCACATAGCCATGGTCACTAGCAACCACTGCCCACTGCAGTTTATTCACTTGGTCAGTACCCAGCAAGTCAGATTTCTGCCCTTTCTAGTTCAAAAAAACGTAAAGTGGGGCAGGGCATGTCTGTCACAGGGAGAGATATTCACCTCTGTGGGATGGATATTGGGTATTTGGAGCAAGCTGGAGGTGTTTGGAGCTCATTCTTCCACCTTGCTATTCATGGGGAGCTGCCAATGGCTGCCGACCAGCTGGGAGTGAGGACCTGGCAAACCCAGAGTAGGGGAAACATCCATTTGTGTCAGGGGGTGAGGGGCCACCTTTTGACTCCTCATGGGGCCCCCAAAAAGAACCTCCAGGGCAAGAGACAAACATGCACAGAGTACTGTAGGTGCATCTACAGTAAGCACCCCACTGGCAGGGACTGCAGAGAGTTGACCCTCACTGTGGCAGCCAGCACCCTGTCCTGAGGTGGCAGAGCCCAAGAACACAGATAGATAGGCTTCCCACTAGGGAAGGGGTGTTGGTGTTAGCCACTTTTCTTGTGTAACTCTTTCAAGGGTATTATCAATGAGAATTTTCTGTACTAATTTAAAAATTTAATTAGGCAAAAGTAAATTTCTGGATCCATAACTTCAGTTTTATCCCTTAGCCCATAAGAGTTTGACTGTAAAAGCCCCTGAACTGGGAGAGAATCCAAAGTATAAAAAAATCAATAGTAAGCTAATTATACAAAATTTCTGATCACCTCAGGCTGTTCAAATAGAAAAGTATCTATTTGCTAATTTTGAAATATTAGCTCATAAATATAGGCCTCTTGATGCTTGACTGTGCTTTCTGCTCCAGTTCACTGCATAAGCTTTCAAACCAAGCTATAACCTTTGTGACAGATACACTTGAACCCTTAACCAAACTAACCATAACTTGGTTCAGGCTTCAAAATAGGTAAGGGACTGAGCCATAGCCAGGCCTAGAACTTCTCTTGTTCAAACTTGTTCTCTGAAAACCCACAAAGGAGCAGAGTGACACAACATCGATGCACATGAACTTAGAATGCTGGTCAAGCAATTAACTCATGAGTAGTGGATGGATCTTCTAAGACTCATTTTTCAGTTTCACAACAAAGAAAGTTGTGGGTACAAGGAGTCTCATGCATATGTTTTCCATTTGACTACAAGTCAATCATTTTATTCAATAAATATGACCGCTTCAGTGAGCCTTCTTTGAGGTCTCTTGCAGACTGCATTTATGACAAGGATCTTCCCTTGAGCTGGGACACCTCTCAAAGTCAATCCTTAAGGCAGAGAGATCTTTTACTGGCAGAAGATTTTGGGTAAGCAACCAGTATCATGTATAACTTTGTAACGGGGTTACTTTGATTTGTGCCCTGGTAACAGATTTGTGTCTTTGTAACTTTGATTTGTCTTGATAGTTTTGATATTGTTCAAATGATTGAACAATATTGTTCAAATTTGAACAATTTGATGGTGTTCAAATGATTGTATTGTACAATAATAGGAGCAAAGCTTGACATCAAACTTTGTTAAGTGGTACTTTTACATCACATTAAAACTACCTTTGCTAGTACCTTTGACAGGGGTCCTTTCAGCAATAAAAATTACCCAAGTGCAACAGCCTGTTGATAACACTAAAGCTCCACAACACGTGTGTAACTTCTCATGATCTCAGATGCCCTTTCTTGACTTGCTCTATCCATAATTACTTATGCCTTGTTTAACTTTTCCTTCCAACACTATCACTTGCTATGACAAATACTTCATTTTTTTGAACATACACACAAAATTATTAGTTCCACATTCTCTAGAAAGAAAATGTTCCCTTTTTAACTGTTATTCAAAGGTTGTAATCATTAGCTCCTTCTTCTTGGATGAGACTGATTTTTTGCTGTTCTTTCTCACTGGCTTTCTCAGTAGCACTGAGAAAGAAGTCTTCCTGTTGGTAATGTAACTCATGTTTGTAAACTTCCTGGGACAGAGCAGGGTTCTTGATGGAGGAAAGAAGAAATAGCCTAGCCCCCCTCAGAACAGCTCCTACAGACAGTCCTCAACTGAGTTACTGATCCTTACCATTACAAGTCATTTAAACCACCTTTTCTACTGATCTCACAATTCTTGATCAGTGTGTCCCAAAACTGTCGCTGTACTTTGTGCTTTGAAAACACTTACTTGCAGGATTGTAATTTGTAAAGGGACAGTGAAAAATAAAGTATCTAGAGACAACTGTTTCACTGCACTGAGAAGAAGCGCAATTTTATACACTGTTAGGTGTGAAGGCAAGACTGTTTGACATATAAGTCCTCTGGTTGAGAAAATGTAGAGAAGATGCAATTTAGAGAGAAAGAAGATAATAGAAACCAAGATTTGCTGATAGAGGCTATAGAGACTAAGCCTTATTTCTGGAGCAGAAATTGAATAAAATCTCTTTTTGTCAAATCCGATCTGCTTTAAGTCAGATTTTGCTTTGTCAAACATCATTGTCATTTGGGTTGAGTCTAATAAGTCTGGAAGAATTGGATGGGAGAAGCAGAGATTTACAGAGGCACATAAAAGGAAATGTGTCAGAACTAGCTGCAGCAAGAGGGGAAATTCATATAGCCAAGGAGTAACACGGAAAAAAGATTGTGGCCATAGTTTTTTCACATTTGATTATTTTCTCTCATAATGATCCGGATTCTACTTTCTGTTTGAGAGCAGATGATGTGCTCTTAACACACAGAGGAGCAACACACACAGAGGAATATTCTTTTCCTAAACAGAATTCCTGTTGTATTCAAAGGTTTACATCTGCTCTCCAATTTAGGATGTAATTCAATACCTCATAGTTTGAATGGGATACTTAAGCTCCCCAAGAATGTCTACTCATTTCAATTGCATTTCTGTATGTTTGTCAAAGATCAATAGTCCAGACCTTGAACATTTTTCCAGTCTATACAAAGCAACAGATGACATAATTTTTTTATTTTAGAAGATGGTTCCCTGCATAGAGGCTACTTGTCCTTTCTTAATTCCTACATCTCTTCTGGGATCCATTAGAGATCAAAGTATTTATTGATAGGAAACAGAGTATGTTTTTCATGCTGAATGCTTCTATGCTGTTAAATAATGGAGCAATGGATCATTCTTGGAGTAGAGTTCCAGGTCAGTATTTTGAGGTTAGCTGTTTCTATTAAAAAATTTGCTTGGACTGAGCTCATTTGAATGGTCAGAGAAAGCAAATGAATGAACAGTTCAGTATCTCAAATGACCTAGAGATGATCACAGCCTTGCCCCATATATCAAGAGTCTCAAGGCCTCTGCCTCACAACATGCTTCCTATATGAACTACACGTCCACTCTCTGCATTACATTCTTGACCAGGCTGAAGTAACAATACAGACAATGCTGGAGTCCTGTCAGAGAAAGATCTGAGCCTAACAAGTGTACAGCCATGAAAACACACTCTCTAAATGGAAGACTAGATGGGTCTGCTGTTGGGGAAAGTGTATGTATGCTCATAAAGGGGAGCAGCAGCATCAGGAAGAACTGAAAACTGGGCCAGAAAAACTCAGGTTTGCCAAGAGAAGCCCAAGAGCATCAACTGAAAGCAAGATAATGTGAATGAGTGTTTGCCTGAGGCCTTACTCCATGGAATAATTTTGCATAATAACAGAGTAGCTTTATACCTGTTCAGCACTTCATAACTGGCAAGATAATTTTGTAATCTGCTAATTAACCCTCTGCGGTGGAACCATGGCATTGTTGCACAAAATTCTATGCCCAGTGTTGTTGGTGGAGGCAACAAATTAACACAGTGGAATTATAACTATCTGGAATGCTGAGTATCCACCTAATTCAGAGTATCTCCCCTTTGATGTCAAATTACAGATGAGCAACAACCTCATCATTGGCAACTCTTCAACAACCTTTCTGCACTGGTATCTGGTTAAGAATCTGTCAACTAATCAGAGAAAGTTTTAGGTCACACAGTAAAAATGCGGTTACTGCAAATAAGGCTGGTGTCATGGGGTAAAACATGAGTTTTCAAGTCTACTTGACTAAGAAGACATGATCTATCATGTCTTTATGTATCAGGGCACAAGATAGCTGTTAATTGCCTGGACAACAAGTACGTCTCCCTGTCTCACATTTGTACTAACAGATTGTGTCAAATGTGTCCTCAATTTATGCAGCACTATTTATATATGCATTGGCAACTACTCTTCTAGAGCTAGTGTCAAGTCTCTATAATAACATAGTGCTCCTATACTATAATAGTGCTTTCTAATTGTTTTAATTGTTTTAAATAATGTGTGGAAAGTGTTACAACCCACAAAAGTTTTATTTTGGTAAAATGATGTTGGTTTGTTTCATTGCATGCCCTTGAGTTTGACATGAGGAAGTAGTGGGATATTTGACTTTGCAAAGTCCACAGAATTTTGGAAGATATTATGGCAAAGAAGGGTGCCAAAGGCTTTTTGGGAGATTGGTTTTAACTGTGTGACAACCATATCTGGTTTTGGTTTTGTGTTTTTTTGGAAGAAACTAACTAATTTGTTCTGATTATCATCTTTGGAATTAATGAACATTTATGAGACTTGTGTAATTAAGGGGTTAGAATCCAAGAGTGAACTGGGAAGCTGAGTTATCTGAACCTGTGTTCAACGATAACCAATGTGCTGCTATTCTACAAATATCAAACTGTTGCTACCTTAGATCTCAAGAGACTTTTCCCAGAAAGGAGTCTTACTTTCTCATATGATACTGTAAAATCTCATAATATATTCATATTTAGAGAAAAAAAATGGAATCAAACTATGTAGCAAGGAATGATTTTTGTTTTAGTGCAGACATCCATTGGAAAAATTTTTATATAATCATCCTCTAACACAAGCAAAATCCTTTAAGAATTTTAATACATACAAAATGTATTGGTGGAATTTCACTCCATGGAAGGTTCCTCATGCAAAAATAGGCATTAAATTTATCCAGTAATTACCAAATACTGTTTGAGGAAAACAACTCCTTTGTTTCTATTCCTCTGTTACTTATTTTATCTCTATATAGATGTAAGGATAATTTTATATTTTAAAATATATATTGATTTGTTCCACTCAGGACAGTTTTCCCCCCTTTTTTGTGCTTGTCAATCCTTCTTACTTCAAAACCAGCTTTATTATCTACATGCTTCTGAGAGACAAAACTTGTGTCTGCTGTTTTCATGTGATGTCATAGATTTCAAGAGCATTTAGTTTCTTGTTTAAGAGTGTAAAAGGTCTAGCTCTGGAAGATAAAAGATCCTCTGTGTTCAGTCAAGAATGGAGCAGAAGTTCATATTTCTCAGCTTTTGGATTGCAAGATAGAAAAAAGAATTAGTTCAATGACATAGCACGGAGCTTTCTGAAGAAAGGCATGGAAGGATCTTTTGTTTTCTACTGAATTTCTATATTGCTTACAAGATTTTTTTCTGGTTTTTGACTTACAACCTGGGCTTCTTGTTCTGCTTGAATCACTAATGAGAGTAAAGGTTTGGAATCTACTTTGTCAGGCAGTCAGTAGTCACAGCTCCATATGATATCAAGCCACATTTGTGTCCTAGTTTGAGACCCCTAAAATCGAATTCCTGAGTTCAAGCCCCCCTCCCACATCTCAATCCAGAATTCAGCAGAATTCAACAGCCCCATCTGGCCTGTGCGTAGAATTCTGCTGTTTATATAAAGATTGTTTCAATTTTTTATTTCTGTGGAGTTTTTATTTATCAAATTATGTCTTAATCATGCCTTATACATTGTCAGAAGAGAGATACTCATACATAAATAATATAAGCATGCCAGCTTAGAAGAGCAACCACAGATTTCTCAGCTATTGACAACAGCACATACTAAATATATCATTTGGTTTAGGTATGATTAGAAAGGAGAAAGGGAAGAATAAAACCAGTTGCATTATCTACCATTTTGTTCTACATCTTGCATTTTCTTATTAAAGGCCTCTGTTATTAATGTGAAAAAAGGAAGCTTCTCCCAGTTTGAGAAATATCTATGATCTCATTTAGGCATTTCAGTCAGTTTCATAATGATAGTTGAAATTAATTCAATCCTAGCCCCAGTTATGTACTATCTGTAAAATAAAAATGTAAGAAATACGGCATTAAAAAGAATGTTAATTGCAAAGACTAGAAATAGAGATTACTGAGTTCTTACAAGATGTGTTTTTGTATGCTGTGCCCAGAAGCCTGTATGTAAATCTACATTCCAGTAACTAAATATGGTTTGGCTTTCAGAATGCTGAATCACTCAAGAAAGTTGTTGTCATAACTGAAAGCCAGAGAAACTTGTACTCTGAAAATAAAGCCACATTTTCTTATACGCATAATTTTACCATATTTATTGAACTATTTCAATGAGAAATTACCTAACTCTTCTTCATAAATTTGCCTGTCTATATTCTCTGTTTTGTAGTCCATTCCCTTTGTCATCATTTTACCTCCTATATACTGGACAAGCAGTATCTCAAGAACAAACTTAAAATGCAAGGGAATCAAAACAAAGATCCAAATCTAGTAATTATTTCCTGAGCGCATAATGAAAACTAGAGCAGTTGTTCCTGAAACCTTAAAACTCTAGGGAATTTGGTCTACAATTCTACATGGTTGGCTGAGATCCAAACTCATTCATATTTCACAGAAATTTGAGCAGGAATATTTTTATAAATGTTTACTGCATTACCTCTCAGCTGGGCAATCTCCATGTTAAATGAAAGGATTATACTATATGTTAGCTGAACCCTGAGGCTTCTAGAATTCTGTTTTGCAAATTATGACTAAGAAAATATTAACTGCATTAGCAAGAAGAAAATAGCAACAGTAATGGCTTAACGGACAGAACAGCTGTTTTGCTGTTGCTGATACTCTATTACTATTGAAAGCTCGCAAAGTCTAAAAAATACACTTTTTTAACTAGTAAATGTTCAGTGTTATAACAAATTATGTTGAAAGATAAAAGATAAATTTTTTAATTAGATATAGGTCTAAATCCACTTTAATTATTTACATGAATCCTATTCAGAATTTTGTCATCCTAGGTTTTTGAACGATCTTTGTTTCCAATTCGAGTTATGTGCATTTGTATTCATACAGAATTTAGATTCGTGCAGATGATAGCAATCTAGTTTCTTCCCTGAGTAGTCTCTGAAAGAGACTATGGTGCAGTAGGCCACCATATTGGGTATACACGGCAACATTTCAGTAGCAGCAGAGACTACAGGAGTCACTTCTATGAGAAAATGCCAGAAGCTTCCCCTCTGTCCAGTAAGAGACAATGCCAGCTGGGTCCAAGACAGACTAGCTACTAACATATTTAAGAATGGGGAAAAAATCTGATGTTTAACAAAAGCTGGAGCAAGAAGTGAGAAGGTGGGAGAAAAGCAACTGTGCAGACACCAGGGTCAGTGAAGATGGAGGAGGGGGAGGAGGTGCTCCAAGTGCCATAGCAGAGTGAGGCAGGCTGTCTCTCTGAAGCCCATAGAGGTCCACATTGGACCAGATATTCATCTGCAGCCCATGAAAGGCCCCACACACAAGCAGGTAGATGTGTCCTGAAGGAGTTCATGGAGGACTGTCTCCCATGGGAGCAACCCCACACTGGAACAGGTGAAGGAGGAAGGAGCAGCAAAAGCAACGTGTGATGAACTGACCACAACCTCCACGCCCTGTCCCTCTGCACTGCTTGAGAGAAGGAGGTAGAGAAGCAGGAAGTGAACTTGAGTCTGGGAAGAAGGGAAGGGTAGGCAGAAGGTGTTTTCAGATTGCATTTTATTTCTCATTATCCTACTCTGATTTGATTGGTAATAAATTAATGTAATTTCCCTGAGTCGAGTCTGTTTTGCCTATGATGGCAATTGGTGAGTGATCTCTCCTTGTCCTTATCTTGAGCCAAGAGCCTTTAGTTATATTTTCTCTCCCCTGTCTAGCCAAGAAGGGTAGTGATAGACTGGCTTTGGTGGACATCTGGTGGCCAGCTAAGGTCAACCCACCATAGACACAAAAACTGTAGTTAGTGTAAGTAATAGTTACTATTATCAACCTATGACTGAACTCAAAACACAACAAAAAGTGACACTAGTAACTGGTATTGTGATATTTATTACTTTCAAATAAAACAGAAGAAAATAAAGAAAGGACTATAACCACTGGAAGGAAAGGAAGTGCTAAAGTCAAAGGAGGCATTATCTGCTTCAAAGAAAAAGTTGTTAAAAAAATAGGGGGATTCAGAAAAATAACTTGTTAAGACTTGGAAAAGCTGAATTTCCCTCTGTAAGTTGACTGTGTCCTATTTCCCTAGATTCTAACCAACACCTTGGTGACTTCTTTTTTTTAAGAGGGACTACATATCCTGCTTAATTTTGATTAGCTGTACATCTATCCAAAGAAGTATGTTCATTGGAGGATGCAAATACCCATTGCATTTACTGGCAAGCAGAGTAACAATATCGAATGATATTTTAGTCTTTCCCACAATATAACATTATCAAGTATTCACCTCTTTTTCCTTCTGCTCTTACCTTTTTCTTTCTGTGTCATAAACACAAATCACAATTTGAACTCCTTTATTTATGGACAAGAGATAGCTATCATTGTTTGGGCTTAATAACAATTTGTATATTCTCTTTCAATATTTATTTTTCACCACACATCATAGAACAGTCTGTAACTTGTTGCAAGTTTTTAAAGGAGAAAAAGTACTTTTAATGGTGGTAGGTTTTTTTTTTCTTTACAAGAAATTTTTCAATTGAAACAATTAAGTTTAGCCATTCCTATTTCCTTTTTACAAAATGTTATCATCATTCTTTCTGCAATTATCCAACAGGACCATTAAATGCTAATATTACATCAAACCAAATTAATGTCAGTTGTTAAAACTACTGAATTTTTTCAGTTATTTTAACAACGAGAAACATTTTTGTTTGTTTATTTTGGATTTGTTGGGATTTGATTCTTAGTAGGTTGAATTTCTTTGTAAGAACCATATCTTCAGGAGGCAATTTTTTAGCTTCCTCTATGAGGACAAATATTTTGGTGTACCACAGGAAAGGCGTTTGGTACCTCTTAGAGATCTTATCTGAAGAGAAGGTGTGGGAACTAAACATCCCATGAGGTAATATAAGTGGATACAACTTGAAATTAGTCAAAATGATTACTTCTAATGATTAGGAGTAATCAAGTAATCAAACAGTCACACATGAAAGAAGTTTCATGTTATCCACAGACTTAAGGCCCTGAGATGATTCATTGATGCTCATAAAACTAGATAGTGGAAAGAAAATGAGTATTTTTGATTCAGACACCAGAGTAAGTTATTTTGAAAATTCATGATGATATATTCCATTTTGTCTTAATTATTCATTGACATATTTATATATTTTTTCCATCAAGAATGTGATTATCTCTATGTAAAGTTACTGTATTCAAAATGCAAGTAAAGGGCTTTTCACATCTAATAGTTAATAAAGGATTTGAGATGTTGGTTCTTGCCCTACCACGGTTGCATTTAGTCCCTCACAAATATTTCCTTAGATACACTAAATTGTAATCTTCTCTTCACCAGACAAGAAAGGCCATTTTAATCTTGTTTTCTTATTTCCAAGAGAGAAGAAATTTTACCTGTTTTATCTGTTCTATTACATTTTTGAGGGTCAAGACAGAAAGTTAATAACTTTCTCTTGCCCATTTGCTCTGACAGCTGGCGGTCAATTAGTATTCCCTCATTCCATAATTGGAATCGCTGATTACAAACCACTGTTGCTAAGACTCAAATATTGTGGCTCATTTGCAACTTCACTGCCAGGTGAGATTAAGGGAAATGTCCCCCTGGTTAAGCCACTAGGAGCTGTGCCAAACTATAATCAGTCTTTTGCATACATCAGAGACCTACAAACACAGCGGAATGATTGTATAAGCAGCATCTGCAAGTTAAAGCTGCATCAAATTCTTCAAACATATGCACTTTGCCAGATATCCAGCCATTCTTGCAAATGCCAGTACTTCATTACTTGGCAAGTCTTCTAAGACACAGAGCTAGCACAAAGTAGAGGAATACCAAATTGCCCATACAATATGTAAAAGAGTTTTTTAACCACATACAGATAATAATTCTGATCTTGCTATTGGTGAGATTATAATCGTTGTTCCTTCTGTGTTCAGTCTTCAGAATACCTAATGCTGAATCCTGGTAAACACTGAATTTGTAGAAAATCCAGTTTCTGAAGTAGCTTTTCCATGAAGAAGTACTTATTATCATGTTATCTTTTTACCAAAAGTGGTTTAGCTCACACTGAACGTTAATTGTGAAGTAAAAGGTTTTGGTGATAAGGTAAAAATTTGAGCTAGGGAGCTTATTCAAAAATCTCATAAATAGTGAAGTTTAAGATGAGGAATATGGTTTCTTAGAAGATGAATAGCGTTTTGATACATCCATCACCTTTTTTTTTCCTCTCAATAAATCTCAACTTTTAATACCTCACTCCTGTCTAAGAAGCCCTGTTTGAGAATCAGTCTTTCCAGATATTGCCCTTTCTACCCTGTGCGTGTCTCTGTGATCATTCAGCTAGAAATATTACTGTATTCTAGGATCTAACCAGGGAATCAGAAGACTATGGTTCTGTGGTTCACAAATATAAACTCCTGATCTGATGAAGACTCCTTTTCTCTAACATTTTTCCCTTTGTCTCACTTTGTTTACATTATAACCTCTTTAGGACCAAGATTCTCTCATATTTTTGCTGCCATGTCTCAGCACACTGAAGACCAGTGAACCTACTTAAACAGTTCAGACAATAATTTGAAGAACTAGTTTCAGCATTCAGCTTGTTCTTTCAGAGGACAGTACCTAAAACTGTGTTTAAATGTTTTTAGGCTTTCAGTGTTTTCTTCAATTTCCATAAATGCCTGTTGAAATCCTCATCTTTATTAGCTGAGAGTTCAAAGTGAGCTTGCTCATTGAAAGCAGTCAGTGTGTTTAATGTTCTGTTATGTGCAATAGGAATAAGATTGCTGTTCACTTCAGAGCAGTCCTTACTTCACTCTGAAATGTGCCAATAAGAGCCCAAAAATCTTAACAGACTGTGTTGCAATATATTCTTCTGTCATCATGTTTGAAATCCTTGCCAATCTCTTATCCTCTTACATTCACATGTAGAGCTCGTATGTTGACATGTGCATTTCTTGAGGTCCAGTGTGTCTGTGATTTCAAGTGACACGAATTGGCTTTAACGGAATTATGTTTTCCAATGATCTCTCATGGGCTCTGACTGCTTCTACATCAAATGCTGGAGCTTCCCTGATCAAGCTATAAGGGCATCAGTGGAGGAAGTGAGTGTCAGAGTTCCTTACTTCTCTTCCCGTGCTTGTCTTCAGAATTTTAAATAGAGAGTACTGAGGAGATTAGCTTGTTTCATTAGCAAGAAGGATGTACATAGTCATTGACTGGGCTGTGATGAGAAGATTAAACTCTCAACTACCCCAGAGAATATATAAAGAGGTGCTTGAAAGTCAGCATCTGGAACAATGAGTGAAGAGATAAAGTGCAATATGTGTGAAGTTTTTAGTGCTGGCAAAATTGATAGAAAGAACAGACCCATTAGAAAGAGAATCTCTGAGATAGAAAATTTTAGGTAAGATGAGTCCACTGCCTACTTAAAAAACATTTGGTAAAATGACTGAACAGTCCTATACTGCTTCTCAACAATAAAGATGGGTCTTGTCTGTACTGAAGAGAACCACTGGATAGGAGAATTAGCAAAAATTCCCATCTATACCTTAAGATTATTACTGTTTCCATTTATGAGTCAAAAACAAGGGACATGTAATAAGCATATCTTCAATTTAATGATCTTGTACTATTCTTACAATTATATTTTCACATCCAATTTATTGCTTTCTCAGGGAGTCATAAAATATTGACAAAAAAAAATGTTTTTTCTGGCCAGTATGTAATTGAAAGATTTGCCTTTGGATAAATTTAGAGACCACATTTTCAAGCAGGACAAATTAATCTAAAGTATTGGATTTCAAAATATTGCCTGTTTGTTTTGAAAATTTAAGTCCAGGTATTTTTACTACTTTTAATATGTCATTTGTGTTCATATATATATATATATATATATGTATGTATATATACAGTAATATTTTCTTTAGAATCAACAGTGAAAGGACAAAACCAGGTTACTATGTCTTATCCTGTCCCTGAAGTGTATCCTTGTAGGTAAAAAATTACTCCCCTGCAGAAAAACACAGCTCATAATACAGAAATCCAAAACGGATAAAACTAATCACATCCCAAGAACCTGTACACCCAATCAAAAAACCTTGTGAAGTAATTTAGACATAGATATGGACACTGTATATGTCTGGCATTAGTTTAAATGAATCATCTCAAACTGCTTTAGCTTTTGCATACTCTTTGACACCTCCACAGTATGCTAGTAGACAATCAGTGACTGGAGATCTGTTACAGTTCTATTTTTTTTTTGCTCTTTGGCTACCTTTTTTTTTTTTTTCTGGCAGTGTTACAGACCTGACAGGAATTACATTTTTATGCCATTGGCCCCAACATATGCTGAGTTGTTTTTTATCATGTTTTATTTTAATAATTTAGTTTCAATTGTATCATATCCTTATTGAAATTTAAAACTCTTTAAAACACTTGTAAGATCTGATAAATTGAGAATTTGCAATTCAGAGATAAAAATGCAACAACAGTTTAAGATACTAATGCCTGTTTAGCCACACAGAATCTAAACCAAACTACTGGTAATTTATTCAGGTTTCTTGCTTATTATGCCAATGGTTTTATCCTTGACCTGGAAGGACCACACACTCCAGGGATTAGTGGTAATTACGTTTCAGGCTAAGATGATCTCCATAGAGCAAAGACTGCCAATTGAATCATATTGTGCTGAACTGCATAAAAATTATGCCAAATTATATGCAGACACTTTAAAAGCAAGTTGTTTATAAAAAGGTGAGTGGCAGAGTATATTGTACTGTAAAATAAAGGTAGTGATAAGAAAGGTTACTGTTGCTTTCTTGGCTAATTTTTGAATTTATATTTAAGTTTATTGCTCTTACTGAAGCTCACAGAAAAAGCTACAACTTGGATATAAATATTCAATATTTATAAAAAAAGTTCCATTTTGCTGGGTTTTTTTAAATGAAAGTTTTGTAAGCTTGTTTTCTAATAGTAACTTAAAATAATACTTAGCTAGTAGCTCAATGTTCTGAATTGACTCTTAACTTTCTAGATATTGAGAAAAGTAAAGGATCCTTTTCTCATCTGGGCTTTGGTATGTACTTTTGCTGTTACATTCTTCTATAAATGCCTACATCACTTTACTTAAGCAATTCCCTTAAGATGACATATGTCCTGTTTTTTGCAGTTGCCATTAATTGATGATATATTTAGTATAATTTACAACAGATTCAGTTTGACTACAAAAGTCAATATTTCATTCCTATTTGCTTACCTATATAAAATTGTATTAGATAACTGTACAAAAAGTATCTTGTGTTTTTATTTTTTTTTAATTTTATTTAATGTTCTTAAATATTTTTTTAACAATAATACTTTTCAACTACTATAGATTCCTCAACTACAGAGAAAAATTTTTAAAGAGAGATTCAACACATCTACTTTCAGTTAAATCATCTCTTATAAAGGGCTCTTAACCAAGTGTTGAAGTATCCAGATCAATCACCTGGACTAAAACATTTAAAGCATATTTAAGATGGGTTATTTTTGTGTTTTTTTTTCCCTTATGACATCTTAGTGCAGCTCTTCCGAAGTACTATGTGTATGAGACACAATCAGACTGGTAGTTTTAATACAACAGCAAGGATATTACTTGTATACAGCTGAATGTGATAGGAGATCATGTGGAGCAATTTGAGGCCTGACAGGATTTCATATCTATAATAACATTATTAATTCTGTTCTGTTTTACATAATGTACCATAGTCTACAACAGGGATCTCCAAACTTTTCTCATCATGCAACCCTATCATTATAAAATATGAACACAGATAAAAGTTAGGTTTCTTTATTTATAAATTACATCATCTGCTACTTTAGTTTTAATGTTTTCATCTTGCACCCCAATGGAACACCTTGCACAACTTTAGGGGGTATGCTTACTCCACTTCAGAGACCACTGGTCTACAGTTGGGGTTGCCAGTTCAATGACAGAGCCATTCAACCAGAAATCTAGCAATGCAGTGCTGAATTTCACGGCGTCAGTGACATTTTTGATGAATGGGAGAAAGCAACGGGGGAGTGTGGGTAGGAGGGGGGTGTGTACAAGGAAAAAAACCTGTGAAGCTGTGTAGATAACGAGAAAAAAATTGCCATTTGTTCAATTAATATTAGAATGTATAGACATATACCACGAGTATTAAGAATAATCACAATTTCAAAAGTACCAAACTACCCCATTTCACAGGACGTAGTATGTAAAGCTTACTACAGCTTTTTTAGTTTGGTTACTAAAACTAGAGGTCACTAGAGTTCTAGTCTGAACAACATGGCCATTGTTAAGGAACTGTAATAGCCTCTTAACTTTCTGAAAGTGTCAGAGACATTCATGGGCACAGAAGACATTAGGTTTCTATTCTTTGAGCTGTAATCTCAGAAAAGGTATTACCTGCATTCTTTGGATGCTACAAGAGTGGACTTTCACTTAATTGACAAATCATCAAGTTTAATTTACTCTTTGATCTGCAGGGCAAGAACAGCAGAGTTAAATGTTCTTGAAGACTACCTTCTTCCCAAATCTGTAGCCATTAAAGCCCAATTAGCATAAATGCAAGTGTCACAGCTTATATAAATTGATATTGAATAAAATTCATATGCAGTGCCTAGAAAAAAATTAAAATTCAGGCTTCCTCGACTCTGATGTGAATGCTCTAAATTCAAACATATTCCTTTTCTGAAGGGTTATCCATGTATGTGTCTATGAAGTAGGGCCCTCTTTTTTAATGTTCCCTTGTCCTGAAGGCATCTTCCAGAGAGCTAAGTTTCCATTAGACTGAAGATTATATTGAACATGAAAGGTTTTATAAGTGCTCTGACTTTAAAAAAAAAAATCTATAGAACATATAGGTTTGGAACAGAGTGCACTTTTTTGACCACATGGTGATGGATGGGATTTACTGAATTTTCTGTTGGGTTTTTTGGTTGGTTTTTTTTGATTAGTTGGGGGTGTTTTTTTTATTTTTTTTATTTTTTCCTGGTAGACTTATTCTTTAAAAAGTGCACTAGATGTGCTTTGAGAGCCTTTAGATCACATTTCTCCTGAGTTGCAAGAAGGTGTAGTCTGTATAGTCTAAGAAACAGAAGTCTGAGGTAAGTGGTGAGCTTTTTGATCCCCCAAAAAGCATGAATTTAGGCAATGATGGCAAGATAATTTAAGCAAGTATGGAATGCACTAGCAAAGTATTAGATATATAAGGAGATGGTAGGGGATGTTTAAACTCATACTTTAGATTAACCTAATTTAATTACCAAAATTATCTTTTAGTCCTAATTGAGGAATCCAAGTCTTCCTGAAGAATTAGACACACATCTCTCTAATCAGAGGGCTGAAAAGCATGGTGAAGAATACAAGAAAAGACTGAAAAATATCAAGAGGTTCCTTTAGGACAAATGTCTCACACAGAAGATTTTGTGTTGTGAAAGTAAATATCAAAAAAGGGTCTAAGGAGGAAGCCAGGGGAATGTAGCAAAACAGAAGGAAGAAAGGTTTCAGAAAAGGAAAGGTAATTTTTTCATTGTATTGTTTAGTTTTTAATTCCAGCATATGTTCAATATGTAAATGCACTATTCTCTTTTAGAAAAAGAGAAAGTAAGTTACCTATTTCAAGTCACCTGCTTCATTTTGTTCCAGATTCAGAAAGACACTGTCTTACATTCTCCCTCAGATTTCTTTCCCTTGGTCAGGAGTCACTTGGGAGCTGTGAGAATGGTACTCTAAAGTTCAGTAGTTACCTGCTGAGCAGAGCAACTCTACTATAGTATTCACAGTTACTGGGGGTTTTTTATCTCTCATACTCAGATACTTCCATCAGTCTCTGATGTTACTAGGTATTCTCTCTGAAATATTCATTGCTCGGACCAGAGTTGTTTGAGTGGCTGTACCTGGAAAAATAGAAGCACAATCCTTTCAATCCTTTCAGCCTCTTGTACTTTATTTTTCTCTTTTTTTTTTTTTTTTTTTTTTTTTTTTTTTACTGAAAGGATAAATGTAAGCATTTTGCCGCAGTAACTGTTCAGTTTTAGGGTACTAGCTTTACTTCACTGTTGTGCAACTGTACATTTCAGATGTAAGAATGATTCTAGTTTTTCACTCTGTTTTACGTGGGCTTGATAGGGAAAGGATGAGAAAGATAAACCTGCTGATTCTCAATCATTCTGCCAACCTATTTGATTTGTACTTTTCATGTTATAGATGAGGGTGGGAGAGGTGTTGCAGAAGTAGCTTACCTCCTGCTGTAAGTCAGCACTACTTTCACAACTTTCTATTGATATCATTTTTCAAAAGAGAATTATGAAAAAGAACTCCTTACATAAAGAAATATTCCATTCCCAATCTGAGTGTTTCAAAATTTATAACCTTAAATACACTATTTGAACTGTAAAAGGAAGGGCTGTACACACATCTGTTCCTCCAAAGAAACAAAATAAAACCTCGTAAAGGTGTATATATATATATATTTTAGATACAGATATATAAAATAAATAATCTTTTAATGCAGCAATTTTCTGGAACTTTAGTGTGAGTTTTAAAAGTGTTTTTTACCATATGCTTCATTTTTTGCTATGCTTGCAGCTGTAAGGTGTGGTATATAACCATGGGAGAATTCAGAGCTGGTAATCCATAGGCAATCTTCAGGGGAACTGCTCATCTGACCTTGTGCTCCTTATAGTCTCCGTAGCAGTTTCCATTACTGGAAGAGTAATGGAAATATGCTGGAGAGTCTTCTGCCAGTACACTTGTGCTGAGATGTCATTTATTTTGTGTGAAGCACAATTATGCATCTCAGATTATTTGATCCAAAATGCCAAACAGGACTGGTCTCTGGTCTGCTGTCCAGTTCCTCCTGGGCTGGATGGCACAGAGATTGCAACATTGCAAGGTGTGTGCCTGAAATACCACACTTAGTGAAGTCCCACCAGAAGGGCCTCAGCTCTGAGGCTCAGCAGCATCCCTCTTCCATGTCACCCAGTCAGGCTGGGAGCAGACCACACACAAGACCTGCAGCATCTCTGAAGGGTTTTTAGGAAGCTGGTGAAGTCTGAGAGAGTGCTAAGGGAAACAGGTCAACAAAGGAGCCAAATATATAGTTTGTCATGCACTGTTACGGGATGGAGAATGCTGGAAATGTGGCCAGGAGGAAGGTCTGTGGTGTAGCAGCAACACATGGAGAGGTTGGGAAATACTCTGTACCTTTCAGGGCAACCTAGTAGATAGTACTTTTTTTGAGAATTTTTCTACTTTTCTTGGGAGTTTTTCCACTTTCCTTGATATGAAAAGATCTGCAGAAATAGTCTTTTCATTTAGTCAAATTGAGAACTTATAAATGTGAAAGAAATATTTTATTAAAAAACCGAACTTTTTTTATTATTTGTTTTAAATTTCATTGCAAATTGGTAAAATGTCTGTTCAGATCCAGTAATAATACAGAGGCAGATTCTGACTTCACTTGACTCTTAGGAGTTATCCAGCTATTCATATGGTGTCATTTTGAGCTAGATACCATGTCAAATGAAATTTAAATATTCAAATAGAAAAATAAGATATTATTGACAACATAGCTTTACATTGTGGACTCTACCTCTTTGCTATTTCCATGCCTGATATTAAACTGTAAGGCAAGTACCAGCCCCATTACAAAGAGCTTTCCAATGACTTGGTAAATATACTGTCCAAGGAGCTACCAATAACTTCAAAGATTAATTACTGGGTAAATTGAAACCTGCATTTTTCAAGATAAGAAAGAAATGTTGAAGGATTTATATTATTACAGTACATGGCATGGCACTTAGGTGCTGATGGCTGAAAAAAACCTGTGGGAGATGTAGGAAAATTAAGCAAAGAAATGGGGTCTATACTTAATTAACTGTGCCTTTTTTACAGTTATATAGCATGTATAACATGCATCATACTTACCTGATCTAATTTTATTAAGATAAAAAATAATTGGGAAAAAAAAAATCTTTTTTTTTTCTCTTCTCATCCTTCTCACTTGTTTTATATTGATATTATGTCTTGACTTTTGCATTATGAAATTCTCTGAGCTGGGATTATCACTTCCTGTATATTTTCAGGGTACTTTACACAAAAACATCAGCCTAGTTGAGGCTTACTATGTTGTGAATAAAAACACACTGCTAGACTCACAGGGATGTTTCAGCTGTGTTAAACCACTTTGACAGCATAAAGCAAATGCAGATGTAGTTGTGGTAGCTAGCTAAATTAGATTTATTAAAATTCTCACTGTCAGAGACTAAAATAGTTGATGTTTTATGCATTCTCGGGTTTTTGACACACCTGCTGGGGAGTAGCCGAGCTTGCGGGCTCTTGACTGTTTCCTCCTAAAAGAAAAACAACGACCTCGGGCTATTGACACACCTGCCGGGAAGGAGCCGAGCTTGCGGGCTCTTGACTGTCTACTGTTTCCTCCTAAAAAAAAGGGAAAAACAACCCCTTATGCCAGGAGGCACTACGGTCCCAAAAAAGGGAAAAACAACCCCTTATGCCAGGAGGCACTACTGTCCCATAAAAGGGAGGGAAAAACAACCCCTTATGCCAGGAGGCACTAGAGCATATAAACTGACTGGTAACTTTGGGAATTCGGGAGTTCTTCTCCCCCACCGCCTGCGAATCAAGACCATCAAGCATCGCTGGACCCCGTGGGCGGTGACTATGGACATCTATCTACTCTCAGCTTTTCTTTCCCTTACTCTCCCTGGCTCTTATCCTGCCTTTCTCTCCCCTATGCATTTTTCTCCTCCCCAGAAAGCTTATGACAGCACCCAAAAGTGTTAGTTTACCTATTGATTATAACAGCACCCCAAAAAAAAATGTTCACCTATCTGTTGATACAAAACTGTTAAGATAAATCTTATTAACTTACTTGTTGATACAAAACTGTTGAAATAAATCTTATATATTTGCATACACCGATTATTTAGCGTCGCTTCGCTTTAATCCACCCCAAAGGAATTTTTGATAAAACCTGAGTTACCCCCCCCCCTCTCTTTTTCTGGGGCGGGTCGTAACATTTTTGGCGTCACGGACAGGATACTTTGGATGTGGTGGAGTAATCGGTGTAGTCTAAAACTGGTACCGAGGGCGAGTCAAAGGGTGACTGTCCCCTCGCAGTAAAATTATAGTAAGAATTTTTCTCCTCTCGGTGTGACCCGGGCACATCAGACCTGTTGAAAGGTTTCCTGGTGTGGCCTGGACCTGTTGAAAGGTTCTCTGGTACCTGGACCTGTTGAAAGGTTTTCCAGGAGAGAGTCAAACCAGCCCTCAGAGGGTTAAGGGGGAGAAAGACATTAACCTAAGCTGGGTTAATGACTAAGGCGAAGGGGATGATGACACCCCGGGTTGAGTTATATGGGGATTATTCCCTCCTGATAGCTATCCTTGGTTTAGAACTGTTTTTTTTGGGTGCTGTCTTAGGCGTATTCCTTAGAGCAGTGCAAAGGCAAAAATTAGCTATTCAAAAATCTGTAAGTGAAGTGATAAAATCTTTCCAAGAGTCAATGAGAACTTTGCAGGACCAACTAGGAAAAGAGGCTATTCAAAAATCTACCGGTGAGGTGATAAGGTCTCTTCAAGAGACAATGAAGGCATTGCAGGAGCAATTAGAAAAAGAACGCCTGCAGTTAACTGCTGAAAGTCAGGCACTGGAGAAAGAGAGAGAGATTAACTCATTGCTTAGGTCAGCCCTTGAAGATGAGGAAGAACAAAATGAAAGGCTTAAAAAGATACTGGAAATGAAAAATTGTGAATTGCGAGACATTCATTCAAAATACCCTAAACCGGCAGATGTTAACAAATCCCTGTACCCCTCTGGGGAATTAGAAGAGTTGAAGCAAAGTTACCCGGAGGACCGGGTAATACATATGCGTCCCCTCATTAAAACTGAAACCACTGGCCTGGGGGCAGATCGGCAAACTACCACACGAACTACCCCGTACACGGGGGAAGCACTGGCCAGAATTCAGGAGAAATACAGCCGTAAGGCCAGTGAATCAGAGACTGAATATGTGTGGAGGGTGTCCCTTACTGGGGGAGACCGAATTTTATTAAGTGAAGATGAGGCCAGAGGATTTTGGGGCCCAGGGGTCTTCCTGACCACAAATGATAACCGAGCCCCGTGGTCCCTGACCCAGAGAGCTGCCTACTGGGCAGGTGGGTTAGACCCTATAGAAAGGGGAGATCCTTACACGATTAAAACACCCACAATTGGCCACATTGTAAAAAGTGTACAAAAAACCGCATGTCTCCAGTTAATGCATACAAAATTATTAGACCCACAACGAAATTCCCCAATGGAACTCGAGGCAGATCCACAGAGATTTCCAGTTTTAATTCGAGGCCTGCCTGATACACTAAAAGTTTATGCTAAACAACTACAGGAGCGCACAAAGGCAACCCCCAGACCTAGAGGAAGGGGTGCTCCATCAGGAATAACCTGGTTGGAAATAGCCCAAGAATTAATAGCTACTGGTCAGCAGCTGGGGCTCCCTGGTACCAATGGCCAGAGAATACACTGCAGGAGGGCAGGGAAAGTCCAAAAACCTGCCTCGCCAGGTATTTGTCAACAAAATGTGTCATCTAGCGGAAGAAAGAGATACAGTCTGTGGAGAGAAGGTGTTGCAAAAGGAATTCCTCTAGAAGTGATGGATAAATTACCCACTGCTAATTTAGAATACTTGATAAAGCACTGGGATAAGATCAAAGAGCACAAGGCACCCCCTAAGGGCAGCCCCTCTAAGGAGTCCAACACTGTGATCCCCTCAGCCTCTCCAGAAACCGGACTAACCAGTTTGACCAGTTCTGAGTCAAGGAACTGGACTTACTGCCCTCAAGTAAATAAGCCAAAAAATAGCCAGTGGGTTTATGAGAGAAAGCTTACAGAAAACAACCAGGGAGATTTGGTAATCACTTTTCCTCTTGGCCCTTTTAAATCTTTAGTTACATCCATGGTAGACACGGGTGCACAGGTCTCAGCACTCCAAACTGAAGCTGCTACCCAGTGTGGTATTAAGCCAGACAAAAAGGAAATATGGGTAACTGATGCCTTTGGCAAATCCCAACCCCAATACACTGCTCGAGTGAAATGCTGCTTACCTGGAGATGAGACAGCCCCAGAAACTACCATGATTGTGGGGCCACTACCAGCTAATATCCTGGGGTTAGATTTATTAAAGGGTCGAGCCTGGAGAGATGCCAGAGGGAGAGAATGGGTGTTTGGTCTCCCATCCCTCTCTGTCCGTTTGAGTTTATTTGTTTTTTGGAGAAAACATGTTCCAAACTTCTCTATTATTATTGCCCTAGTAACATTATGCCAGATAAGAAAAGGAGTTGGATAAATAGATAGTTCCTTCTTTTTGAGAATGGGCCCGAGAAGAGGGAATTCAGTGGACTTTCCACACTCCATATTATCCACAAGCGAATGGTATTGTAGAACGTACCAATGGGCTCTTGAAGCGAACCATAAAACCTCATAACCCTGAATGGGCCTCCAGAGTTACTGATGCAGTAACCAAAATCAATAGCCGATGGGGAATAAATGGTTGCCCTCGAATTACAGCATTCTGCCCTGAACCTCCCACTATTCTACCGAGGGAGAATAAAAGTAAAGATCCTGTAAAACTACTCCATTATCCAGGCCAACCTGTATTAGTAAATCTACCCTCTGTGGGACAGGTGCCACTCACTTTAAAAACCCCGGTTAACCCTCATACATGGGTAGCCACAGATGCTCACGGGAAGGACCATCGAATAAACACTCGATGGATTCTTCCTTCTTTTTAACAATCGGTCCGTAGTGGGCCAGATTTGTTCTTTTGCAGAAACCTGCCAGCAGATGAGATCAAACTGCATAGAACCAATGGAGCCTCAATTACAGCAAGAGGCAGAAGAGATAACTACCCCCACAACTGCTTCTATTATCAACTTACAAGTACTCCATCAGAAAACGAAATAGCAACAAGACTGAAGACTTATACTGTTCTTAATGTTTTTATCTTAATAACTTTGTAATATGCATGCCTATATGTATTTTTGTCTCAAGTCTGCAATATGTAAAAGTTTGCCACAAACATTGTGTTTGTGCTCCCTCTACTCCCAGAATTACTTGTGTTATCAGCTTATTAATAATTGTTAACTTATCTGGGTTTTGTTTTTTTTTTATCATGAACAATTCACTGATAAGATTGTGTAGGACGAGTCATTTTATGTACTGCTAGTTTCGTTTTGCCAAGTTTGTTTTATTATTTTGTTGGGGGGCAGGTTAGTTTGGGAGAAGCTTTTGAATGTGAGCAACTTACTGGTAAAATTGTATAAGATGTACTGTTAATTTGATTTTTGTCAAGTTCATTTTGTCCTTTTAAATATCTCTCTCGATTGAGAAACTCAACCAAATATAACCTGGGAGTTAGTACAAGTATTTGTGCATATTTAGAGTTATATGAATATGCATCATATACATTAGCGTTCTGCCTTGAAAGGCATTGAATTTTATATTTGGTTAAATTTAACAAAACGGAACTAAATTTAGGCCTAAAAGAAAACATAAGAAAGCCTTTTACCAGCTCCCAAGTAACTCAGTGTTTTTTGATGTATAATTTCAAATATTTATGTATGTTTGTAACCTCATTAATGTTAAGAAATTTGATTGTAGTCATTGAGATCCTATTACATCCCCTATGACTACTCACGGGGTGGAGAGAGTAACTAGTGCAAATTAGCTTACTATGTTATTATACAATTAGCTTGTTTTTTTTTGAAGGGGGGGAGAATTGTAATGCATTAGGGCAATCTCTTCCTTTCCTTCACTCTTCTGTCTCCCTGTCCACTATACGAAAAGCACCGCCCACAAAGAAGATTCACAGAGAACGACAAAAGAAGAAAAACTATTGAATGCATAAATCACGGGGTGGTGTCAGAGACTAAAATAGTTGATGTTTTATGCATTCTCGGGTTTTTGACACACCTGCTGGGGAGTAGCCGAGCTTGCGGGCTCTTGACTGTTTCCTCCTAAAAAAAAACAACGACCTCGGGCTATTGACACACCTGCCGGGAAGGAGCCGAGCTTGCGGGCTCTTGACTGTCTACTGTTTCCTCCTAAAAAAAAGGGAAAAACAACCCCTTATGCCAGGAGGCACTACTGTCCCAAAAAAGGGAAAAACAACCCCTTATGCCAGGAGGCACTACTGTCCCAAAAAAGGGAAAAACAACCCCTTATGCCAGGAGGCACTAGAGCATATAAACTGACTGGTGACTTTGGGAATTCGGGAGTTCTTCTCCCCCACCGCCTGCGAATCAAGACCATCATTCTCAAGCATCGCTGGACCCCGTGGGCGGTGACTATGGACATCTGTCTACTCTCAGTTTTTCTTTCCCTTACTCTCCCTGGCTCTTATCCTGCCTTTCTCTCCCCTATGCATTTTTCTCCCACCCAAAAGTGTTAGTTTACCTATTGATTATGACAGCACCCCAAAAAAAAATGTTCACCTATCTGTTGATACAAAACTGTTAAGATAAATCTTATTAACTTACTTGTTGATACAAAACTGTTGAAATAAATCTTATATATTTGCATACACCGATTATTTAGCGTCGCTTCGCTTTAATCCACCCCAAAGGAATTTTTGATAAAACCTGAGTTACCCCCCCCCCTCTCTTTTCCTGGGGCGGGTCGTAACACTCACCCACTGGAGAAGTCAAGGTGAATAAAGTGTTCTGTAAACTACACCCAAATTCACAATGCTACACAATTTACTGTGGAAAAAAAGATTGAAAAAGTGTAAATTGAAGTGAGGAGTGGGAATACCAGGTAAAATCAAATTTAGTAATGGTTCTAAACTGTTCTAACATTTCTAAACAGCTCTAACTCACACAATCCTATATGCATAATATTTCATTGGATCTGATTCTAGTGTAATGGTGGAAGTGGAAATATTGCTTGACCCATTAACCCCAGAAGACTTTCAGAATACATTTTTTCATCGTAATTTTGTACATTTTTTTCCGTATTTCCTCTTTGAGTGAGTTATACAGTGAAAATGACTGATCCAATAGTTAGCTGAAGTGTAAGCCTAAATCACAGAAATTCCACCCATTTAGTTTTTGTCTTAATCTGATACATACAAATATTTGATGTAAATTCTTGATTTAAATGTATCACAGTATATGGAAATTGAGGGAACAGTAATGCCAGATTGCCAGAAATGCACAAAACACCTGACATCACAGGTCACTGAATATGAAAATTATTTTCAATTTTTTTGTATAGGTATTCAAACCTCTGTCTTCTATTTAAATTACTCTTCCACTACTACCAAGTCAGTTATCATATTAAGTAACTGCTCTACAGGGATTCAGTATTGTAGTCATTTTTACGTAGAGACTCAAACAATGTATTTAATATTGTCTTAGTTGCTCCCATTTTCTCTTCAGAAGACTTTTCTGCCTTAAAATAGTATTATCCTTATTTCTTTCATTTTATTCCCTGATACGTGCTTTGCACTTGACTGAATTTCTTTTGCTATATATACTTCCTTTTTTTCCCTCATTTCTTCCTTAAGGGTAGTAATCAAAACTTTCCAGGCTTCATCTGTCTTTAGCAAACTAGAATTTTCATTTGCATATTATGTTTCCAAAGAATGCACAACAGTATAGATACAATGGTTTTAAGGCATAAGCCTGGGATGGCCACAAGGAAAGAAATCATTAGTGAACTTTGCCTATCATCCTAAATTAGTGCTACAAAAATCTTTACATGTAATTTTAAAATTATCTTTTAGAAAAGCTTTAAAAATATATTTTTCTGCATTGTAGAAACAAAATAATACAAATTCCCTTAGTGGCATAGAAAATATGCATGACAGAAAAAATAATCAACCAAACAAATACAGAATATATCATGTTTTAAAGAACCTTGTAAGTAAACTAAATAATTTTAATTTGTATGGTATTGCAGTGTATTTGCTCTGTTATCTCTTGAGCTAGCATACCAGAATTGTTTATTTCTTCTATGAAAAAGTTTCTATTTCTAGTCCTGCTGTGATGGTGTATATCAGGCCTCTTCAGGCTAGCACAAATCAAGGATGGTATGTGTCATTTCTAGCAAAAAAAAAAAAATTGTCTTCATGGATTTAATAGCCTAAATAATAATTTTTAAAGCTTGGGGGAAAAAAAATCATACTTTGCATATCAATTTCTCTTGCATTGTTATCCTTATTCTTCCTCCCCTCTTTGATTTTAACATTCATTAATCACATCTTTTGTTTGATCCTCTCCTAAAAGTTTTGGGAATGGAACTACGACTCTCAGAAGGAGATCAATGATAAGAATGTAATCTAAATCATGCTTTCCTGGACAGACCAGTCTAGACCAGCCTGTCTCCATAGAGATGACCAGAGATTTATTTAGGGAGAGCACATGAGCCTCGCCCCTGTCTGTGATCCACTCCCGTCATTCCTTCTCTGACTTCATGACTGTTGTATTAGGGATTGCAACATGTTGCTCCTTGCCCATTTCTTTCAGTATAGATTTGCTCTCTTTTTATTCATTCAGCCATGAATTTGAATTTGCTGACACTGGTTGCCTCCATTATTTCCTATAACAGCAAGTTGCAAAAGTTTTTTTATGGAGAGAGTAATCAGACATTGGAATGTGCTGCCCAGGGAGGTGGTGGACTCACTGTCCCTGGAGGTTTTTAAGATGAGACTGGATGTGGCATTTAGTGCCATGGTCTAGTAACCACGGCAGTGTTGGGTCAAGGGTTGGACTTGATGATCTCAGAGGTCTTTTCCAACCCAGTTGATTCTATGATTCTATGACTCATTACCTGCTATGTAAAGAGATACTTTCTTTTATTTTGTTTAAACTGGTTTCACTGAGATTATTCTAGTTTTAATGCTATGGTATTCAGTGAATAACTCTTGTTCAGACTATCTAACACCCTAATCATTTTGTAGACCTGAGTTATCACCCCTATTGACTGCTCCCTCTCCAAACCAAAGCCCCAGACTTAGTCCCAGAACTGACAAAATGATCAAGTGATGGAACAACTGTGATATAAGGACAGACCATATCACAATCTAATATCACTGATCTGTGAGTGCTCAGAATTAAAGAATTGCTGAGGTTGGAAGGAACCTCTGGACATCATCTGGCCCACCTGCTCTTCTCTAGCTGTGAATTATGAGAAAGAACACCTAGTCCATCTCAAACAAACTCCAGTATGAAGGTGATACTTAGTATCTCAGCCCACGTGAGATGGTAGTGCCATTGAGCTTATGGAGTGCAGCCCTTGAAATGCCAGAACAAGATTTCTGGGATGACAGCAAGGCAACAACATTACGTTTTTGTAAAGGTTTGCCTGGCTTCTCCATTCAATTCACTTAGGCACCGGTCTCTTTTTCCATCTGCCATTAAATCATCTTTTATAGAAAACCTGAGAGTAGCTTCTTTATGCTACCATGTTGGTTTTGTGGGGGTTTTTTGGAGTTTTTTTTTTTTTTTTAGATATAGACAAGCAGTGTGTTAGTCTCTGTATGTAGTGTATACACAGGCATCACTGATGTGTGTTTGTGAATGCATGTATGTGCTTGCAATTAAATACCTATCTGACATTATTCTTTCTTTTTTTGCTGTTTCATTCAGCACTGGAATTCTGATTTGCTTTGAGATATCCAATGGCCCTATGTCCTAATCAAGACCCTCCAGCAATCACATTATTTTCCTTAAAAGATGTCAGAAGTCCATGATTATATAACAGTACAGAAGTATGCCTGTAAAGAACAAACTGCAGGACCATACAAAATGCTTACTGTGACTCCACTGTTAGTCCGTTTATAAATCTGGCTTTCAGAGGACAGTTTCTAGTCAAAAATATAAAACAGCTAAATGCTTGTTCCACAGCAATTCTGGCACCTGACACCATTGGTGGACATCTGATATCACAGACAAGCTGTATCAGATATATAATTTACAACTAATACTACTCATGGAATTTGTATCACAGTTCAAGACTGTGGGACACTGCATGACAGCATATCATGGGCACAATGAGATCAGAAGTAAATATCAAAGATGTATAAAAGTGGGACAAGATCCAGCTGGAGTTCAAAGATCTCCACCTACAGACAAGAAAAGGGCTCACTCTAGTGGTACAAGCCAGCAAAAACCAAAGTTACTCTATCTGGATGTCAACATCTCACAGCCTTAAGGCTGGAGAGAAAGGAAGGTAGGAGGTCAAGCAAACAGAGGTGAATAAATTGGAAAAAAATAATAAAACATGCAAATTTCATGATTGATAGTGTTTCAGGGTACAGCTCTGCACTTGATCATTACAGCCTAAATGAGGAAAATTTGTTCTTCTAACCATACCACACAAACATATGGCCTGCTTTGGCACTCAGGAGGACTAGAAATGCGGTAGTTTTGGGTCCCTTCTCTGACCAACAGGAGAACACCTGGACAGATAGTCCAAACACGCTGGTATCATCATGGCAATTGTTTTTGAGGTCTGAGAGCAAAAGCATCTTCCCAACCACTTCCAAGCTTGTCATATAACTGATATGCAAACATATTCCCTATCCATGATAGCGTGATGCATTATGTGGCTCCATTGCTTGGAAGACAGAACAACAGCTGAACTGGATACTCCATCACTTGGTATCACAGTGCAACTTCTCCTAACAGTTTTTATTTCTATTTTGTTGCTTCCTCATTGCCACTGCTACAGTGACATTCATTATTATTTAAAATAATTTTATTTCAGTAAAACATTTTCAAAATGCTGTCTTTTTTTCAGATAAAAGTGTTAGTTTTGTCACACTGGTTTCACAGACATCTTCAAAACAAACAAATAAAAACCCAAGCCCCCCAGAGGTTCCCATAGCAACACAAAATTATTGTAATCACTTATGAAAATATTACATTAGTCTTGCTTTACAGTCCGACACAGTTAAAAGTCACCATATAATAGGAAATATCCTTTCCTTCACCACATCTTCTGCTTTATATTCTATAAATTATGTAATATGAGTAGTGTTCCCCAGGGCTCAGTATTTTAGACAGTCCTGTTTCATCTCTTTCTCAATGACCTGGATGAGGCAATCAAATGTACCTTCAGGCAGTTTGCAGATGATACCAAGTTGGGCGGGAGTGTTGATCTGCTGGAGGGTAGGAAGGCTCTGTGGAGGGATCTGGACAGGCTGGATTGATGGACCAAGGGTATGAGATTCAACAAGGCCAACTGCCAAGTCCTGCAGTTGGGTCACAATGACTCCATGCAGCACTAAAGGCTTGGGGTAGAGAGGCTGGAAAGCTGCTCAGTAGAAATGGACCTGGGGGTGCTGATCAACAGCAGCTGAACATGAGCCAGTAGTGTGCCCAGGTGGCCAAGAAGGCCAATGGTATCCTGCCCTGTATCAGAAACAGTGTGGCCAGCAGGACCAGAGAAGTGATTCTTTCCCTGTACTCGGTCCTGGTGAGGCCACATCTCAAATCCTGTGTTCAGTTTTGGGCCTCTCACTATAAGAAAGACATTGAGGTGCTGAAGCCTGTCCAGGAAAGGGCAACAGAGCTGGTGAAGGTTCTAGAGAGTAAGTCCTATGAGGAGCAGCTGAGGGAGTTCAGACTGTTTAGCCTGGAGAAAAGGAGACTCAGGGGAGGCCTTATCACTCTCTACAACTACCAGAAAGGAAGTAGTAGCAAGATGGGCATCAGTCTCTTCTCCCAAGTAACAAGTAACAGTGCAAGAGAAAATGACTTCAAGTTGTAGCAGGGAAGTTTTAGATAGGATGTTAGGAAAATTTTTTTCATGGAAAGGGTTATCAAGCACCAGAACTGTCTGACCAGGGAAGTGGTTGAGTCACCATCCCTGGAGGTCTTTAAAAGACATGTATATGTGATGCTTAGGGACATGGTTTAGTGGCGGACTAGGCAGTGTTAGGTCAATTTTTGGACTCAGTGATCTTAAAGGTCTTTTCCAACCTAAATGATTCCAATAATTGTATATATATAAAAAACCCCAAAAAACAAAAAAAATTAAAATAATCAAACAAAAATAAATGAACAAACAAAAAAAAGACCAAAAAAAATCCCAAAAAATCTGGAGCTTAGGAAACATGGTGCAGCACCCTCCTTTTCTGCTGTATTTTTTTGTATATTTTCCTCCTCCTGTTCATTTTGTCAGTACTATCATTTTATTGCATCTCTTTTTATCTACTATGTCTACTTACAAGATTTTCAAGAAAACAACAGCATAGCAATATTAGTTTTTTTTTTTAATTTAGCCATAAAAGTCTCTGTAGTTGATACAAATGAAAGGACTGCTCCACTGTGACAGAGCATGAAACCTAGTTCCACTATGACCAAATAGTTAAATTGAGTGGGACAAAGATTACACTCACTACATTAAAAGAGAGTTTCATCAAAAGCACCAAGCATTCATTATTTCATATAGTTGCTGTAATCAACAAAGCCTCTCTTGGGGTTACTTTCTTTTGTGAAGGTGGTATTTTTACAAGTGATTCCTATTGCCATAGAATTCAATTTGGGCCCAGTTTGGTCAAAGATGAGCACTTCTGAACATTTCATCAAGATGATAAATGAAATCTAGGGTGTCTTTTCGTTGGGGTTGTTTTGCATTTTGTTGTTTTTTTTTTCTTTTTCTTTTCTGCTCCCTTATCTCTGTTCACCTATCAAAATCTCTCTCTCTAGCTGAGCCAGACAGTACAGTGCTCAGGACTAGCCCCGTTTGAACTGAAACATCTACACTGTGCTATACAGACTTGCTCAAAGCCTCATTGCAGTCTAGACCCCTCAGCCCAGTGCAAAATAGATCAGCCACAGACCACTTTACCAGTCATAATGCTTCCTGTTTCAGAGTTTTCCCAAGGATCTCTGTGTTCTTCTACATGAACACAGAGTAACATGATACCTGTGTTGTATGAGTATATTAAGAGAAATTCCATACCTCAGTGTCACTCTGAAAGCTACCTGAAGCTCAGTTAATCTATTAAGCATAGTTCTGCAGGCAATTTGATTATTTAAAGCCTAGTTGAAGACTGAATAGGAAAATAACAAAAAATATTAACAGAAATCAGCAGAATTTCCTTCAGTGATAAGGGCAGATAAGAAGCAGAAAAATAAAATAAAATAGCCAAACTGTTCCTTAAACAAAAATTTTAGTATTCAAATCTGCTTGTTTAATGGTATGAATGTTATAGGGAAAAAAATGTGATTTTATTTTCAGAGAATAGCTGATTGTAATGAGTGAAAAAGAGAGCTAGACTCTTCTCAGTGGCCACCAGTGAAAGGAAAAGAGGTCATGGGCAAAAACTGATAGGCATTCACTGAAATATGAGATTAATTTATTCATTTATTTATTTATTCATATAATGGTGCTCAAATACTGAAGCAAGTTGTCCATATTACCATTTCCAGCCCAGAGGAATACAAAATCTGACTGGACAAGGCCCTTGTCTCGCTTTGAGACAACTTGGAGAGGCGGAAATCTCAGATGGAAGTCTCCTTCCTCCAATTCAATACCCCTAGTTCTCTCCAATACAGAGAGAGAGAGAGACCAAATATACCCAGATTTAAGCGAAAATAATAACTCTTTATCAAGAAGAATGCTAAACAACCATGCTGGTAAAACTGGGTTAAGCTAACCAGCGAGGAGAAAATTCCCAACCTCCAACCCACGAGACCAAAACGAGATGGCGGCTGGCCTCCCCGCACCAGTTAAAACCCGACAGGAATGGTTTGGATGGCTGGTGCTGGAGTGAGGCTGCAGTGCAGGTGCAGGTAGTTGGAGCAGGGCTGTGGACACCCCAGACAACTGGAAGGACTCACAAGACACCCACTGGATCCAGCAATGAGACCCGGTTGCTGCAACTCTGATGGTGGTTATGGTCCTGATCTGCTGAGGTGGTGGTAGAGGCCTGGGTGGTAGGTGTCTCATGGTGTGAGGGAAGGAGACACTCAATCTGCTGCATGAACTCTGAATGTGGTCTTTTATTGGACTCAGGGTAGGTGGGAAAGCCTCTGATACCTCCTCTGGGGTGTGGAGTTCATCACTGGATTATTTATACTGGATCACAGGACATTTCAAGAGCCTTTGACATCTTCTAAGATGTTACAGCTGCCTGTTATGTCAGCACAGGTGGATCCATTATGGCCCATCAGCAGAGATGATAACTCCCTGAGGGGAGTTATCACAGATGAGTTGTTTGTGTAAGGACAAAGAAGCAACACCCAGCTCATAGTCTGAGGTGACAGGTGTGCACACCCTCAACACCTGGATTGTCTGAGTCTTTAGCATTCCGGTCTTTTCACACTTGGGGATACATTCTTATCCTAAGATAATAGAGTACCACCCTTAAGTCCCTTCCCACAGCCTAAATTAGTAGGCATATTTGGGGAAAAAAGAAAAGAAAAGGTGGATACCAGTCTTTGTATAACCCAGTGTAGCCTGGCACAGACAGCTGACTGTGCTTTGAGCAGGGCAGGTAGACCACATGATCTCATGATCCCTCCTAACCTCAGCCCTTCTGTGTTTCTGTTGTTTTAAATTAAAAGCTAGATAAATTACCGTGGCTATATTAAAGATAACTAATGTGTGACATAGGGATATCTCTACCATTGTTAGGTTTGATAGAAGAACTCTGCATTAGAGTTCAGTATTTACAAAGATAGTGTGTATAACTCTAGATGCAGAAAATCAATAAAACTATCATGGCTGCAGAATTCACAAAGGAAGACAGTAAAATGGAGAAAAAAAAAACCAAAAAAAACCAAGAAAAAAAGCTAAATCCCTGGAAACATACCAGCCTAAAGATGTCTTATACTTGAGTGCTTATGTGAAGTATCTTCTAATTATACCTGTGTTTCCTGATGTGGACTAAAGGTGGAAACAAAAGAGTGCATAATTCCAAGTTAAACATTTGGATTCATGAAAAGAAGAGATATATAGAATATTTTGATGTTATAAAGGCAAAAGTCAGTGCAAGGAAGACTTGATCAGAAACGATCCAAATGACCTGACCTTCATAAAGTATCCAGAATTAAAAATTAAATTGATTAAACATTGATTTAATTAATTATTTATTTTTAACTAAGTGTTCAAGTGCATTGAAAATTGCAACAGAGTCTCACACTGGCTATTCAGCAGAAATATCAAATTATTTTTAGTCATTTCATGTGAACAAATGAATCAGAAAGAAATAAAAAAACACTGAAAAAAATGCTTGAGTTGCTTGGCATTAGGTTGTTTGTTTGTTGGGGTTTTTTTATCATATGCAGGTTCTGGATTAGAAAGAAAACAGTTAAAAAAGAGATTGTTGTTTTTTATATTTTTTGCAGGTTTTTTTAGGATAACCAGTAGTTTCATATACCATGTCTTTTCTTCAACATTGTGTAGAAAATAGGAAAGCTGTTTGGCTGAAAAGTTATTAAAGATCAAAGCCTTTTTTACAACATGCAGCAAAGCTTTTGAATTCAGGTGTCAATTACTTTATTAATGTGTTCAAGTGCCTGCTGTTAAAAGTTCAAAGGCACTGTTGCCCTCACCAATTAAAGCTTAGCGTTCTTGAAAAGAGGTACAGTGGTAGTTAATCTCTAATACTTGGAGATTACATCTATTTGATTTGTATTTTTACCTCTTTTGTCATAGTATTAGAAGATATTATTTTGTATGACAATCATAGAATCATAAAAGGCTTGGGTTGGAAGGGACCTTATAGATCATCTAGTTGCAACTCCCCTGCCAAGGGCTGGGATGTCACCCACTACATCAGGTTGCTAAGGGACCCATCCAACCTTGCCTTGAGGAGTTCCAGGATGGGGTGTCCCATTTCTCTGGGCAACCTGTTCCAGTGCCTTACAACCCTCTGAGTAAAAAATTTCTTCCTAACATCTACTCTAAATCTCTCCTCTTTTAGTTTAACCTTGTCCTATCACTATCTCCCTCTGTAAAAGGTCCTTCTCCAGCTTTCTTGGAGGTCCCCTTTAGGTACTGGAAGGCTACTACAGGTTACCTGTGAGCCTTCCCTAGCCTGAACAACCCCGGATCTCTCAACCAGTATTTTTAGGAGAGGTGCTCCAGTCCCCGAATCATCTTCATGGCCCATCTCTGGACCCATTCTAACAGGTCCACATCTTCCTTGTGCTGAAAACTCCAGACCTGGATTCAGTACTCCAGGTGAAGTCTCATGAGTAGAGGGGCAGAATCATCTCCTTTGACCTGCTGGTCACTCCTCTTGATGCTGTCCAGGATGTGGTTCCACTGTTGGCTCATGTCCAGCTTTTCATCTATTGGAACCCCCGAGTTCCTCTTGTAGGGCTGCTCTCAGTTTCTTCTTCCAGTCTTTACTCGTGTCTGAGATTTCTCCAAATCAGGTGCAACACCTTGTGTTTACTCATTTACTTTCTTTACACAATGACTTTAACCATTATAATTTGGAAAAGAATGATTTTTCTTTTACTTTTCATCATATGAAAGACTATAAAATAAACTAAAACACAGATTCATACCTATATTTAGCCTTTAGTGTAAAAGGTAGGGTTTTTTTCTTTTAGTTGTAAACATACTTTTAATTATTAATTATGGTTCACCAAGATACAGTAATTTCATAAATCCTTCCATTGAACAAGTCCTCATTCCATTACTTTCCAGTATGAGAATTCAGGTCCATCAGTTTGCTAAGAATGGCATTCGAAAAGCAGAGACATTTCTGCACTCATAATTACCTTTCACAAGCTATATTTATTTACTGGCATAATAAAATCATAGTAATAAAATCATTTCTCCTCCCTTTGCCCATAAGTAGATGTTTAGTTTTATCAGTATAACTGGTAGATTAATTGCCATGTCAGAAGAGAAACAATTGTTAATCAGTATCTACTACGTTTATTATTTTCTAGGTAAATGTTGCAAAATTAAATCTTTGGTGTGAACTTAATGAACTGGATGATAGCCCTTCAATTTTCCTTCTCTTTACCTAACACAAATAAACATTTTTATAGAAAGGAAATAATCAATTTTTACTTTCCTTGCCTCTGTTAGAGGCTTCTGGTAGTTATTCAGTACTTGACAATATGTAGTAGTCTTTAGTTATGACAGGTGAAATAATTTTCTATAGAAAATTGATATATTAAAATTAAACAACGGTGTGCATATGGTGGACCGATATTTACTACATGCATTACATATACCATTATAATTCAGTAAAACAAAGCTTGTGTTGATGAAAACTAGAAACCTTTTGAAGAGTAGTTAAATATCTATTCAATATTTAATCAATAATTAAATATTTGAGTGTATGTGAAGGGATGAATTTTCCTTTTCACTGTGAGTCATTGGTGTTGGAGTTGTGGTCTGAAGACCATAGAAGAGTAACTGAGTTAAGAAATTTAAAAATATTCTGGAATGAATATTTGAATAATATATCCCTCTTGGAATCTTTTTTAGTATTTTTTTAAACAGTTTTGAGCAATAAAAAAAAGAAAATCAAGTGTGTATGACAACGGTCCAAATGAAAAGCTGTGGGAAGAAGACTGAGACAATTAACTTAAATCTTTCCATGCAGTGTCTAAAAGAGAGCTAAACAGCCAGGGAAAGCCCTAACAATACTTGTCAGAGGTCTGCCTCAGCTAAGTAGCTATAGATAATAATCAATTTTAATAACAGCATTGGATAATTTACATGGTCAAATCATTTTGTTCTCTAAAAGTCATGTTATGAAGATCATCTTTTCCTTGGGCTGTGTTCCCCAAGTTCTGTCTTCATAGAAAGCAATAACTGAGAGTTACTAATTATATCTAGTAAAATAAGGTATTTTCTTTGCTATCTATTAGTAACAGCAATAAAATGCAAGGATAATCTGTGAATAATCAGTCCTTCAAGATCAAAATTCTTTTTTTTTACAGAAAAAAAATATTGAAGTGTGCAAACTAGAGAAAAAAAACATAAATACATATTCAAAGGGGGCTATTTAAGTCATAATTGTTAGTGTGACTTGCATAACTTGTCACAGGTCAGTTAAAACAATTAAGATAAAAATTAGAAAGAAAAATAATTATGCTGTATAGATGAAGATGAAAGAGCTAGGAGTAATTAATAACAGGATCAAAACTGGACTTATACATGTTATGTAATTTTATTGGACTACACATGAAAATTTGGCATTTATTGGCTGTAGGTTTTACAGCATAGGCATATTTTTGCCTATGAATAATTTTTAAAGAATTGCTGTTGCACAAACATAGGTTATGGGGGAGTGATGGAATGAAAAGGAAAATGTGTTGATGATTATGGGAGGGTCTACTTGTGACCTGCTTGTTTCTGTGAGTAGATGAGCCGGGAAAATGTAGGGAGATGTGGGTGGGTTTCTAAGGTTACAGTTAATCAACATTTTACTGCTTTAGTTGCAATGAGTTATGTTATTAATAACATTATGACTGGCTAGGCATTTTTGCAGTTACAGCCAAGTACTTTTGTTTTTGTGCAGCATTTTCTCTGAGTTTAAACTTCAGTTTTGGTCAGCCTTGTGTGTGTGTTTTGGTGGGTGTTTCACTCCTTTTCTTAAAAGAAAAGAAAAACTCAGTTATTAAAATAAAATCAGCAGTATTTTGAATAGTTTTCTTGCCACCACTACAAAACTTCAGTAAATATCCCTTTGAAAATAAATGTACACTAAACACTGAGTAATGTGAGCATTTGAAAAAGAAATCAAACAGGTGAAAAACTATTTATTATCTAGAAGTTTGGTTTTCAGAATCATATGTGATGAAACTACATTAAATTCTTTTCGTTGAGGTTCAAATAATTTCATTACAGAATTAATATACTTGTCTTCCATCTCTTACATTAAAAAAAAACCAACAACCCACAAACCACTTTGATATGATTTTCCAAATATTCACTGGTGTGTAACTTGAAATTGTGGGCAAGACTTATTATTTTATTTTTGTAATTCTGATTAATATCATGATTAATATCATAATAAAATTTCTCATATGAAATTGTTCAGTGGAAAGAAAATTTTTAGGATCTCCTTTTGTTTATTCATAAAATGCTAACAAGACAAGCAGACGAATATAAATATTTAATGAAGTTTTAAGGCAATTTTCTTTCTGGAAGCTGAAAAGTTGTCCGTAGTTGATTCCTAGTCACTAAAGAGGCATAAAAACAAACATTTTTCAAAAGATATTTTAAAAGCTCTTTTGCTGAGAAATATGCCTAACTATTTAAACTCTTTTTTTTTTTACTTCTGAATAGCTTTAAATACAGGAAATAATCCTGTTGAACTTTACTGTCTATGCCAATCAATAATAATAAATGCTCACAAAAAATAAAATAAAGGTCTGTAATTTAGGCAGTATATTGAAAGTTTGGGGTTTTTTAACAGTACTGAAAATCTTGCAATGAAAAATCATGTTAGCCTCAAAAGTGAAGTTCAAATAAATTAGAAATTTATTTGAAAGAATGCATATTCAATAAATTACTTCACTGAGCATTTTTTTAGGTATATCTCAAAATTTCATAGTAAATGGTATAACTCAAGTTACAATAGAGTGTTCTGGTAGGCTTTCGCCTAGTTTTCTGAGAGATATTAAACCTTCCTGTACAACTATGAAGGTGTTTCTGTGTCTAAAGGTTTTTCAAGTGGCATTAGACAACTGAATTGAATTTCTATGCTAAAAAATTTCTAGTCATCACAGTTTGCTTTGGAAAACCACATTGACAAGTATGATCTTAAGTAAGAACACCTCTGTTCTGTTAAATGCAAAGAGAACTTAGGTTGATTAGATCAAATGCAAACATCCAAGTGTAGATATCCAAACTTAATTTAAATGAAACCTGCCTAAGTAAACCAAGCCACAGCTTTCATTAAATTTATTTCACTTGTTATAGCTACATAATAGGCTGATAAAATCACAGCATAATTTTGGTTGGAAGGACAGATCATCCAGTGTGGACAGCTGATGGACAACTTATTTCAGGTCATGCAGGGCTGTGTCCAATTGACTTATGAGTATCTCCAGCCTCTCTGGGCATTCTGTTCCAGTGTTTGCCTTCATTCTTTTTACTATGTAATTTGAATTTACCATGCGCACCCCAGAGAAGATTCTATCTCTGTTGTGTTATACCTTCACTTTATGTAGCGGTAGACAAAAGTGAGATATTCCACTCCCCCTTCCTTCGGTTTTAAGGTTTTGGCAGACAGCCAGCCTCTTCTTTTGTGGTATAGGCTTCAGCCTCTCAGCCACCTTGGAAGTCTTTCCTTGGACTCAACTCAGTATGGCATTGTCTTTGTTATGCTAGGGAGCTCCATACTAGACACAGTATTATAGGGACAATTTTAGTGTGTCAAAGAGAGGGGAAGCATCCCTCTACCTGGTTGGATAATACAGCCAGGATGTTGTTGGCATTCTTTGCCACAAGAGCACACTGCTGTCTCACATCCAACTTGACCACTAGGATCCTCCATACCATTTAAACTCCCAGTCGATCCTTAACTTGAGCAGAATCTGCTTCTCTAGCTGGATCCCTATAAGTCTTTGTGGCCTGATGGTATTCATCCAAGAATATGCAAAGAGTATTCAGAAATCATTGAGGACTCTATCAATGATTTTTGAGCTGTCTTGGAAGTCTATAGAGGTGCCAGTCAGTGGACGTTGTCTCAGTTTTCAAGGACAATCATGGAAACTACAGGCTTTCAAGCCACTTCAGTGCCTGAAGATTATGGAGAAGATTATTCTGAGAGGTATTGAAAAACACCTGAAAGACAACGCAGTCATTGGGCACAGCCAGCACAGCTTCATGAGAGGAAAGTCCTGCTTGTAATACTTCATTTCCTCTTATGACAAGGTAACCCATCTAGTTGATCAAGGGAAATCAGTTGATGTAATCTTTCTGGATTTCAGTAAAGCTTTTGATACCGTCTCTCACAGGATCCTTCTGGACAAAATGTCCAGCACAGCTGGGAAGTGGGTGAGCAATTGGCTCATGGGTCGAGTACAAAGGGTAATAGTCAATAGGGGAACATCAGACTGGTGATCTGTCACTAGTGGGGTTCCACAGGGCTCCATTTTAGACCCTGTGTTCTTCAACATCTTCATAAATGACTTGGACACAGGACTGGAACGGATACTAAGCAAGTTTGCCAATGACACAAAACTGGGAGAAGCTGTCGACTCCCTCAAAGGCAGGGAGACACTCAACAAATTAGAGGACTGGTTTAACAAAGGTAAGTGCCGAATTTTGCATGTGGGACAGGGTAACTCTGGATGTGTGTACAGACTGGGAAAAAAGAGGCTGGAGAGCAGTGCCATGGAAACAGACCTTAGGATTCTGGTTGATCATAAGTTGAATATGAGTCAGCAGTGCCCTGGCAGCCAGGAGGACCAGCTGTGTCCTCTGGTTTGTGTCGATCAGGCAAAGCATCACCAGGCAGTCAAGGGAAGATATTGTTCTGCTCTGCAGAAGGTGGAGGGGCAGATACTGGTCTGCTCTCTGGTGACAGAACCCAAGGGAATGGCATGAAGCTGTGTCAGGAGAGGGTTAGGTTCAATATCAGGAATAGGTTCTTAACCCAGAGGATGGCTGAGCACTGGAACAAGCTTTCTAGGGAAGTAGTCACAGGACCAAGCCTGTCAGAGTTCAAGAAGTATTTGGACAACTCTCTCAGGCACATAGTGTGACTCTTGGAGATGGTCCTGTGAAGGGTCAGGAGCTGGACTTTGATGACCCTTGTGGATCCCTTCCAACTCAGGATTCTATTTTCTGGAAAACTGCTTTCAATCCAGTCAGTTCCCAGACTGGATTGCTGCATATGGTTGTTTCAGTCCAGGTGCAGAGTTTCACATTTGCTTTGATTGAATATTGTGATGTTTTTGTCAGTTGTTTTCTACAACCTGGTGATGAACCTTAGAATAGCAGCCTTTCTTTCCAGAGGAATTCAATTCACATCACCTGTGAATTTGCTGAGGCTACAGTGTGCCCCATTTTTCAGACATATAATAAAACAGTATTGACCTCAACATGCTACCAGTAATCAGCCACCAGCTAGACATGGTAATACTAGTCACAAACCTTTGAGCTCAGTGGTACCGCTACTTTTCCTCTCACCTTATAGTCTACCTATGTAGGATATATCTCACCAATTTTTCTGGAAACATATTAAGTGTAAATAAACTTGCTAAAGTCAGAGTAAACAAAAAACATTGCTCTCCCACCATGTATAAAGCCAGTATTTCCCTATAGAACGCAATAACATCTGATCTATATATTGACATGTTCTATATTTGAATAAGCATATGATATTGCCTTGGAATACATGTAAAGAGTAAGATGATGTAGAACAGTTAGCAAGGGTTTAGTAATATCAAATCATTCTTGAATAACTTGAGTTGTTTTCTATGATAAAATTACTATGGGGGTCGTGGAAGAGTGTAGATGTAATATATTTTGACTTTTGGTAGACTTTTGACATAATAATCCTCTGAGCTTTAAGGATAGAAATCAATAGTTTCATGTTACTGGGAATGAGTAAAGACCTTGAGGTTTGATAGTGAGGCACAAGTTGTTCAACATCTTTATCAACAACCATGGTGAGAAGACAAAATATGATCTTTGACCTAGAAATACCATGATGAACTTAAGGACCGATGTAAAACCCTTGAAGTTACTCAAGTCAAAAAGCCTGACTAGAACAACACCAAACAATAATGCATGCCAAACAAGTAGCTGAATGCCAGTTCTGTGGAAAAGGACTTGGGAGCAACAACGAATTAACAGAAACTAACTCCACAAACAAGGCATGGTGTGATTCACTGGGAGAATTGTACCTGACCAAGCTAGGGAAACTATATTTTTTCACTCAGTGCTAGCAAAGTTACAATTCAGATACTGTACCACTTTCGCTTGCCTCCCCCAGCTTCAGAGGGATAGAGAGACTCTGAAAAGTGACACATATCCAAGAAAGTGTGTGCAAAGGAGCTGGACTTGTTTAGTATGACAAAGAGAAGTTTAAGAGGTGAAGTACTTGAAGGACAGTTACCAAGACAGTGTGGTTCCTCTCTTCTCATTGTGTTAGGAGATACAAGTAGCATTGGCCATGGGTCTGATTGAGTTCAAATTGTTAGGAAATGTTTCTTTCACTAAGAGGTTTCCAAGGCACTAGAACACATTACCCATATTGGTTTTAGGATCCTCATATTTTCGTATTTTGTCTTTTAAGGAGCAGCTGAGGGAGGTGTGGTTGTTTAACCTGGAGAAAAGGAGGCTCAACGGGGACCTTATCATTCTCTACAACTACCAGAAAGGAGGTTGTGTTAAGGTGGGGGTTGGTCTCTTTTCTCAAGTAACAGACAATAGGATGAGAGGAAACAATCTTAGGCTGTGAGGGATATTGGGAATTTTCTTCATGGAAAGGGTAATCAAGCATTGGAACAGGGTGGCCAGGGAAGGGGATGAGTCACCCTCTCTGGAGGTATTTAAAAAACATGTAGATGTGCTGGGAACACTGTTTAGTGGGACTTGGCAGTGTTAGATTTACAGTTGGACTCAATGATCTTAAATGTCTTTTCCAGCCTAAAAGATTCTATGATTCTATGGATCTTTTCTGAAATTAGGGAAATGATTGTTTCCTGCCAATAGGAATATCTAGGTGTAGCTTTAGTCTCATGACCACTGGATGAAATTTACAAATAATACACAAAGGTGAGACTAGGGCCTACATTTTTCCTCCATGTTAAATAATCTAATTACACAGAACTAGTCATACCTCTTTTCTTTACATTCATTTCTACAAATGTATCCTGAAGTATGTTAACCACAGTGAAAAAGCTTTACTATCAAGACTGATTTCAATTTACTGAATTATTAATCTGGTAATCAGAACACTTTCCCAGGATATTTGACTCTGAATTTTTTCAGCCTGGTGTCGAAACTGAGGACTTCCTGAAAATGCTTTCAGTTTGGAAAAATAAAAAGAGTTCCATAAAATGATCCATCTGAATAAATTACCTACTATTCCAAATGCATTAGAAAGTTCTAGTAATAATATACAAAAAGCCTGAGCCTTTCAGCATCATCAGAGATCCTCTGAAAATACCAGGTCCTTTGGTGATTTACACAGAAGTATTTATAATTTCCTTAGGTATATCTTATGCTGAGGTGTTTGGCATTGTCATAACAGTAGCAAATATGCAGCAAGAAATGTTCCATCCTGAAAAATAATGTGGTGCTCATTGGGCTGAGATGCACACCAGATGAGGATCTCCTGAGGTGTTTCCAGGCTCGCAGCCTGGAATTTGGATGCTTAGATTCAATTTCAGTCCCATATTAGGCAAATAAAACATACATAGGTCTAGCTACATATCCTCTAGGGAATAGAGGCCATTAATGGTTCCACTAAAAATTAAGGGAAAGCAGCAAAATTGAAAGTGATAAATATATTCACACCATATGTTTTAGCAATCTAATTTTACATGCCTGTGTCAGCAGCCTAAACTCTGTTCAGTTGCTTGAAAACACTTTCTGGAGGAGTCTTTATGTAGGCTGTTTCTTATGATTATATATGCTCTAACTTCAGTACTTTTATGCAGAATCTTTTTTTGCTATAAAAAGAGATAAATGGCACAGACAGGAATAGAGCAAGGTTTTCAGGCTGACTCTTTCCAGTTCCCTACTCACTGGGCTCTATTGTCATTTGAGCTTCTTTTCATCTACATCAAGACCATGTTTTTATCTTGCATTTCTGTAAGAACAAGAGGACCTTTGTCGAATAAAAGAGCTCTGTAAATGATGGTAACTATTTACTGAAAAGGAAGTAACTAGAAACACATATCTGGTGTTTCTTGCATTTCATGCCCTCCTTGTCCTCACCCAGCCTGACCCGCTGAAAGTCTTCAGCAATGGATGTGGTCTGGCAGGAACAAGGAGATGGATAGGAGCAGAAGCAGAGGCAGAGCAGATCTTTCCCAGCATTTGGGGGTTGGGGCTAGTTGCTCCCTATTCCACAGCCCACTCTCAAAGGACTGCCCTCCTCCTGGCAGGAGCTGCTGCTCACTTGGGGGCAATGGCCTGAAAAAACCTGGGAGTGGAGAGGCACAACAGCCCTTGGTTGAGGCCACAAAGTCAAGGAGAGGCCCGCCTACCATTGGTATCCTGATCCTCCCAGTAGCCATAGTAGTCAGGGTGATACAGATTCAGTGCAAAACCAAGGACAGGAGAGAGATACTAGGAAGTTTTCATTTATAAGAAGTCAACTTTATTATTAATGGTGCTTTTCTGTTCTAAATAGACAATTCTGACTTGCAGAAATTCTCAACTCTACATACACTGTGTCGCCCTTTTAGCCAAAAAAACAAAAGGACTTTCACTGCAACACTTGCTCCTGTTATGGGTGAGATTCCAATATGCACCATCTAAGCTGTGGACTCAGGTCTAGGCAGCTAAATTTATGTGCCTGTGTGCAGGCTGGGTGTCTAAGCTCCCATTATGAGAAAATCAGTCAGGGACAATAAGTCAATTTCCTATAAAAGGTGCATCCAAGGCATCTGAGGCATCCACATGCTCTTGGCAGATATAACACAGGACTACCTAGGACTTTCTGAGACAGCAGTTAAATTCAGTTGAGATGTCGGGGATATTACATGGCATAAGATGCCTGCAGAAAACTCTACCCCACCTAAGGAAACTATCTCATTGAGATCAATAGTGAATTTGGAGAGTGATCTGCTCACATTAAATTATACATCTATATTTATTACTTGAATCCCATTCCTTATGTAGGGCAACACAGATTATTGTAACTATATATGTAGATTGCCAAAGATTTTGCTAGGGTTGAAGTAGATTTTTAAATGAAAATGTGGGATTTTTCTTTTTCATATATACTGTATGTCAGATGGCAATGGAGAAAATATTGTCTAACATTTGCATGCAAATGTGGTAAACTTTAAAAGTAAAGAAAAAGTAGTTTAAATGTCATTGGAAGTAATGAATGTTAAAAGCCAACATATATGAACATATGGGAAACCCAAACCAGAGAAAAAAAAAGAAAATAATTTAATTATATTGTACAAAATTATCTGAGTCTTAAGAAATACATATTATATGGCAGAGTGAAATATCCATATACACATACTACAACTCTGTCTGGCCAAAGGCTGCGAGACCCAGAGAGCTAATAAATGTCTTCTATCTTTATAGATTCAAATTCTTAAATCACGCTTCTCTTCATCCAAATTTTTTTTCCCTAAACAGAATTAGAAACCTGCAACACAATACTGAAAATTACCCAGTGGTTAGGAATGTGTCATTTCCTTCACGGACTTCTGGCTGTTAAGGATAGTCTTGCAGTATCTTGTAGCTGTGGCAGCTAAATCAACTGACTTCTACTGAATCGCATATTTCCATGAAGCTGTAAGAAGGTGAATGGATTCAAGACTTGCACCAGTGCAACTGATTTGATTGAAGTCAGTTTAAGCATTAATAAATCTATTTTGCACAGAGAAGAGAAAAAGGATTTGACCTTATATTAATTTGGTTTTACCAATTTTTTTCTTTTTTGTCAAAAATAAACAGAAAAAAAAAACTCTTGTGAAAGAATTCTAAGTAAAAATTTGTGTCAAAAAAAATAAAATCAGTGTTGTCTTCTACATGATCAAGGAATTGAGGAGATAAAAAGGCTAAAAAGAAGTATTTCTTAAAAGGTTTAGTTTTTCTTCAGGATTCTTTCTTAGAACCAAAACTAGCGAGATAAAATTGCCTTTGACCTTATCCTTAAAAATTAATAATAATTACTAATTTCAAAACCAAAATCCACCATAAATGTGCCCAAAATGCAAACTAAATTAGAGAACATGTTATAAAAGCACACAGGAATGTGAGATGTCTAATTTGCAAAAGAAAAAAAATTAAACCATTTTTAATACCATAGGGTTTGCAAAATTTCTTTTCTCTGGAAGAGATAGAAGTTAATCATTGTGAAAAATGCTGTGTCTGCACCCAACAACACCGCAAAAGTCTTGCATGCTCACATTGATAATAGTATCAGTGCAATTCATATAACAACATGCCAGTGACTACAAATATGAGGATGAAATTAATTCTGTATAAAAAGAATAAAAAGAGAAGCTGTGTTTGTTCTATTTGAGGGTTTATTCATCAGGTTCTTTCACACTAATTACAATTATGCTTTTTAGCTCAAGAATATTTTTCTATGGAAGTGCTGATTGTTGTTATCTCTAAAGATAAATGGACAAGCAGAAATAGAACTACTACAGATACAGATGAAAATAGCTTTTATTTTTTTATTGCCTTACATGAGATGATCAGTATATTGACAAATCCGCACATTAGTAAAATATGAAAAATAAAATATAAATATGCTGAGTGTTGGCATTGTATACATAGCTATGTTTAGAAATAGAGTCAGTTGTCTGAATCCAGTGTAGTTGATTTAGCTCTATTAATTCAGCTGTGTTTGTTCATTATACCAGAGGAACATCTAAAACTGTGCTGACCTTCATGGCTGCACAACAATCTTGGACCACAGGAGAATTTTGCAGGATTGAGGCAAAACAATGAAAGAGAGAATGGGTGGCTGGTCTACCTTGCATTTTCTGTTTGAGTGCAATATCTATGAGGCATTGAGGACAATATATGGTTGTCATGCAAAAGAGATGTGTTAAATTTAATATCAGGAAACTGTCCCTTGCCTACAAGTGTCTACATTCCTCATCATGTTCTACCTGTCTTCTTCCTGCCTCCCAGAATGTGATGAGTTTCCCTGATGGGTCCTGTAAAGTCCCATACAAATGCTTCAGATACTGTAAGAGTCAGAGATAACTCTATGTGATTTGGTCAGTTTATGATGTCAAGAAGGTTTAGTTAAAATTAAATTACTAAATTTACACAATTGATTCTGTCTGCTCTTAAGACCATCATGGGATTCATTTGCCTGAACAGCAGTGTCTAGAGTTTTCCTGGGCTATCCCACCTGGCTTCCAACTCTCTCTCCAAAATAACACAAGCTTGCTGTCATTCTGAAACATATCTGCCAGACTGCCCAGATGTTTAGATAACCTAAAACACAGCAGATGGCAGTAAATGTCTACATGTAGGCAAACAAATTGAATGTCTGTTCAGTACAATCAGTGGTTCAGGCCTCAGTGTCATCTGAGACATCATATCTCCATTACCTTTAAGAGGCTGGCAAATCTTCCACGGGACATCACACAGTAGGGAGACCCACATCTCTTTCAGATCAGCATCTGCATATCAGCCAGAAATATCCTAAGTGGTCCTGGAAGGCATTAAATACCTGTGTTTAGGTGAATGAATCAACGTTGTGCGTAGAGAGCTATTCAGCTAAATGACACGCCTACATTTTATCATCTGAAAGATCTGTACTTTTCACTTACTTTGTTAAGTAGAAACTTGATACAGTGGTCCAACTGCAGCCCATGGAGACGGGCAAATATTTCACTGCAGCTTCTGGAGACTACCACACCACAGTAGATATTTCATTATGGGCCATGGAAGACCCATGTTGAAGTAAATTCATCCTAAAGAATGTATGCCATGTAGGGGATCCAAAATGGAGTTAGGAAAAAGTGGGAGGAGGAAGGAGTTGAAGAGAAGAACACTTACGTGCTGATCATAGCCACCTGTTCCACACCCTCCCAGTCCCACTTGAGGCAAGGATATAGGGAAATAGGGAGTAAAGAACTGAATCTGAGCCTAGGAAAAATGAGTGGCTTATGGTGGAAAATATTTTGTTTCTTTTCTTTGTGTTCAACTTCCAAATCTATTTTAATTGGCAATACATTAAATTAATTTTCTCCAATTTAGGTCTATTTTGCCCATGAAAATAATCTGTAAATGGTCTCCCTGTCTTTGTCTCAAACAATGAGTTTTTTCATCTTATTTTCTCCTCTCATCCTGTTGAGGATAGGTAACAGGAGGGCAGCTGGGTAGGTGTCGTGGTTTAACCCCAGAGGGCAGCTAAGTACTATACGAGCTGCTTGCTCGTATGCCCCTGTAGTGGGTTTCTGTGGCTGGGTTTTGGTAGCGGGGGGGTGCTACAGGGGTGGCTTCTGTTAGAAGCTGCTAGAAGCTTCCCCTGTCTGATGGAGCCAATGCCATCTGGCTTCAGGATGGGCTTCCTGCCGCTGGACAAGGAGTGATAGTAACACCTCTGTGATAACATATTTAAGAACAGAAAGGTATCACAGAGTAAAAATTCCAGCCTGGGAAGAGCAGAGTGAGAACATGTGAACAACAATGTAGACACCAAGGTCAGTGCAGAAGGAGGGGCAGGAGGTGCTCCAGGCACGGGAGCTGAGGCCCTGCAGCCCGTGGTGCAGACCATGGTGGAGCAGCTGTGCCCCTGCAGCCCATGGAGGACCATCGGGGTGCAGAGACCCACCTGCAGCCCATGGAGAAGCCCATGCTGGAGCAGGTGGATATCTGAAGGAGGCTGTGACCCCGTGGGAGGCCCAAGATGGATCAGGGTCCTGCTGGAGACCTGCATCCCATGGAGAGGGGCCCCATGGGAAGCAGGGGAAGGACTCCTCTCCCTGAGCAGCAGCAGGAAAAACAACTGACGGTAGCTCCCATTCCCTGCCTCTCTGCACCACCAGGGTCTAGGAGGTAGAGTTTGGAAGGAAGAAGGGGTGCGTGGAAGGTGTTTTCAGGATTATTTTACTTCTCACTCTTTTACTCTGATCCTGTAAGAAATTAATTCATATCCCCACTTTAAGTCTGTTATGCCCATGATGGTGATCAGCAAGTGATCTCTCCCAGCTGTTATCTCAGCTCATGAATCCTTGTTGTTATTTTTCTCTCCTCTGTCCAGTAGCAGAAAGGAGTAAGAGAGTGGCTTTAGTAGTGTCCAGCCAGGGTCAACACACCACATCCCACGAGGCCCTCCCCACTTCCACCTCCCTGGCTGGGAAGGAGAATTAGAAAGAAAAGGTAAAACTCATGGGTTCAAATAGGAACAATTTAATACTTGAGACATCATCATCATCATCATGAATAGGAGAATGAGTAACAAAAACCAAGAGAAACAAGTGATGCACAATACAGTTGCTCATCACCTGCTGACTAATGCCCAGCTTGTCTCTGAGCAGTTACCAACCCCTCCTGGAAAACTCCCCCCAGTTTGTGCACTGGGCATGATGTTATACAGTATGGAATATCCTTTTGAACAGTTCGGGTCAGCTGTCCTGGCTATGCTCCTTCACAGCCTTTTGTGCATCTCCTCACTGGCAGAGCATGAGACACTGAAAAGTCCTTGACTTAGGGTAAGCACTACCTAGCAACAACCAAAACATCAAGGTGTTATCAACTTTATTCCCATACTAAATGCAAGAAACACAGCACTGTATCAGCTACTAAGAAGAGAATTAACTCTGTTCCATTTGAAACGAGGAAAGTACGGGTCTGACAGCCAGTAAAGGTCACTACCCATAGGAATCTTCAAAATTTTTTGTCCACCTATCTTGAATATTAGAGTTATTCAGATTGCATTTGCAACAAATAGAGTCCTCAATCTTCTTTGATTGTATTAGGCACTTTGATAATGCAGTTCACCTGTAGAGATGCATATTTTAACCCCTAAAATTTAGGCATCTACAGCATGCAAATGAATTTTACCCCATGCAGCTGACAACAGACAGATACAATAGCACATGATCTTCCTTGAAATCTTCCTTGGCTAGTGAAAGCTAGATAAGAATGGATGTTACTCCTTAAAGATGTCAAATAAAATCTTTAGAAATTAAATAATTGTTTTGTAACACATCATGGAGTGACTAGAATCTCCAAATAATTCTTCTGAATAAAATACTACTAAAGAATTCCAGTTAGATAAAAAGATAAAATGTAAATGTGGATACCATGATTACATGATCAGAGGAAACAAGAAAAAAAGAGATAATTTCTTGTTCATATTCCTTTTACCTAGAAGAGAAAGAAAGTACTGCCAATATTAAAAGGGGTTTTTTGTCTTTTTTTCTTTCCGCAAAGCAATCTCAGAGTAACTGTGCTGTAATATGCTTTAGCCCTGGTCTGCCATGAAGAGAAAGTGTTCTTTTAGGACGCTGTCTCTGCTTCTGACATGCAGAGCAGGTTCAGAAACCAAAATGTCTGTCTGCTTATAAAGTCTCAGAAGGCCTTTGATTAACTTCCCTCTTCTAGTTAAATTTTGGAATATTATTACATAAAACTGGAATATTAATTAGATGTTTTCTCAGTTTGTCTCTGGTTATCTAGCTGGTACCAGCTGTATACAAATCCCAGATTAGACAATTACAAACTAATTTACTCATAGGGACATTTTCTTTGTAATCCCACCAATTAGAAACTGATTTATGTGTACAAGTATTTTTTTATATCTATCAATTTCAGTTCTATATGTGAAATATAACTGTGATTTCTCTTGCATAAGGCTTTTTTTTACTAATTTGGTGATGTGAATGGGTGAAAAGGTTAATTTGTGTTTAAACTTGAAGATAAATTAATAAACTTCAGTGTCTCACACTGTCTGAAAAAAAAATCTATATACATTTATGAAGAGTGGATAGGCATCCTGGAAAGTAAATAATACAGTCAGACTATGTCTGACTAGGATGTTGGATTGTTGCTTATCACCATATTAATATCAGCCTACAGTGAGTTTCTTGTAGCAAAATTATCAGATACATCATTTTCCTAATAAAAAAAAAAGATAAATAGTGAGCAGTGAGATCCTATACAGCTTTGATAAAATTATTATTTCAATACTGTATGTTCATTTTAGCAAAGCCTAAGCAAATAGCTGAAGTCTTATAGTTTTAGTTTGGTTTTCTTAAGGCATCTATTTCCATCCACTGACTAATCTGCATGCATACAAACCTCTCACACTGTCAAAGAGCTCTATGAGAATCAATGCCATCTTCTGCCATTTCTATGAGTTGAGTTCCCTTTATGGCTTCATTTCCATGTGCTACCTAGAAGAAGAGATGTATTGCAGGGTTCTCCGGTGCATGCTTTTATATTGACAAGAACCAAACTTGGTTAGTTACACTAATATATGAGGGTGTGCAAAGTGTCAGTGTTTCAGAACATCTGATCAACCACCTTGTCAAATTGGGATGACAAAGAAAGGGAGGAGGCAACAATCAAAACATAGTCTGTCCTATCTTATTAAATTTATTCTTAAATTTGTTTCTGTGTAATCTCCCTCTCTATCCAATGTGTGTGAGTACTGCAAGGACTCAGTGCCAGCTCTGCTCTGACCTGAGTTAGTGAATTCAGTGCCAGCTGCTGGAGTCATACCAGGGGTGCAGGTGTTCCCAGTCTATAGTGCCAGCAACCAGAGTGGGTGGGTGCCTCACTGTCAGGTACAAGAGTATGTGGGGTCTCAGCTGAAGACACTGGGGTGGGAAAGGTGTATACACTGAAAGCCAACTTGCAGAAGCCAGTATTCCATTAATACTCAATTAGTTACTATGCCAATTGTGGAGTCACAGGCAGATGAAAATGACAGTGGCTTGCTGTTATCCCATCACCCACTCAGCAACATATGACATCAGAAAAAGCTGAAGAACACTGTTTCCAACTCCTGCCCTAATAGCTACTCAGCCAACAGTGACATCACAAAAACATGCTAAAGCCAGATATTCATTCATATCTAATCAGCTACTTAGTTAGCGGTGATATCACAAGGAGCTATCAAAGACACAAAATTAAAAGAACAGTAGCTCTAAAAAAAGAAAAAATATTAAATTTATGTTGATATTAAAAATTGAATAAAAATAGAGATGTTTACAAAAGGTAGGAAAAATCCATGAGAACATAGGAATTTTGAAGTCAACTCGATATCTACCAAGGAAATTATATTTTATGATTTTACTAGCAACTAAAATCTAGAGAGTAAATATGTTTATAAAAATAAATATGTTTATAAAAAATAAACATATTTAAATAAAAATATGTTTAAAAAATAAACATGTCTTTCAGGAAAATGAAAAGTTGAAAACAGAAAGAATCAGCATATTAACAGCACTAGAGAAGACTTGCAAACATGCATTAAGAACATTTCTTTTAAAGCTGTGTTGTTATGGGAATCAGAAAGGAGTATCTCCAAAGCAGATTCACTCTTGTTATTTGTTAAGAAGGAATAGAAGCCCTGGAGTGAAGTCAGATGAACAGAAAACAATACTTCTCTTTACCAAATGCAGGAATAATTTTGTGAAGGTGACTTGTCAAGTATATTTCTGCAATTAATAAGAATCTAGAGACTTGCCAGAGCAGTAAAGCAGACCACACATTTCTTCATGTGTTTAACTATTCTTTTGTGGAGATAACTCTTTACACACTGTTGCATTGTGTACAACACTCAGTCTGGTTCACACTGTTCTTGCTGTATGTTACTTATGCTGCTGTAGTTAAGATGGACAATATTTTGATGAGAGGGAGAAAAGATTTAAAGAACTAAAACTATTAGAGTAAAGGTAAATAAACAAGAATGCAATTTATTTTGAGAAGATAAATTGGGAAAACTTTTAACACAATGGAACAATTAGGTAGGAAAACTCAAGTAGCTGGAACATCAGTCTACATGTAGCCAGAACTAAAGGTTTGCTCTCTGCTACATAAAAAGAAAAGCATACCTCAGCTACTTTTCCTGAAGTTCTGAGGGAATTTGGTGAGACAGTCTGTGTGTGAGTATATGAAAATTATGCATTTGTTTTCTCAGATCTGGTACCTATACATCATCAAGTTGAAAGCAATTTGCTGTGTTATGCATCAGCTTATGTTACGCTGTTAGTACTCAAATGCCACATGAAAAAAGATTTGTCATACTCTCTGCCTGAGTGATCACCTTTCTGTGCTAGCCAGTCATCACTTTTTTGAGGGAAGTCTTTATTCAATAAAAGATGTCTGATTTCTTTTAAATAAGAGAAAGAGACTGTTTTCAGATATTTTTCTCTTAAATTTATGTTAATATTTCCATTTACTAAAAAATAAATCCAGCACAATGTATAATAGCAATCTCAGCTATCTACAGGAAGAAACTCTGTCTTCATCCACACTGTATTAAATTTTTATATGGATAAAGGTCTTCTGAATGTCAACTTCTGAATATGGCACTGCTGTTTTAAATTAGTGTTATGTCTTTTGCAAATTAAATGTATTCCCAATGTTATAGTGGAAGCACAATTTCCAAATCCTGCTAGGCACATTTTTTATCTCTTTCAGATCACTGGTGTTTACAGGTGTGATCATGCAAAGTTAAACCCTTATTACTAGTTCTTTGCATATAAAATGAAATGCATTATAAAACAACATTCAATAAAGTTGGTCTCTTCTTCTTTTAAAAAGGTTTTATTGCATTTAAACAATACTTTAATCTAGAAATCTGTATTTACAAACAGATGTCAAAGTTGCACACATATAGCTTACTGACACCACCCTTGTTATTAAAAAAAGGCTCAGACTTGGTAGAACTTATCTTAATATGACTGCTTTACAATCTGATTTTGTTATTATTTTAATGACTGTCCTTAGTCAATCTAGTAGGAAGTGTTTTTTCATATTTCTTTTTTTTAGAATTTCACTATTCTGTTTTCTCAGCATAACACGGAGGTTCTTTCCTATGCCCTGTATGGAATTAAGTAATTGCAATTTTGTTTTCCCGCTGTCATTCAAAATCACATAAATGTATTAGAGTCAGTTTGTGGAAGTCATTTCGCAACACATGAATGAGAAGAAGGTGGTTTGGAATAGCCAGCATGGATTTACTATCATGCACAACATGCCTGATTTCCATCTGTGATGAATTGACTTGATCTGTGCATGAGGGAAGAGCAGAAGAATTTTTCTACCTTAAATTTCACAAGGCTTTTGGTATGGTCTCCCACAACATCCTTGCATCCAGTTTGTATCATCCAGAGTACCACATGAGTAAAAAACTGCCTATATCTTCAGGTTCAAAGGATAGAGATTACTGGGGACTGGTTACAAGTGGAGTTCCTTGGTAGTCTATATTGGCACATATGCTGTTTAGTTCCTGTTTATGAAGGGACTGGAGGAGAAGGCAGGAAACAACATTCTCAGATTTGTGGTTAATTACACTCTGAAAGTGCAGCTGATATAGGACTGCCATAGAGGGACCTAGACAAAGGAAAGGGCCCTGGGAACATTGTGAAATTCAACATGGGAAAGGGCCTTGGGAACATTGTGAAATTCAACATGAATAAAGGCAAATGGATGAACATTCTGCTGTTTTCAGGCTGAGAACTTAATGTCTGGGACTCAGATCTGCAGAAAGTATGCAGGGGCTCCTAGAGGACAGCTGGCTCAAAGAAGGTCAGCAATGTGTCCTGGAAGCAATGAAAGCTAGCAGCATCTGGTGGTGTGTTAACAGGAGCACAGCCAGTTGATCAGCGAATATCCCCTTCTACTCAGCACTCACTAGATTACATCTGCATACAGTTCCAGGGTTTACAATACATGAAAGACATGATAAACTGGGCAGCTCCAGAGCAAGCCACTGGAAAAGTGAGGGTTGGAGCACTTTGTGAGGAGACTTTGAGATGGGTTTGTTGTGCCTGGGGAAGAGATGGCTTTGAGGGCAGCCAAAATGCACATTGCATATATGGATATGTTTTGCACTAATGGACCTTCATCTTGATGAGCCAGAAAGGGGAATAGGATAAGGTTGTTGGAAGTGTTTGTATTTGTGTGTAAGCACATAGGCACTGAAGAGAGTAAAGCAGTTTCAGTACGTATGTGAGCTGTACTATGCTGATAAGAGTCCAGTCGAGGAAATTGTCCATTCTTGGAGGTAAACACCAGAGACAGAAAAGTCACTTGTGTAAAACAACTTTCAGAGAAAGACAATTCACCTGACATGGATTAAAGCTGCATCAGGTCAAATTGTCCATGTATTACCCTTTTCTTAACAACTTTTCCTTCTGTCTATGACTTTGCAAGCTGTGTAGGGAAATAACTCTGTCATGAATCCATCTATGGCCTCTTAATCAAGAAAAAAAAGCACAAAACCATTTATGTTCTCATCATTTCAGATGGAAAATTGTATTACACAAAAATATGCTTAGAAATATAATTAATAGTCATGGTAAAAAAACAATAACAGTATTTTTTAAAAATGGTTTTGTCTTTTTTTTTTCTTTGAGACTTTGAAGAAGCACATGAAAAATCAGAAGAGTAAATTGTATTTATTCGTTTAATTGCTTTATTGACTCTTTATCTCAGTGCTGTAAATTGTGATGTAGTCATCTTCTTGGAGAAAAAGCCAAGAACGAAGGTGGATTAATCTTACTCATATGTACATCAAATACTAATAAAGTTTCTGTACAGAGACAGATCTGATAGAAAGTTGGTTAAAACTAAACAGAAAAAAAATAGTTAATTTTGTAATTAAACAAACAAAAAATCAAGCAAAAAAGAAAAGTGCTGCCAAAATTATTAGAAGAAATGAATCTCTATTCTTTATTGGACACCAGGGGGAACATAGTGACCAAGGATGAGGAAACAGCTGAGATACTTAATGAGTTCTTTGCCTCATTCTTCAACAGTAAGACCAGTTATCCTCAGTGCAACCAGCTCCCTGGTAGACAGGGATGCAGAGCAGAATAGAGCCCCTGTAATCCAGGAGGAGGTAGTGACCTGCTGTGCCACTTGGATGCTCACAAATCTACATGACCTGATGGGATTCATCCAAGCGTGCTGAGGCAGCTGGTAGAAGAGCTCACTGAGCCACTCTCCATCAGCCCTGCTAACCGGGGAGGTCCCAGATGACTGGAGGTTGGCCAGTGTGACACCCATCCATAGGAAGGGCTGGAAGCAGGATCTGGGGAACGACAGATAGATAGATAGATAGATAGATAGATAGATAGATAGACAGATAGATAGATAGATAGACAGATAGGTATAGCCTGACCTTGATGCCCAGGGAGGTTATGGAGCAGATCAACTTTAGCGCAATCACACAGCACATACATGACAACTCATGGTATATTTTTACTGATACTAATCAAAGATCAGTTCTCAATCTAAATATTTTATATAAAAGTATTTAACAACAATGCTTAAATGATTTTTCTGCCATTTGCTAAAGTTTAGAAACAATATAAGAGCATAACTATTGCTTTCACTGAGAAAGAAAAGGATCTTTTAGTATGAAGTGGAAATTTCATTTTTGCTTTTTTTTTAGTTAGGAGCTCTTATATCCTTATATTCTTGTGATAAATGAAAGGTATCATTAAAGTTTCAAAGTAAAGCAGACACATTTAAATGAAAAGCTAAAATACTACAGATGAAGACAATCCTCTATGAAGTTTTATATACTTTGAACATTATTAAAGGTCTGTACATATTCTATTTATTTAAGAAAGCCTGATGGTCCTGGATTTATTTTCCAAAAATGTAGGAATATAAATAAGGATACTAAGTTAGATAAAATTAATTCAGGCCAGAAGCTTACTTTTCATCTTCTAGAATTCACATATAGAATTCTTTTATATATTGATACAATACAGGAAGTTCACGATTCTGTTCAGTCTCTTACCCAACATGATAATCTTTGTTATTGTTCTGTTTTCCAAATTTAAGCAGGTTGTATCTGCCCAGATGCCTGTCTCCAATAATAAGCTGACTAATCATTTATGTTTAGTTTCATCGAAAATCATAGAATGGTCTGGGTTGGAAGGGATCTTAAAGATCATCTAGTTACAACTCATCTGCCATACACTCCACTGCACCAAGTTGCTCAATGCCTCATCCAACCTGGTCTTGAACACATCCAGAGGTGGGGCCTCCACAATTTCTGTGGGCAACTTGTTCCAGGGCCTCACCACCCTAACAGCAAAGAACTTCCTCCTAATACCTAATCTAAACCCACTCTCTTTCAGTCTGAAGCCATTCCCCATTGTCCTGTCATTAGATGCTCTTGTAAGTAGTCCCTCTCCATCTGTCTTGTAGGCTCCCTTCAGGTACTGGAAGGCCATAATTAGATCACCTCTAAGTTTTGTCTTCTCCAGGTTGTGCAAAACCAATTTTCTCAGCCTTTCCTCATGGGAGAGGTGCTACATCCCTCTAATCAACCTGTTGACTCTCCTCTGATCTATGTCCTTTCTCTGCTGGAGCCCCTGGATCTGGATGCAGTACTCCAGGTGGGGTCTCACCACAGCAGAGTAGAGGGGTAGAATCACTTCCCTCGACTTCCTGGCCATGCTCCTTTTGATGCAGACCAGGGTATGATTGACTTTGTGTGCTGCAAGTGCACATTGTTGGCTCACGTCCTTACTCACCAGCATTCCTAAGTCCTTCTCGGCAGGGCTGCTCTCAGTCTGTTCACCCTTCAGCCTGTATTGATACCAGGGATTGCCCTGCCCCAGCTGCAGCACCTTGCACTTGGCCTTATTAAGTCTCATGAGATTCCCATGGTCCCATTTCTTATGCTTGTCTGGGTCCTGTGGATGGCATCTGCTCTATCAGGTGTTCTTACGTATCGATATGAAATTCAGAACATCCAGAGTCAAAAAAACATAGTTCAAAGCACTTAGGTGATGTTTCTCATGCTTACTCAGCAGTCAATAACTGAGTAAATATACGGTGACATAACTGATTCAATCAATACCCATAAAATGATGGAAATATTTTAGAGACTGTCAAAGACAGTCAAAATCTAGGATACAATTCTACTAAACTTTAATTCAAGATGATTCTGGTGTTTGAAGTTAGGGACATATTCTATTTGAAAACTTAGCGTTAAAATATATATACTTGCATCCTTATTATTCTTCAGACCTTTCTAACATAATAATAATACCAAGATGTAATGATATGTACATTTAAAATGCCAAAACTAAGGTAAAATATAGATATTTATAATGCTGAATTCTTTTAATAGATTATATGAAAATTGAAATTCTATAAATAACAGCTTTGCTGAAAAAGGAATATGATTTTAAGATGCCAGAACCACTATTCTTTTACAGTTTCGATTTTACTTACAAATTTTGAAGTCTCCTTATATAACAGTAGTAATAATAATCATTTATCTATGCAGATATCACAGCAATCCATGCATTATAATCAGACTCTCACATGTATTTTACTGTTTAAATTCAGCTCAATAGTTATGGAACTTAAAGCATAAAAAGAGGTACAATTTTAGTTCCTTCTTTCTGATAAGGCAAGAATGTTCTCTAGTATATATTCTTTGGAATTCTTTTTTAATAGTTAGCAATATGGTACATTTAATTTTTTTTTAAAAGGTAGAAATTTTTAAGGTAGACTTTCTTTGAAATTCTAATCACTGTATAACAATTACTTTCTTTTGTCACCCTCACCCAGACTTTCAATCTTAGTTCTCATGAAACTAACTTAATATCTGTTTATGCCTTGTGTAGAGTAGCCCTACAGCTCATATAGAATCAAACACAATTCCTGTGCTGAAGTTATATCCTGTGCGTGCCAGAGGTATAATGACTAGTGCAATGCCAGTTCCAGAAAGAGAGCTCTAAAAGCAATGTAAGTTACCAAATGCATTGAACCCTTTTTTTTGCCCATGGCTATCTACTGAGCACAAGACAATTTAGATGACTATCCACATTGTTCATGTTTAAATTCCCAAAATCGCAAGAAAAACAGCCTCCATCACCACCACCACCTCCAAAAAAGCCCAAACAAAGAACACATGCAGTTGAGCCTCCTGAACTCTCTGAAGTCCACTTACACAACCATTCCATAATGGAGGAGTAGCAACTACTCTAGGGATTTGCTTTTATGTTTGGTTTATGCAATGCTCCCAGGAGGTGTTCATCTCTTGATGATTTAAGGAATGTGACATTTGCTTTCTGACTCTTTATCACATAAAAATGCAGCATGCAAAACATTTAAGATGGATGATAATTCCCAGCTTTTTCATTTCTGCTATGATGTCATCCTTTTATTTAACTCACCCTTTTAATTTTTGTCTTTGAAACTGTTTTTAAAGGTTAAATTAATTTGCCTAAACTCAAATGCTTTACTGCCATTTAAGATGCCTTTGAAACAGTGCTTGTTTTGCAGTGAGTAGTTCATAGGGGTAAAAGTCTTGTGGTTCATCTGCCAGCTTAAGTAGCCAGTTTCAGGTACCTAAGATCATCTCAAATACTATTAAAGACATAGGTTTGCGAAACTGAATCCAGTCTTCACTGTAGAAATCTTAACCAGAATGAATCAGTTAAATTCCGTTTCTTCTTTTAGTTTAGTTGGTGGAAAGCAGAGACTGTTTTGGAGTGGGGTTAGCTTCATCCTACAGTAGGTAACTGAAGTCAAATAAATTATGCCCTTTAAAAGTCCTTTTCGTTCCTTTGGCTATGAAAGAGCTTGAATAACTGTCATGGTGACATTGTGTATTTCCTAAATTTTTAGAGGAAACTCTCATACCAAATGTTTTACTGAAATTGACTTTTAGGCTTTTGCTTACTTCCATCATCTTCCAAAAGTATACCTCCAATATTAATTCATGATCAGCAATATGTATCCCTGTTTGAAAGTCTAGGTGAAAATCTGACTTTAAATTGATAAATACCTATATAAAGTAATAACAATGTAGTTGATCTGTGCTCTTTTTCCTGATTTGCTGTGCAGAAGCAGGTTCTGCAGCTTCTGGAAGCCAAACATATATGCTTTTTCATGGTCTGTCAGCACTCTAGTACAGTGACCTAACACATACTGGTGGTCAAATCAGACCATCTGACAAGTCAAGTTAGATTCATGAATTAGATTGTTTGTATTTCATGTAGTGTTTCTAACTCAGACTCTTCAACAAGGTAATAAAATAGGTGGTATTAATCCACCAACAATTCATTTTCAAATTCTTTTAAGAAAATAATTGATTTCTATGCTTAAAATGAAATAAACCCCTGAAAATACAACATATGCCTTATTAGGGCCAAACAGTCAGGGATTTTCTTTGCTTTTTATCCCATCCAAAAAACCAGTTACTGAACTCTCCTAAATACAGTACATCAGACACGCCACCAAAACTACAAATTGGTAGAACTCATTTCAGATAGTTTGCTTTTCCTGCATATTAGCTATATAGTCAGAAAACACTTTTACCATATTACTTTAACATCAAAGTTGCAGAATTTTTAAGACAATAAGACATGAAATCTCCTTCTCACAGTATTTTGCTAAGGTTTCATGCATGATGATAGATCTGAGTCTTGAGAATTATCTTTCCTTCTTTTTTTTAACTTAAAATTTGAAATAATTTCACTCTTAGAATATTTTATCTTCAAATATCACTCATTTAATAGTTTACATGAAGGAACTGCAGAGGTCCAAATATGAATACCCCTGGCAAGCTGCTAAAAACTCTCATGGCTCAAAAAGATGGAATTAACCTTTTAAGTTATTTTGATTCTCACAGAAGCCACTCCCCTCGCTAGCAAAACCTAGCCATGCAAACCCAACACACATAGGTATGTTTAAATATTTGTAAAGGAAAATCATCTTCTTTTTTGCTGTAATTAATTCTGCTGAAACCTTATATGACTTTGTAATATTGATTATTGTTCTTATAAATACAAAGATTGTTCACCTTTACAATTTTAATATTCTTTCCTTCCTGTAGAGGTAAAATTAAGTGCATTTTTCCCATTAAATAAAATCTACTTGACATTCCTATTCACATTTTTGTAATGAACTGATAAATAGTTTCAGTATTTATGATGATATGTCCCAAGTTTATCCATGGATGATGTTTTAAGCATTTCTTTCATCTCTTTTTTTGAGTGAGTCAATTAATGAGTTATGTTAAACTATATTATATTCCTTTAATTTCAAGAATGCACCTAGAAATGTTGTCTGATTTTGATCAATGTAAGTTCTTTGCTGAAAGCCTCTATTATGAAAATAATGTACAAACAATGTTTTACTTATTATGTGGACATTACAGTCCTTAAAATAGTCTTTTGTACTTTGCAGGACTATTGAATAATGGATCTTTGTATTGCAGTATGGCAGAGAATTTAGGTGGCTAATTTTCTTCCATTAAAAACTTTTCCATTTTTTTATCTACATAAAAAACCAGTCGTTTAGACCTTTACAAAAATCTCTTTCAATGCATCTCTTTCTAAAACACAGAAATTACTAACACTATTATTCACTTCTCGAGCCTGGACTGAACACTTAAAGGGAACAAAAAATTACCTTGTTTGTGTTATTGGTGGTAAGTGGTTTAGAGTTGTAGTTGAGGTCATATAGCTTCCAATCAAATAGTTAGCATTGGATAATTCACATTTAACTGCTCTGCAAAATATCCAATGTACAGGAAAACTAGGAGTAATTATTCAGAGAGATCAAGAGCTTTTGTATGTTAAGTAAATAAATCCATTTTCTTCAATATTTGAATAATATTAATTTAAAACGTTAAAAGAGGACTCTCTCCCCAGAATTTGCCTTCATCCAGTTGAAGGCAAACAAACAAAAATAGTCTAAATGCACAGTGTATCCTGATCATTGTGAGTTGCTTTGTTGATGAAATGTAGCTGTAGTCAGCTTTCCTGAGTTTTGTAGTGCTTTTATGAAGTGATGAAGAACAGTGACTTGGAGCAAAACATTTTAAATAAAGTTAAAATCTGATAATATCCTTTGAAATGTAACTATGTAACATTTCGGTCAGGTCCATGTTTTGATGTTTGCCAGCGGAATTTGTTTTAATGGAAATGAAGGGGAAAAGTTGCACCTCCATCAAAATACAAGTCTAGCAATACTGTAAATAGCTTGTTGGTTTTGTTTTAACATGTTAGAGAATATGGCAATTATTCCAATACTAAGCAAAAGAATTCAGAGTGCTGCAGATGTGGCTTCTGTGAGATGACACCAGGAGTTGTTCCCACATCAGACAGGGACACTTTTAGATGACTACAAGATGGACCTACCACTGGACAAAGCTGAGCCCATCAGTGACGCTGGTGGCACCTCTGCAATAAAATATTAAAGAAAGGGTAAAACCTGCTGTGCAACAGAAACCAGGAGAGAGGAGTGAGAAAATATGAGAGAAACAGCCCTGCAGGCACTAAGGCCAAAGAAGAAGTGGCCTTAGTGTCCCAGAGGCCACGATTCCCCTGTAGCCTATGGAAACTGCCACAGAGAGACAGACTTCCACATTGCAGCTCATGCAGACCTCATGCCAGAGCAGGTGGATGTGCCCTGAAAGAAGCTGCAGCCCAAGCAGGAGAAGAATGTTATTAACTGGCAATAAATTGAATCCATTTCCCTAAGTCAAGTCTGTTTTGCATATAAGGGTAATTGAATAATTTCTGTCTTTACCTTGACCCATGAGATTTCCATTGTATTTTCTCCCTATTTGATGAGGAGAGGGAATGATAGGGTGGTTTTGTCAGCACCTTGCATCCTGACAGGATCAACCCACCACAAAGCTCTTTGTAAAGGACCCATTTAATATCTGTCTCTCACTATTGACTACCAACAAACCAAAAGTACTAACTTTAAATGAATGACTTTCTCACAATTGAAATTAGGTGAGTTAGAGAACAGCTCTAATGAATTCTCTGAATTTTGCTTTAACATTACAACGGTAACCTCTTATTTAGAAATATTTCTGTCTAACAATCTAAAAGTAAAACAAGCAAACGAACAAAGAAAACCACAGAGAAAGTTGTGTTCATATACAAAAAAATCTGATGACATTTTTGAGAAGTCCCTACAAAGCACAAACTGCAAGAGAGTAACGGAGTTAATTGTTCATTATGGGATATCCTAAAGCTTTATGTAAGCTTTTGCTTAGAATACTAATTTATTTGTAGTCTATCTTTTTGCTTAGAATTTCAAACATTATGTTCTCTAGATTCATAGTAAGTACTCTATATTGTTCAGAAAAAAACATCAGTGTCAGAAGTAAAGATTTGTAAAAAATATTTTATGGGAAAAGACTGATCAAACAGATATAGAATTAGACCATAATTCTATTGTCTTTAGAGTTCAAAAGGATGCTTTTTTATCAGTTTTCAAAATGAAAGTTTGCACACATAACAAACATGTCACTCTGTTTCTTTGCTATTCAGATTTATTAAAGTTCACATACCTAAAATGAAATTAAACCAAGTGTAGTACACTGAAAACTCAGGACTGCTTAATGTGACTTTATCTGAGTTGTCTGAGAAATGCCATAACTCTACATTTTCTGTAGCTCTCCCTTTCAGTGGAATGGAAAAGAATGCAGTACTTTGTTGTAGGGTTTTCGTTTATTCTTGACTTCAAAAACTGGGGTTTTTTGTTAGTTTTTCAATATTGTTTTTGAACTGTCAATAGAGTCTCCAGATTCTTTCTTTGATAAATTAAGGATCATTTCTGCAATTGGAAGTGGGGAAAAAGAGATAAACCAATACAAAACTATCGTACAATGTATACAATGCAATAGTTACTTTTGGAAGTACGAGATGCTTTTTAATCACTTTCAGGGTCTTATCATATATAATCATATATAATGACAAAACCACTTCAACATGTTAAACATATTTTTTTTACTTTTCATGAGAATAAGAAAGAAGAAAAAATAGCTAATTTTATTTCACAGTGGTCATAACATAGAAAAAATGTCTCTTTTCTGGTTCTGTGTTACATATTGCATCCTGTGATTCCCAATGGGCTGCCTTGGAGCAAGTAAGTGGCAAGTAAATAGAGAACAGCTGAGGCAGCAAGAACTTATTTATTACAAAAATGGCTGAGGGCGCCTCAAGTTGTGCAGTACTGTGTTCCCAATATATTAAAAGGCCAGCCTCTGATTCAGTAAGGCACATCATAAGCACATTTGTAAGCAAGGTTCTGATTGTTTATCCGAGTCAAGGTCATATCCATAAAGGCTATGACCTTCAGATGGATATATGTTTAACTGAGATACACTGAACTATACAGTCTTTCTTGCTTAAATTCGACTGGTAGGTTGACAAAACAAGATCAAGAAAAAACAACATTTTAGTATTATTATAATTACGTATCATTATAGTATGTGCTTTGGCAAAACTGAAGTTGATGAATCTCTATTGAACTCTCTCCTAGTAGGAATGAGCTTTTACTCTGTATTGAATATGAAGGTGACAAAGACACGTGTCTGTGAGGGTGGCTTCTTCTCCAGGACAACTGAGGATATTCTGTTGTTAAGCTAAACTTACAGGAACTCTCTCTAATGACACTGGACCACCCAAAAAACGGATCTATGAGTAATGAATACTAGTCTAAGATGACTCTGAATTAGATATTTTTTTAATGATTAATCATTAGAAGATGATTAACAGAAAGTTGGATTATTCCCTACAGTTCCTCAAATTGCCTTTTTTGCAGGGCATCATTAGTGTCGTATCCTACCTGAACTCAAGTCTGATGTTTTGCATCCATGTACATACCTCCCTTACAGCAGCATGGAAGACAGCACTAAATAAATCATCAGACAAGTTGAGCAAGAATTTAAAATCGGTTCCTGTAGCCCTTGGGAATGCATGGGACAGTGAAAAACATTAATTTTTAACTCTTCTACTGTATATCAGCAGCAGATTTTTTACTGAATTCCTTTCTACTTCTGACTTTTTGTTGTGTTCCAGTCATATACAAGATGAAATTTATGCTTTTTCTCAGCAGTTATTGAGTTTGGAATTCACTCAGTTTGCCTTAAAATACCTAAAGCTACCCATTTTGTGATTATCATTCTCTTAGCTCCCTCTGTATGTAACAGGGATGAAAGATGGTTGGGTCTTAGCATGCTTCCTCCCTCCTCAAAAGTACCTTCTCTCTCAGGATTGTTGATGTGATTTATCCTAAGATAAGAACATCAGGTGGGAATTTCAGGAGGAACTGTCTGTATCCTCACATACTGAATGCATTCCAGAGATGCGGGGTGGGGAAGAAAGCTGTGATGATTGCAATTGATTTTGGTACACCTTGGCCTGCAAAAGGTTGTAAAATGCTGCTGGAGACAACTGGGCAAACTGGTCTCCTGAGCTTGCAGGCAGCTTCCATCTGGGTAGATTGCCCCCTACCCTGACAGGGATGCTTGCAGGGTACATCCAGCCCAAAGACAGGGAACGCTCACTTTGGACAGGTGAGTAAATGCACTAGGATTGGGTCACATACAGAGATAAAATCCTAAAGTAGACAGTAGGTGCTTTGTTGCTTTGTGATTGTGAATTCTCTAAGGCCAAAGATTGCAAATCTGTACTTTCCTAGCTGAACCTACTTATATTATGAACCTTTAGACCTGCTTATATTATACACTTATATTGACAATATTTAGATACTGTATTAGCAAGAAATATAATCATAATCATCCACATAAACAGCATCGTATTTCTTGTGCCTGACTGAGAGTCTTATCTCCACTACTCTGCTACACTGTACTGGGTAGAAAAAGGACATTTGGTGGAAGCATTTTATTTTTCCACTGTCTGTGAAAGAAGACTGGCCTCAGGTAAGAACCTGTGCTTTTAGATGGCTAATGTCAAGGTAAAAAAGATTGTTCCTGCTGAACTCATAGGTGCTACACACTTTAATTCTGGTGATTTATTAGTGGCATTTTCCTCTCTGACCTTAGAACATCAGTATGACCTCAGTGTGCTAAAGTGCATATGAAACTCTTAATTCCATATCTGGAATTAGTTTTCTGTCAACTATGAAAGTTGTCTATGTTAATACCATCACATAGAATTCAAATTGTAAATGGTGAAGATTTTGAAAATCCAAATGACCAATTTACAATTCGTAACAATCAATTTGGGATATTACTTCATTGTTTGACTTATATATTAAGAAGATAACTCAATAAATGTACCTAAGGAACTCAGATACATTATTTGCAAAAATGTAAAAAAAAAAAAAACAAAAAAAAATTTTAAATATTTTTATAGGTAAAATATTTTCTTTTTATATATACAAGCTTTTATTTTTATCACCTTTTATAAAAGGTTATAAATAATAAAAATGAGTGAAGTTATTAATTGATTTTGTGCAGTTAGACCATGATCTTGTGTTGGTGTAACTGAGGTAACAAGGTGCTAATAAAATGATCTAAATAAAAGAAAATGTTATTTTCAAAAGATAACATATTACTCTAAAATAAGTTAATAACAAAGGCACATTAACTTCCCTAATTTTCACTAGATTCAGACTGTGCAATGGAACATAAATTATTAATTTATTGAAGATATTATTTTTAGCTATTGGTCCATAAGATTTTCTTGTTTCCAACCCCCTAGGCAAATTATTCCTTTAAAAAAATAAAATAAAAAAACTCATCTAAAAACCAGGGAAGAAAAATATGTAGACTCGCCTAAAGCCAAATTTCTCACTCATGAAAATACCCTTTGACCCAAAAGCAGAGTTTAGATCCCATTAGCTGAAACTAAATACAATGTATTACCTAATACCTTAAAAGTGCTGTTGTTTCTGTTTCAGATTTAGCCTGTAAATGGTAAGATGGATATAACTTTATTATATATTATATATTGGTATAAATATATATAAATATCTTGATATAAATATCAAGATGATTTCCAAAACTTTTCATACTTTCTCACCCTGCACAGCATTGTATTGCCATAGCTACTGTATATGATATAAACATATTTTTTTGAGATATAAAACATCACTAACATTAAACAAAATGTAAAAGCAAAAATTTACACATTCACAATACTGGTTAACATTTGCCAGAAAGATCTTCCTGATCTTCATTGATGATTTAGTATGAAATGAGCTATTTTATTCATGCTTTTTTTTAGAATATAGTCACTTAGATGAGTCTAAGTCTGTATATATCTCTGCCTGTTGGCTTAGCATGGAGCTCAGTGCATGCTGCACAATTTTTTGACTGGTCTTTAAAGTGGATATCATATCCTATATCAACTTACAGATTGTTATGGTTATACATTAATTTATTAAAGCAAGTAGAAAAGTATGGGTAAGGGTCATTACTTTTGTTCCACCAATTGCAGGAAGGATATAAATGCAATTGACAATTTTAGTGAGCCTTAACATCTGCTAAGAAAAAAAACATCTGCATCTTCTTGGAGGGTGGTTTATTGATAACACTTATACTGATAAAAATTGCAAATTTATATTAAAAACACTGAGATTAAATTTGTCAAGCTGACTCAGAAGAAATATTTCATAAGAGAATAATCAATTTGTTTATTTATTTATTTTATTTTCTATGCTAAATGACAGTTGCTCTTTCCTAAACTTTTCCTTATATGGCTGTGAACCAAAGGGTTAATGTGTATTTATCACATGAATACAGGCGAAAGAAAGTGTCAGGCAGCTTTTCCAATCTATCCAGCAATGGTCTAACATAATGTTTTCCAAACACTTACAGAAACAAGCAAGTGTTCAACTATTAGGCAAAAAAGTACTTCTCAAAGGTCCCTTTTCATGGGGTGAAATTAAGTTTACACATAGTCCCCTGGTTTTACTTAATTCCTCAAGAAAGATCCAAATTGGACAACTGTGTAAATTAGGATTGGATCAGATTAACTATAGATTACCAAATTATCTCATTGTTGACTTTAAGCTATGCTTTCTTTGCCCTTGGCGCTTTTGTTTGTTAGTGTAGAGAGTTACTAATGGATGTAGAGTGTTTGTTTGTTTATTTGTTTTACAGAAAGAAGCCCAAGCAATAGCATTAGTATGAAAATTACATCATTATCGAAATTACATTTAGGTTTCACATATTCTGAAACCTGTGATTTTTGGTGGTGCTAATACTGTGTACTCATTTAAAGTCCCACGTAAATAAAAATTTTTATAAATTGTAAAATAGAAGTTACTGTTCCTCTCGGGTTTTTTTATTGTCTTATCTGTCTTCCATCTCTTGATTTATTCTTGAAGCTATCTAGGGCAGGAATTGCTTTATACAGTTCCTAACACAATGGTGGTGTGATCTACGCTTCGAGGTGCAAGATGAAGATGCAGTTCTGTTGTGCTCATAGTTGGGAGACAGTGAGGAAAGAACTTCCTGTACTTTTCCTCATGTTTCTGAATTTATGACAATCTCTAGGTATGATTGAACTATTAAGAGACACATTGCCAGTCTATATATCTTATGAATATACAAGGCATCATATCATACAGATCCTTATATCAATTTGCCAGCTATGGTGATATGCTCGCAGGATCATTTTCCCCAGAAACAGAGGATGAAATGAATCTTTAAATCAATTTCCTCATATGTATCCCTCTTTTTTATATTTTTCCCCAAGAAAGGTGGATACAGATTACTTTTTTTTCTCCCCAGTGGAATTATTTAAATGTCTTCCCAGATGTGTTATATATTATCTTCTAGAGCTATAAATTAAATATTTCTACAATCTATTCACTCGCATTTCACTTGACTGTGTCTTACTTGCCTAAAATATATAAGCCAGGCATATTTACATGTTATTATTTTTGTTTTACTAGTATATTCTATAGGAAATTTTGGATAAAATATTTATATATACGCACATGATTTAAAAGTATGTTCAATTTTGCATTTGCAAGTGTTGCTTACTTTTCCACATATAGCCTGTGGAAAATCTAGTTGTAAAGACAAAATAGATTGCTGTTGAAACAGAAAACCACATTTTTCTTTCAGTCTCTTAGATTTTTCTTTATCACCAACTTATATTTCTTGTTTAAAGCATCTCTGCTCCAGTTTATGTTGGAAAGATAATTACTAACCCTACCAAATAAGAAAAATCTCATGGATTGAATAAAAAAATATAAAAGTAGTAACTATTTTACTAACTGAATAGCATTTGACTACAAGCTGTAATATACTGAAGACCTTCAAAGGCCTTTGAACAACTAATTTTCCTTCTTCAGAATGAATGTCATATATTTCCTAGTAGTATCCACTTATTCTTCCATGAGAGCATCATTTTCCTTGTAAGCTTGGCTTGGTTTTCCCCAGTTTGGCTTGGTTCACAGCTTTCAGCTGGTTCAGCAATTTCATATGACTCCTGTCTCTTACAACGAAATGCTAAGAGAGTTGGAGCTTTTCAGACTGGAGAAGAGAAGGCCTCAGGGAGACCTTACAGCCGCCTTCCAGTACCTAAAGGGAGCCTGAAAGAAGGCTGGAGAGGAACCTTTTGCAAGGGCATGCAGTGATAGGACAATGAGCTGAAGATTAAGTTAGATACTAGGAAAAAAAAAAAAATATTATAAGGGTAGTGAGGCACTGGAAGAGGTTGCCCAGAGAAGTTGTGGATGGCCCATCCTTGGAGGTGTTTAAGGCCAGGCTGGACAGGGCTTGGAGCAACCTGGTCTTAGTGGAAGGTTTCCTGCCCATGGAAAGGCAGTTGGAACTCGACGATCTTTAAGGTCCCTTCCAATCCAAACCATTCTATGATTCAATATAAATCAAGTTAAAGAAAAGCAGATTTTTTTTCTACCATATTTTCCCTCAAGCACCTCTAAGGTAAAGCTAATTCAGTTGCTTAGTATCAGCTTCAAGTTTTTGCATTTTTACTTCCATCTAAGCCTAAGGAAGACCGTGTAATATGAAATATAGACTTCTGAAGAAGATTATGGAAGAAAAAAGGCATTGTACTTCAAGATGTAGAGGTTTTTTTAAGTTAGGTTTAACCTCTACTTATAATATTTGTTAAAGTGAATATTCCTTTCCTTGATCTTCCTTTACTCATTAACTACAACTTGATTTATTTCCAGCCTTATTGTTACATCTCATGGTTAACTATAGCATAGAAGCCTAATGTAGATAGCTAGCTCTTTTGGGATGTAACTACATTTTAGGTTCATGTTAATGGCACAAATGCAGGTAGGTCAATAGATGTCTACGTAGTGTTTCCTATTCTTGTTTTTGTTGACCCATAAAGTCTTTTCAGTGAGATACAAGAATGATTCTTTGTACTGTACCAAATGTACTCTTTCTTATTCTTGGGTATTCTTATTTTCTACCTAAATCAGTACTATTACTGCTATTAAATGCCAGGGTTATGACTTATATTCTTATTTCTAGCCAAATGAGATTAATGGAATAAAAACCAAAATAAATCCAGAATTAGTACAAACAATAAAAACAAACCTCTCCGCATTTATCTTGGGCACCATCAGATGTTTATCCATTTCTTCATCTTTCTACGGGAAAAAAAAATCATGATCACAAGAATATTACACTAAATTGATTTTAAAACAATAAAGGCTTAAAACATGGAAAGAGGAAAATAAAGAGCCTGTTTATCAGCATGTTGCTTTAAGATTTGGGAGAGTATACTCAATCAGGATGTTAGAAATGAAGATCAGTTAAGGATATTATAACATTAAACAATACCATCTGCAATGTGCCCTTGAAACACATAACAATGACAGTACTTCATGAAACAGGAAAGATTTCTTTGAATTTAATGAAATCTAGGAAATTTAAAAAAAAACACACTATAAATTACATTAGAAGCTATGTGGTATTAGAGTTGTTTCTTGACATTAGACTCTGGACATTAGGAAGCATTTCTTTACTTGGTAAAAAGGGTTGTTAAACATTGGAACAGGCTTCCTAGAGAGGTGGTTGATGCCCCAAGCCTTGTCAGTGTTTAAGAGACATTTGGACAATGTCCTTAATAACTTAACTTTGTCAGGCCTCAGTTGGTCAGGCAGTTAGACTTGATAGTCAGTGTCGGTTCCTTTCAACCAAAATAGTTCTATTCTATTCTATTCTATTCTATTCTGAGTCTGGGGAAAATAACAGTTCTTAAAAACCACAAGACTTCTTTTCAGAACACATAAATTGACTATTTTAAAATCATTTCAGCGTAAATCAGCTTTCTGGAGATATATCTCACCACCACAGGTATTAGTTTCTGGATAGGGATATTGTAGTACTTTTTTATGAAAATGTTTAAAGCTGAACTAAGTTGAGAGTTTATTTTAGATTATTGAAACACTAAGTTTTATCAGGAGACAACAGGTGGTTTTGGGAACAATGTGAGAAACATGGGATTTAGAAGTGTTATAATAATAGAAGTTACTAGAAGTAAATATTAGAAATCTATTAGCATTATAGAAGTGATTCCAATAATAGAAATTGCTGTTTGAGTCATCATTTGGCTATGACACAATGAACCAAGAGATACAGTCTAATTCTTCTCTCCTAGAGAACTGCCTGTGTGCTTCACAGATATCAATATATTATGAATGTTAGACACTGCAGGAAAAAAAAAAAATCATGGCATTCTCCTCCTTGACCAGATTTAAAAGTATGCAAATGACTCCAAGCGTTATCAGCTGACATATGGTGTCAACAACCTTCTCTTGTTCTTTTTTTTTTTTTTGGCAAGTATTCAATTATTATTCTTTGGAAATACTATTTTCATAACTTTCCCAGTGACTTAGCTTCTGATTTCCATGGGAAGTATCCGTTAAGCACTTCATAGTCTTATATCAAGGAAGAATATCAAACTCATAATGGAAAGTGATGACATTTGATATCAACAAGCATTTAATATAAGTAAAACTTCAATTAATTTAATAAAATTTGAAGAATATATACATACTTTTCTACTATCTGTACCTTTTGGTTGAAAAGGTCCTTTTACTAAAAATTGTACTTTCAAAATGACCCTTTTTGCAATATCCATACTTCTCAGGAAAAAGGTTCTCTCTTCACATAAATATTTCTTGCACAAAAGGCCCACTTCCCAGTAACTACACTTGCAAATAAAGAGAAGGCTAAAAAAATCAGTGAAACAGTAGTACTGACAAGACAACCTCACAGAAATTACATTCAGTTCTCACTTTTAGTTGGGTAATTCCATATTTTAAAAATTTCACGCATTATTGAGGCAAACATTAATTGATTCACCTGGCATCTCTACTGTGCATTCATCCTCAAAGAGGTAGATTGGAAAATGATTGAGATTAATTCCCTGGAAGATTACAGAATCAAGCATCTCTATTTTCTAGCTTCCAAATGATACAATGAATGAGTCTTCCATTTAGACAGTTATGCAAAAGCTGCTTGAAGTCAGCCTGTGTGACTAAACTATGTGTAATAGAAATGTTTAAAAAGCAAACTAACAGCCAAACCAGAAATAATACACAAACATATACAAAGCAACAACAACAACAAAATAAATAAACCCTCAACTTTTGATTAGTTTTCAGATGGAAATAATGTCTAAGAATTATATGGATGAGAGGACTTTGAGATAATTGGAGAAAAGAGAATTTGACCTGAAATGTAATGCTTTATTACCAGGAGATATTATATATGAATTATTGAATTGAGTCTAAAATACCCTACAGTCTTCAGCAAGCAAGTTTTCCATTTCACTGAAAAAGATCACATAAGAACTGATCATAAAATCTAAGAATTAGAGGTCAATAAGGTGTAACTAAATTAATCTTTCCCACTCACTGCAAAATAATTCTGCATTTTTCTTCAGAATGATTTTTCCATGTATCTCACAGTCTTTGGAAAATAATGAAATTTCTCTGATTCTGACAATCACAGTTTCACTATCAAGCACAAAATTACTAGAATACATGTAATATTCACATCAGGTTGTTAGAATAAAATACATGACTCCACTGATAACACTCTAATAAATATGCACCGCATTACTACTGATTATATTACTATTTCAGAATGGTTTTAATCTGAATATTTTTTCTTACTGATAAGGTTCTGTTTCCTCTTTCCTACTAAAAATTAATGCAGTAACTTAAGATATATTTCTATTCTTGTAGTAGTCTGACATTTCAAGACTTCCTGACATACGGTCTTGCTACTTCCACTTCTTTGAATCTGATATATTTACCTTTTTTTCTCATTGTAAATCAAGTCTTCTAGGCCAGCCAGTCATTTTTCTTACTCAATTTACCAATATTTTTAGCATAATTAAATTCTTAAATTACTATTCAATTTATGTGTGCCTTGAACATTAGACAATTAAGTGCTCTGGAAAGTAAATTGATGCCACTGATTAAAGGGTGGGGGGGTTAGATAAAACCATCAATAGTAGTGCAAATAGCTCAGCAGGTTACATAGGGGAACATGCTAAATGTCAGCATTCTGAAATTAGATCTAAAAACTTATCAAAATTAATCATGCCATATCAAAGTTAAATATTTCACAGTGTTCCCTTATTGCCCACAGTAGTTTCTCAAGCAAAACCATAAATATTTTAAGACATTCATGAAAGATGTAATTCAAATATTTTTCCTCTAATTATTTCATAGTTTTAGCAGTCTTTCCATTTGGCAGTGTCCAGAGTTGTAGAAATAAATAATACTTAAAAAAAAAAAAAAAAGCTGGTTTGTATTTTGAGTGGGTTTGGTGTGGTTCTTTTGGGGGTGGGTTTTGGTTTTTTTGGGGGGATATTTGAAGAACAGTACTAGTTTGTATGAAACAGCAGAAAGAGCACACCATTTATTGTTTTGGTTCTGGAAGTATGGGGATGTTTGTGCACACATGTGTGTGCATATTTGGGAGGAAGGTGGGAGAAAGATGTGACGAGTTTTATCACCAGGGGGCTTTTTCTTCTCCAATCTCCATAGTGACTGACAGCTAGTTATTTTCACAGATTCAAGGGAGCACTGGTCTTTACAAGTGTAATACATCTCACACATCAGGGAAGGCATTTTACTGTATGAATGTCAGTGCTGATAATTCCTTGATTTACTATTCTGTTGAGAACAGACCACTAATAATGCATGGAATGCCAGACAAGAATACCTCTGTAGCCCAGTTTTTAAATGACTCTTAGACAGCAAAAACAATCTCCAACATACTGGCTACAGTGTAAGACAGATTGTGACTTCCACAATTGTTTTCTTGGTTTAAAATGGAAAACTTAGAAAGGAAAATCTTTTCCCACTTATGGACTGAAGCTGCTTTGTTACTGAAAAAAACCCCCACTTTAAACTTTTTGTGTGTGTTACCTGGAGTTATTACTTAGAGTTATTCAGTTGTTACACTCCTAAATTCTCCAAGAATGGTCTCTTTATTAATATTCAAATCTATGTCTTATTCTGTAACTTGAATAAAAGCAGTAACAATTAAAAAAACCCCTAACCATTCTTCTGAAAAAAATTTAAGGCCTCTTCATGCCTTTAGTTTCCTTAAAAAAAAAATTTTATTTCCAGAACACATCTACTGAACACAATCTATTCTTCTTAATATAAATTTTTGTACTGAACTAATGTAATTTTAAAGTAAGAAGGAAGTAAACTTATGCATTAAATTTAGACCATCTCCACATGAAGTGAATTACCTCATAAGGCTTCAAATAAAAGTCAGTCTGAATCTATGACTCCAATCCACACTGATCGGAACAAAAAATTTACCCTGAAACTAGTATAAAGTGCATTTCTCAAAGTGAAATATTATAGCAAATAACAATCTGTAATCACAAAAAGACACACAACTTAAGGTACACAGATATGATAGTTTTAGAATATAATAAGAATTCATAAATCACTTTCGAAAGTTTTGAAACTTCAGACCAGTTTCATTTCTAGGCATTCACTGCCCTCAGTACTCCTACTTAGAACACTCTGGGAAAGTCTGACTCACCATTGGTCTGTAATTTCAATGAGATTAGATTTTCTTTTCATTTTGCAATGGCTGACTTGTAAATGGACTGCAAATAAGAATGTTTTAGGACAGCTAGGCAAAAAGCAATTCAAAACAATAGAGCATTCATAAATTCATGCAATGCAGCAGGTCTGACTAACACAGAGGAACAGAAAGTTCAACGTACATATGATATGTCAATCAACTGTAAAGTAGGGAGTTGAGAAGAAAATTAATTTCTTACTTAGAACTAATCAGTTAGTAAAGGCTATAAATAAAAGTAGTTTTTATAAAGGAAATAAAATGATAACTGCAAAATAAAAGTTTCTAATGTAGTGAAGATTAAAAGTTTGGAGGGGTGGTACAATTAGAAATAATTTGTAACGTATTTGTAATTCCCGTTACAGATGGAAACCTTTATAATCATCAAAAGTGTCATAGCAATATATAATATGCAGTGAAGACTTAATGTTCTATTAATGTCAGAAAAGATGTGGAAAAGTATTTTTCAGTGTACTGTTAATACTTTCTAATAATGATCAGAATTGTAATACCAGTTTTCCAAATGTCCTGAACTACTTCTGTTAGTTGGGTCAATTTTCCTACATAAGCTGCTGTATGTATAATATTAAAAGGTGGATATAAAACTCTGGGTGTAATTTTGCATATAAAACTTTTGTTTGTTGATGTAAACTTTGACATCTGCAATTGTGCATAATGTGTATATGCAAAAGTTGGCATATAGGTTGTGTAACCAAAAACATGAGCATAAGATTTTCAATGCTTTTTTTTCCCCTCCAAATTATCATCCATATGCCTAATATATTTTCCTTTTATCTTCCTCCAGGCTTCAGGCTAAATTTGGTTCTGCTTGGCAGATACCAACAAATGTGTGAAAGCAATAGAAACATTGTGTAATAACGACAAAAGAACAAAGCTATTGAAATAGTTATCTAGAGCATTCTCCCAGAGAATAAAATATCTTTAATTAGCAACTATCAGGATATTGCTTTGTTAGAGATCATATTCTATGTCTTCAAATGCAGGTCATCACAGAATAATTTTGACATTCAGTGCTAAAATATCTTAATAGACAATTTTACATTAAAAAAATGCTCTTTGTAAAAGACAGTCCTGACACTGAAAGAATGAACAGCTCAAAACACCCTTAAAATTCACTTTTCAATATGATAAAGCTGTGCACCTTCAAAACCAGGAGAAAAACAGTACGTAAAAATTTTGAATACAACTGAAATTACTTGTATTCCCGTCTAAACAATGTCTAGATTAATGCAGATATTGTTTTCTAAAGAATCTGTAATAGTGAAAACATTATGATGAAGTATCATCTCTGGTGTTTAATTACTAATATCTGCTTCAATGAGGTGAATCTGTGAGAAAACATAACATCTAATAGTATCATTAGTATATGTTGGTTTGGGGGCATTGTGTCATTCTCAATTATATGCAGCTGCACTGAGAAGGAGCCTATCAGAATCTGAACTCCGTCATGCTTTCAAATTTTATGTCTGCAATATGTGACCTCTGTGTCAGTTGCTTTTGAACCATGTTGTTTGCTAAATAAGTGACAATAGCTCAAATTAGGTTTCCCAGATGTTGAATATAAATTTAAATTAAGGCTTTTTTTCATTATTCTGAAGTGCTTTACCTCAAGAAGCAGACTAATGCACTCTGGACGCATCCTTTGCACATCCTTTCACTTAGTTTGACCTAAATCAGGTGTAACTGCCAGACAGAAACATCAGTGGAGTTCATCAGTACGTCACATGTTCACCAGCATAACTCAAGGCCACAACTTGTATACAAACCTTCACAGGAAACCATTATGCAGATCATTTGTAGATTACACAATCTGGATGTTACAACCATCAAGGGGTTTTTAGCATAAAAAGTTTAGGCCACTATTTTGTTACAATCCTGTAAAAAAACTCCACAGTGCAGAAAGCTATACAGCTATTCTTTTCTTGTGTGTATATATATACACAGAAGTTAAAAGTGTACTCATGGCTAATCACATTTTGATTTAGGTAAAACAAGTTACTAAAGTTACGGGAGTTATGTGTACATAGCTAAAGACTACCACTTGGTCTAGAAAGAGCAGTCAATGTTACTGCTAACTTAGTTTTCTCCTTGTTCATCCCCATTCCCCAAACCAACCATGGTCACCATGTCTAACCTTAATAATCTTACAGGTTACCACTGTACTAAGTTGAGGATACCTCTAATGTCACTAGGCGTACAATTAGAAATGCATCTCCCTCCAAACAATAAGAACTTTCAGCCATTTCAGTAGGTTTTCAGCTTGTCTGCTTATTGTTTCTCTTTAGTCCTACCTGCAGTGATTTTTTTAGCCTCAGAGCTTTTCTTTGGTCCTATGATGCCCCATCCCAGCTAATCTTTAACTGAAGGGCAAAAGAGAGGGCAACAAATGACAAAACCCTCATGATTCAGTGCATGCTACGATAAAAGGTACCTGGCACAGAAGACCTTTGAGAGGGAGGAGGACAGACAGCAGAGGGAGAAAGATAGAAGGAAATGCCGTCTCGGGCTTCTAAAACCTTGAAAGGGATGAACACCCTGCTGTTGTCTTTAATAGTTCATAACAACAGCTGTCTTCCACTTGTGAATGATTCCTATGATGTGGCACTTCCTTATATGACATTCTTCAGTTCCTTCTACCTCTTGTATTGCTTCACGCCTCACTGCACCACAGGAGACATCATATTGCAAAAAACTCTTCTCTTGTGAAGTGCCTAAGCACCACAGGAATAGCACTTCTCTGTCAGAATGAAAAGAGTCTTCATTACATATTCCAGGTTTGGGATTTCTTTTGTTGCTTTCTTTGTTTTGTTCGGTGGTTCCTCCTCCTCCCTCCCCTCCCCCGAAATATAACAGTAACAATGAAAATAATCTGACACCTTTAATAAACTAACATTGTAACAGAACTCAGTTAAATTGTCAGATACATTAAGGTCGTACCTTGCTGCATAATTTAGGTCTAATGTGCTTTCAAGTTCATGAGACTTTTATATACATCTATGAGCATACATAGGTATCATGTACACCTGTGATGCTGTGTGACAACTAAAAGTATACATGTCATATACCTACATGTCTATAAAGTTATGTATATATGATTTTCTCTAATGTTTCTAATGCTTTATGTTTAATACTGCAAATACAAATATTATCAATCTAAACACAATCTTTGGATCATTCTGCTAAGTATCTCACTGGATTTGTGAGGTATTATTTGATACTTGCTTTCTTTACTGTTCATTGAAGGATAATGCAGAAAGTGTCAGACAAAAATACATGAACCAATTTCATGAGCTGAAAAGTTCCAGTGACTACTGAGTAGATATTTTTCCCATTTGATTAAACAATCAAAAACTGAAAGCTCAGTCCTGCAAATGCTTAGACATATGAAGAATTTTACTCCCATAAGTAGGTCCTGGAGATATTATTAAATTCCTGGAAGTAAAATTACTCATATTGATCAGAGCATGCAAATCTAAATATGAGCAATATATTAACTATTAAAAGTGGTATTTTTGCTACAGATCTGCACTTTTAATTATACATTCTATTTGACAATAACCCATTTAAAAACATTATGTGAAAAAACATTGCTTGGCCTATTTTTATTTTTATTTTTTGAGTATGGCTTTTTAAAGACCAAATAAAACAAATATTAAAGGATTATTTCCTTATTAATTATATAAATTATTTTGAAACCTAAACAATATAATGCATTGGTAAAAAATCCATTGTTATAGCTTGCAATTATGAGGTGACTGTGTACAAAAATGTGTATTTTATACACTTAATTACTATGGTATTTTAATAAACTCAAGAATATAAAGCAGTACATTCTGTACAATAGCATTCAGCTCTTTCTAAAGTTTAGATGAACCATTTGTTTACTGACAGGTTTTGTTGTTTTTTGGTTTTTTTTTTCAAAATTGGAAAGACACGTCCAAACTTTGAGACATTTGACAAAGGTTTTAGTTCAATTTAAAACTAGATAAGCTGAATGGTTTTCTTTTTTATTTTAGGTAAAGTTCTGTTTTGTTTGTCAGGGAGATTTTTATTTAACAAATTCTAAACCACATTTGACAAATAGTACTTCCTTGGGAAAATGATGTGAGTTGCTTTTTATATTGAGCATGTCCACAAAAAAAGAAAACAAATGCTATTTTTACCTCACTTTATCACAAAAAGTTGATGTTTCCTATAATGGTTACAAATATGCCAATAAAAAGATGTTTAATGAAAAGTATTGTAGTACACAATAAAGTCTTACAGAATATTTATTACTGAAGAAATACAATACAAAAGATTTTAAAGGTCAGATCCTACAATGCTTTGCTGAGCAAAATGGAAATCAGCAAAGAATGCAGAATTGGACAATAGCTAATATGAGATGGATATGTAATCTTTCTATTGCATTAGTCATTTAGGCCTAGATACTTAAAGGCATGAAACTTGATCTTAATTTTTTTTAGTAACTGTCATTTAGCCCTTTATTTATTATATGTATGTGTTAAATAATTTGAAGTCTAAAGAATTGAAAACTTCTTTGCTAAGCAAAAGTGCCCTGATTTCTTTGGGTGTTTTGCCTGGCTAAGGACTGCAAAAAAAGGCCTTAGGGAAGATTTAACAGGAAACCTATTAAGTGACCATGAGATCACACACTAATCCTATCCTTAGGATAAAATCTAATCCTATATTTTTGACTGAAGCGCTAAATTCCTCCTGGCCTGTCATCAGTACATGCATAATTACTCCCTTCTTGCTTTTGCCTGTGCATGCCTAATAGAGACAGTGCAATATCAACCTCGATATCTTTTATTATAATCTATGTTTATGACATAATAATGACTTATTTAAAAGTATTAAGAATGTAACACTTTTATTGAAAACACATATGAACAAAATGGAAAGAACTGGCTGCTAACTTCAGTGATTGTTGTTCATATCTGTCTGTAGCTTTCCAGAATAGTTATTCCAGAAATTATTTTTACTTACGTTAAATTCTTATTGGAGAAGATGTGAGTTTTCTAGCCAGAAAGGTAAGAAAACATGGCACTTGTTCATTCAGCATAGATTTAGTAATTTGTATATTTCGAGGTTCTTATTGTTAGAAAAGGTTGTAAAATAATGTGTTTCTAGTAGATGGAGACATTTAGATCTACTGAGCAATTAAATTCTGAGTGCCTTCCTCTCCATATTCAAAACTACTTGAAAGCCACATCTATGTAAGAGATGCATACCATATGCTGTTGTTTCTCTGAAAACCCCTTTTATGAACTACCTTGCAAACCTTCTGTCCATGGATGTCCCAAATTATTCAATTACTGTAAATATTTTATCCAGGTACCATATAAAAAGGAGAATATTATTTTAAAAATTGCATTAGATCTGTTTTTCAGTTTGGTTTTGGGGTAGTTCTTTTGTTTTTGTTGGTTTTTTTTCTGCAATTTTGCCAGTAGATTTAGTAAATATTTATTCAATAAGACTAGAAAGATTCAAAAAGACTAGAAAGGTTCAATAAGATTATTGTTGAATTTATTTGTCCCTGTAATCTCAAAACTTCTTTCTGAATATAGAGCATGTATATTCATCTAATTCAAAGACTTCAGTTGCTACATATTCAACTAGACAGCTTGTTGTGATGATTAGTTATTCTTGGAGCTGCTTAATTTTCAGGCCCATCTTAAAGTATCTAACTAGAGACAAATGAAACAGTCCAACAGCTAAGTTTTCCTCTTTCATTTGTTAAATTGTAATAATTTTTTAAATGCTAAATAATTTAATTATTCCTTATTCATCAATACAAATGGTCAAGAAAAAAATGCAGAGTGAAAAACAAATATCTGCATTAGTTCTCACTTTTTTTTTTGCATCTATGCATGCTGCTTAATGGTTTTGTAGCTGGCAAAAATTCTATATGAAAGGCCTCTATATTAAAAATAAAGAAAAATATCAGAATACATGGTATAATGCTTGCTTTCAACTTGCATTTCAGGTATACAAACATCAAATCCTGTTCTTTGCTTATCACAGCAATCAGCTGTAAAGTGAACAAAAGTGGAAATATATGCAAAATACTAATTTGAATATCAGGCTTTCTCAGCTAGACATTAAAACTAATCAGCAGAAAGATACAATTATTAGAGAAGATTTCTAGTATTTCCACGTTATATTTTTCTGAAATTATTTTAATTATTGTACCAAAACCATGCAAATCTGATCTCCAAAATATGTTTATACAACATATGAATAATGAAAATGGTATCAGTCATTACATCTACTGGAACTAATGTTCAAATCTTCTGAAAAAATACAAGAAATGTGTTTGGATGAAAACTCAAATTTTAACAAAGGCTGTGCTATTAACACTAATATTAATTTGTACCACATACCCTTCTAAAATCATATTTCCTTTTTAAAATTTGCAAGCTGTATATGATAATATTCACTTCCTGTCTCAAACCACTGGGAGTATTGCTGTGTAAATTGAACAGTTTCACATTTCAGTGGCAGAAGTGATGTTTGAATGCAGCTTTTATTAGCTTCTTAAGTGCCCAGTGCTGTTCCCATTGGCAGTGCTCCCATTGACTTCAATCAGGGCAGGAACAGGCCCTAATTTTGTAAGGCACTTTAGGATCCTTTGGGAAGAAAGGTGTTAGAAGAATACACACCATAATTATCAATTAGTTGTCAACAAAGCACTCTCACAAATATCTCCCGTGGTCACAGAACATCATATCTTAATTTCAAATTTCACTTTGCTGTAGCAATTTTAATGCTGCTACTGAACTATTATTTGCCCAGACTCTGAGACATTTTGTGACATCATAATTTCCAAATTTGACATGAAGAATTTTGATGCCTGTGTAATGAAAAAAATAAAATAAGCCAACCAAAATGAATTTTTCTAGGATTATATAAAATAAGATAGAACAAAATACCTCCTCTCTTCTGACTGTGTTGCCCTAATTATAGCTAAAACATCATTTATATGTAAGAATTTCATATGAAGGGCTGAAAACTTGCACATATCTAAAAAGAATGCTTACGAATTTAATAATTAGTAATATTCTAAGTATTAAATACTCTATGTTCTGTATACTTTTACTTTTGCATCTCTTCATTTGGACAGTTAAATTAAAATCTTTGATTTAACTTCTGGTAAAAAGAATACTTGCTTTCAGAGTCTCTGCCCTGAGAATAACTACTTCCTTTTCAGTATTAATAAACAATTTTGACAATGTTAATCTTTTCGGTATTAAAATGCAGAAATAAATATATATTGACCATATTCCCAAACATCAATTCACTAAAAAGGGCTCCTATTTAATCACTGGGGTCATTTAACTTGCTGTAACATAAAGAGGGGAAAGGCCTCTTAGCAATTGTTCACTCACCTCCTAAAAACCCTGTAAGTCCCAAAAATAAGCATGACCTGATTTTTCTGAGCTTGAGGAGAAAAATAACAATAATAAAAACAACAATTCTTATTGAAGAGTTTGAATGACAGTTATTTAACATCTTTATATTTCATTCAAATACTGCAATACCTATTCTAATTAAAAAACAAAAAACACCAAACACCCCAAGCCTTGTTTTAGAAGACAAGACAAAATGAGGACATTCAGAACCTATAAGAACTTATATTCTATATATGGCTTTACAGTTCAAATCTCTGAATAAATAAAAATATTCATTTAATCCTCCCAGTACCCTTCTGCCACTCAGCTTAAACATTATGAGGAATAACCTTTTCAAGCCAGCAACATTCAACTGAAAACAAAATATAGGAAAACAAAAATGAAGCATTTCAGAAACTGAACCAGTTTTAGATTTCAAGATCCTCAGGTGTTTCTGAAGATATCAAAATGCTTTCTGATACACACAACTAATTGTATACGGTCTACATGAGAAATATCAAAACATACTCTTTTAAGAGGAAGAAAATACTTTGGTAACAGTAACATTTTCCTAATATGTTCAGAAACACACATTTCTCCATCAGACAAATCAGAACTCAGGATTGAAGTAAGCCTGTATGTGTTAGACATATATTTAAAATCAAACTCCAAACATAAAGGTACGTTACACAAAAAACTCTGACTGAATCTGGTGAGACTACTCTCATCAATCAAATTATCCACATGTGGAAGTAGTCAGAGAACCAAAATCTATCTTGGAAATTTTGTCTTCATTGCTGTGTTAAATTGTTTTTCTCTTAGGGTTACAAAATAATATTGAGTTTTAATGATTAAATGAACACTTGTGAGGCCTTACATCAACACACAGAGCTGGAGATAAGGGTACCTAAGTATAAGACAAACATAAAATAAAACAGTTTCACTATGTAACTGTAAATTGAAATTACATAGTATTCATCAGGCCAAAGCTGGAAATTTTTGTTATTTCACCATAGATGATTATATAAAGCAGTTAGTAATTCTCAAACATTTAAACAGTGTGTGAGGTAAAATAAATACTTATTTTGACATGAAAAAAATCAATCTGAGTAATTTGGATAATTTTTCATAAGATAAATAGTATGAAGACAAATTGATGAGACAGGTTTTTTTTTCTCCACAATTAAAGCTCTGATCCTAATCAAATCTAACAAAACTTTTTAGTAATCCAACAACTCCTAAGAAATATTTAATTACAGACAGCATTCAGTATATAAAATATACTGAAAATTATAGAATACATTCATTGTATAAAATTATGTATGGATGAAAAAATATTAACCATCATAAATACATTCAATTACATTTCTAAAAAATTGGTGAATTTAGAACCATTATCTTAACCACTTTTTGTATTTATAGAAAAAACTTTTCTCAAAAGAGTAGTAACTTCTTATTCTTTAGGAAAAAGTATTCTTAAGGAAGAATTAACGTACAAGTAAGCACAATATGCATCAGTAGATTTCTACAATTTAAAACTTATTAAGCAATATATTGCACAATAAACCTAACAGATCTTACTGTTCAACATATTATAGTATGTTGCCACTTATTTGTTGGTAGTTATTACCAGTCATGCCAAAAAGGAAAAAACCAAACATTTCAAACCTGATCAGAAATTGTCAATAATGAGTTAATTTTACCATTTAAATTACTATGATGAAAAGCTTCATTATATAAGCATTGCCTAATTATAAGACAGTTCCTCTTTTTAAGACAAGGTGCATTTTAAAAAATTATTCACAAAAAACCATGAAATTTTTAACTGTCTGCTGCTCCAGAATCACCTACATGTTTATGTGAGTAGGTATTTGTGTTACAGGTTTACATGAATGATGCTATAGATAGAACTTTTTAAAAAATCCCTACCTAAAACATAATTTCCTTTGATATTGATAAGGATTTTACTTAAGGTTTTACACCAGCTATCAGAGCTACATAACCAAACACACCTCTTCACTGCCTCTGTTTTATGTTATCACAATAGCTTAGATCCCTGCTCTGTACTCAAAATAAAATAAAAAGCAGCCCTCAAAGCAAAGATAGGCAGTATGATTCAGTAATGTGTAGGAAAAAAAGAATGACAAGGAAACAGAAAATTAAAACAGAAAATGTGTAACTGTTAACTCCATTTCAAAGAGTTAGAAAGTTTTTAAACATTAATGTTATAAACTTTAGGAACCCATCAATATGAAGTGTTTTTAAATCATTTCCACGACTAGTATTGACTACATTGCATGCTATGTTTGGATGGAATAAACAAAAATATCCACCCTTAAAAGACAAGCATAATTTAATCACTGAAAAAATAAAACAACCTTAAGAAACAGCCAAAGCTGTAACCGATAGTCATGTTATTGCCATTTGAGATTTGAAACACCTTTGTAGCAGGGACTTTCCTTATGCATGGTAGGCTAATAAACAGTATCTAACAGGAAGAGAAAAAAAACATAAAGTGTAAAGACATTCCATACTTTCAAAAACCAAAATCAATTGCAGGATTTTCATTCACTTCAAAAACATCAAATACATTGATTAGCCAATTTTTCCTTTGATGCACTTTTCATCATAACTAAAGGAAGATATTTATATTTAAGAATAAATGATTCAGCAGAATATTCATTCTTTGAAAGTATGTGGTTCAAGTTCTTTGATGTCAATGTAGGCATTTCTTATAAATTTGCAAACAGAAAAATGGACATATTCTTGAATTTTGAGCTTAATGTGAAGCATATTGTAATCTACACTTTTGGGTTTGCTATAAATTACCAAATAACCACCTAACTGAATGTGCAGTACCGTATGTATCTACACATAAACTCATGCAAACACATCATTACATCACTTATAAAGACTTGTCTGAATGACTTAAAAAAATTATGTCAAAACTATTTTTAATTGGATTATTAATAAATTTTAGACAAAATTAATGATATATTCAATTCAACTTAGCAAACTGCCAGCCTGAAAATGCTTTTAAAATGTTTAATTTTTCATATTTTTAAAAAAATTACAATTGTAAAATTGTATTGTGGCTGAAGAGTACCAATGCTGTGAACAACACTGCTTTAATTTTTAGCAGAAAACTGCCATTGGGACTACCAGCTTTATTATAGCTGAAACGAAAAACCTGATCAGTTCACCTAAGTTCAACATTTAGAAAGAAAACAAATCTTTGTCATGTAGTAATTACTGCATAATTAAACGCAGTTATGAATTCAGTAATTTAAAACTAAATTCAGATGTCTGATAGTGAGACCTTTGTAAGAACTGCTGCCATACTCATAAATACATTTGGTATGTGTCTATTTATCCATTTGACTGGACAAAATAATTGCTATGGTAATGAAGTTACAGCAAGGTCAAGTTCAGGTCAGTTTAGCCATGTGATGGTACATGAAATGTAAAAGGTAGAGCCTTAAAATACAGGAACATTAATGCCCCTCAATGCATATTCAGCAAGTTGCAAACTGCATTTGAGCTGAACTTTTGCTCCTAGCAACTCCAACCCCAAATTTATATGACTATACTAGAAAAGTTGAAATGTTGAAGGACTAGACTGACTTTTTGGTGACTATGTGGATATAACATTTATAAGCTACATATGCTATACAAAGAACTTTTGTTTCATTACAAACCTAAACGCTTTCAAAACTCACATGGAAATATTCTTACATCACAGTAAAGACAATGTTAATTAAAGAAACATAGATAGCTATAAATGTATGCATACATATATATTTGCATACTTATATATATGTACACATACACTTCCATACATATACACACAGAAATATATATTTCTTTTTTAAAATACAGATGGTAAAAAATACAGATGGTTAAAATAATAATCTACTTGGTAATTAAACACTGTTTTCAGAAATTCAAAAACTGTACCAGATTGTCACCTCCCAAGTTTTAAGAATCTAATTTAGTACTTTAAGCATTTCTGAATAAAGTTGATATGATGTCTCTGACAAAAGCAATCTCATTGTTTGACCCCCTCCTCAAATGTAAACTTTTTGTCACAGTATTGGTACAAAATTACCAGAAGGTTTCAATAATCTAATGCTCACATAATCAGATATACTGTTGAAATAATGAGAAGAAAATGTTTTATTACCTGAAATACTGAACTAGACAAGTATTATTTCAATCTTTTTATCTTATCCCACTCTAGACCTTTTTGGAAGGTCACCCAGAACCATGTCATGATATACAATAGTAATCATGTATCCAACCAGAAAAAATCATTTATGTTTGACATGGTCTATAGTTTACTGCAAAATTTAAAAATACTGTAATATAAGCCTGCAAAATTGCAGTAAAAGTAGTTGCAAACACCACAAAGGTTATAATTTTTATTAATAGGCATTTAATCTAATTGAAGGTTTTAGGACCAAGTCCACAGAATTAAATAGAGGTATGCTGTCTATTCAGAAAGTCCATCATTCTGAAGAACCACATCTATACATGTGGATTATATGGACTTCCCATATAATCAGGACAATGTGGGTCCCAGATAAATTTTACAGTACTATACTACAGCAATGTTCAGTTAATATGTCAGCAGACTGGAAATAGATGTGATTCATTTTTTAAGTACATAGCAGAACTACAAATGTTTATCATTACTGTATTCAAATTTTTCACTTTACAAAAGAGAAATACTAAGAGAATGGCTTATATCAATGACAAAAAGCCAAACTCGTAAGAGCAAGGTAAATGTTTTGTAACTTCCTTAAGTCAATGGAATCCAGTTTTGTACTTACACAACAAGAAGCAAAATGTGGCCCATTAGCTGTAAGTTAAATAGTTAATTTGATAGTCATTTAATTACAAACTTCATTACACTTTACTTCTTTGACTATTCAATTAACTGCCTCTTGTTCCTAGTACCTAAATGTGCCTCTTTTTTTGTGTCCTAACTGTTCTATTCAGTGTTTTAAGAACAAACAATTATTCTAAAGCATAACTGTGCTTAGCATTTCTGGAGTGTCATCATACTGCTAGCTACTCTGAAATGTAGTTAAATAATGAACAGGGTAAAAAAAAAAAAACATTGTAAAGACTTGTGATATTAGGATAGTATTTACACACAGATGAATAATCACAAATCTGTAAGGCAGTATTGATGAACTGTAAGGAGATCTATGTGTCCTTATTTCATCAGAGCACATTGCAAAGCTTCTTAGAAAGGTTGGGAAAAACAAATAATATGTCTGCCCCATTCAGAGGGCTGCTATCCTGCTGTCTTCTCTCACAGAAACACCTCATTCCTCCATCCTCTTGTCACTACTTAGCTTCAGGTCCTACATTTTCCAGAGTTAAGTAGATGCTGCAGAGAGAAGGTACAAGTTCCCTACAATGAAATAATCAATAGAAATGTGAAGACTGTTTGAAGGTTGACAGCTATGGAATTGTGTCTGCCATTCACTCTCCCTTCTCTCCCCATTCTTCTTGTTTAATGCCAGTAGCATCAGTAGTGTTCTCAGTTCTGCATAAGACAGCAAAAGATTTCAGCCTCCTTCTCTGGTTTGGAGATGCTGCATTTCAGTATGCCAGTCTTTAACCAAATGAAAGGCTATTCAGATTCCCTGGAGACACGGAGCAATATAAAGAACCTGCCCTCTAAAAATGAAGGAGCTCTTGTTTACCCTGTCCTTCAGGATATAGTGCTTTAATGGACTCTGCCCCCTGAGAGGGAACCATATGCATTAAACAGACTCTTAAGTTTCTGTAAGAAACAACATGCTGGTCAGACATTTTAGCTCCAGCTAAACAGAGGTCTAAAGAACCTAGAGAACCAGGATCTTGCCTTCATATTTGCAAACAACTACAATTAGGTATTCCTGCCTTTCCAGATATATTTTCTAAAATGTGTTTACCATGGTCATAAGCTCACTTTTATGATATTTTACCATTTTTGTATTACTTTAATAATTAACTTATTATGTGAAAAAGGTACCACTGTATCTGTTTCCTAAAAAGAATAATCTTAAGATATAAGCTTTATAAAAAACTAAAACACAGGAAAACATTCAGAAACTAAATACTGCAGTATAGAGAATCAATTGAACATGTTTTCACAACCTTAAGTGACCATTAAAATAGTAGATGGTAAATATTAAAAAAAATGTAAAAATTTGGGTTTTAGAACTATAGAAGTGTAAGATGCCTTTATATCAGACTTTTAATCTGGTGTTTCAAGTAGTGCGTAAGAATGTCTAGGAATTACAGAATATATCTTCTGGGATTAAGTTGAAGGAGAGGGGAGGGGAGGGCAAGGGAGGGGAGGAGGGAAGGGGAAGGGGAAGGAGGAGGGGAGGGAAAGGGAAAGGAAAGGGAAAGGAAAAGGAAAGGAAAAAGTTCTCACTCCTAAACTCACCATTTGTATTTAAGACATTGAATTGGCTTGATATGGGAAAAAAAGGTAAGAAATATTTCTTTAACCTAATAAATATATATGTTTTATATTATCACAATTTATGTTTTGTTTCCAGTAATTACACTGAGAAATCATGATTCTCTTCCACCTTTTTTTGTTCTTTTATCACAGAATTTCATGCACTTTCGAAATAAAATGTGAGGCCATATGAGTGATTCAGCATGCTCAACATTACTTGTCAAAGGACAAAAAATAAAGAAAAGAGGGGGAAAGTCACTTTAATTACCAATCTAAACCAGTCTGATAACCAACCTAAAATAATATACTGAATTCTCAAAATAGTGCAGATTTTTTTGTCTTGCAGTATTACCCCTTTGGTCAGCACTAACTGAGCAGATCATCATGCAGAAGGTTTCACTGATCTTGCTAGCAAAACAAAGGCCATATTCTTACAGAAACAGTTTTTCTTCAAACAAATTATCCTATTTTCAAAACAGAGGCACACCTACCTTTGTCTATGTCTATTCCTTTCCTATTTCTTATGTCTACTCCTTCTTACAATAATTATCCAAAGAGGGTGTATCATTGTAGCCACTGTGTGGGAATTTCTACTTCCATTGAAGTCCTCATTCACAAATAGCCCTTTCAGATATGCTTCAGGATGTTAACAGACTAAAGAATATCATTTTTCACTCCGTATCCTTTTTTAAGGATTTATCTTCAGGAATGCACTTTCTGTAGGTAACTGATGTAATTTAATTTTTTTCTCCATTAACGGAAGCAATAATATTTTTTTTCTACTGAAGATAGGAAGCTGAAAAAATTTAAATTAATTGTTCTGATTGCAATGTAGATGATTAGAAAAAATCTTCATTACCAGTTATTAAATGCATGTGGAACACATGGAAGCAGCAGTAATATTAACCTCAGAAAAGGCAACATCAGAATGTAAGCATAAACAGAATGCCAAGGCATTTCTGTCAACTATTACAAATCAAGTAATTCCTGCTCATTTACTCATTTGTGGATGCTGCCTCTTTGTGGCAGTATGCCATGCAAAATGTACCTTTCACATTAAGGACCTAATCCTGTGTTTGTATTGACACCTATGCAAACTTATATTTATGAGTTTAGAATCATACAGAAAACATATATATGCACATGAACAGACCAAGTTTGCAGGAACTTCTCATTCAATCCTTACTGAGTTAATTTCTCTCTGACAAAGTCAGCAAGGCTGAAAATTTTCTTACTTATACCCATTTAACAACAGTGTGCCTCTACTGAGTTTTAATGGGAGAACCAGACCACTGGTTTCAGCAATAAAGGCAGTAATTCAAAATTAGGGCTCCAAAACTGCACCTCAGGCAGCAACACACACATCTCTCACCAGTGTCAATAGGAAGTCTGCAGGAGATGGCGAGCAGTGAACAGAATAGCCATGTGTTGTGTCTCTTGTGACAAAAGAACACTCCTCATCTCTGTGTTTCAAACTGAAATAACATTCCACGTACTAAACTGTCCAAACTAAATACAGTCATGCTTGCTGGTTGTTTTTTCTTTTTTTTTTTTTTTGCTTTTGCTCAATGTGGGTGGCATAGAAAGAACACATGCCAAGAAAACATTTATCTTGAATTCCAACAGACCAGTTATATAGCTTTGTTTTTGTAGAAAGTGACAGATTGTACATGGGTAAGAAAAGCAGAATAGAACAGAGCCCTTTTGCAATAAAAGATTTACTAGGGAACAACGCTGCAAACAATATAATATATAATAACCTAATGAAGGAAAAAAAAAACATGTGAAGTATGACTTACCCTATTCCACATATTAAAGAACACTTCAGTAAGGAGACAAAATGTAAATATAAAGCTATCCTATTCAATATGTTGTTGAATCACATATCCCTATGTTGCTTTCTGACCCATGTTATGCACGTCAGTAATTACCACGCCATATTTTGAAAACAGAGAACACATTATGTTTTGCCTAGAAACATTAAATCTTTTTGATGAGCCATAATTGCTAGTAAAGAGAATCCAATGTAAAACCAGATTATTTTGGCAAGAAATTTTGAAGTTCAAATACTCATTACCTCAGGATCTTACATTTGAAATATTTACCAAGTGTTTATTCAGAAACTATTAAAAAATCACATGTGCTGGGATACATATCAGTTGTCCCCTCTTACAGTGATGCTGTGTTTATGAATATCCTTGCCATTGCTTGCTGCCCAAAAGGGAAAGACATTTTATATAGATGTGTACAGTCCACCATTTGGTCTTTCAGGATGCCAGTAAACATGTGGATCTGTACAAGTGCAATTGTACTTGACTAAACAATCAGAAACTGGCTACAACAGTTGCAAAATCATTATATTTTGGTTAACTAATACAAAAGCAAAAATGAAAAAAGAATTGAAACTGACAAATCAAAAATGAAACACTTTTTTTTTCCTGATAAAATGAATGCCTTCTACATATCCCTCACTAGTTTGCCCCACCAGACTCCTAAGCAGGAGGTTGCTAAAAGGTATATTCTCAAATAGAAACATGATTTTTTTCTATTGTGATCGGATTTCACGTCTTAGATTGTCTGTTAAGATTTGGTCATAACTGGCATTATATCTAATGATTTAAAAGGTCCTTTTGATTCTACATCATATTTGGAAAAAAAGCTCTCGGTGTAGTGCAACACTTTAAAGGAATACGGAGACTTTGGACCTCGTCTTGAATTTAAAAAAAAACCAAACAAAAACACTGAAACATTCCAGTAGTTTTACTTGTAAGAATAGTTCTGCATCCTCTATCCTAATTTTTTTGGCTTTTGACTAACTTTGCTCAATGAGTGAGTCTAGAAAACTACACTCATTGGTAAAGTTGTTCATGTGCTTAAGTGCCTGCAGGATGAAGGCCTAAGCTGGGACTTCTTTCACAAGTAGAGACACTGAAGTGAGTTAAGAATTTGCAGGATTAGGCCCTAAAATAGTGAAGGAAAGAGAAATGCTAATGTGCATATAAAAATAGGTGCTACAATAAAATATTTTTTTATATTTCATCAATAAATTATTTTCACTAACCAGTTATGGATCATATATCTCTGCACTCTTTAATGATTTGTCCACATCTACAGCGATCCTTTTAAAGATCATAATATATTTTTGAATTCAAAAGTCCAGAAAGTATACAAACACATCCTTAAAAAAAGGAAACCTTGTATTAAAGTCGGGGTGTGCTAATCTCTCCAAAAAAGCCATTTAGACTCACCCATGGCTAAAAGGGGAAAATGTGCGCTGTACTCTTCAACCAGAAAGAAACTCAAAATAAAGAATGTCTGTTAGAAAAAAATAAAAATAATAATAAAAAAATAGTGATAGTGACTTTTGTACTTGTGACCTGAACATGACCTGACAGGAACCTCCTGCCACCTTCCCCAAGCACACGTGGACACCCGCACAACACCAGTGTTGTGCCCATTTTACAAAGCAGGTGGTTTCTGACTTCCAAATACAGTAAAAGAAAAAAGAATAAACTAAACTGAACAGCACACCCTTTCAGAATCATTCCCCGAAGCTGAAAAGTCCTGTGCCAAGGCACTTCACCCTACAATAAAATGCATTAAAGGGGGAAAAAAGAAGGTGGGTGAGGTGGGAGGTCAGCATTTCTTTGTTTTGCGTGTGGTTGTTAAATACAAATACTCTAGAGAAGGAGCTGCTGAGACTGGCGAGGGGACGGGGAGGGAGGCTGTTTCTCAGAACTGGCTGAATGTGGTCTGTTTTTCCAGCACTTCGAGGTAGTCCGGCTCTGCGTTTAGTTTTGCTTTTAGCTCCAGGTACTCGTTCCTGTTGGGCTCTACATAGACAGTACTCGGGGGGCTGTAGAGCACCGTCTCCCGGAGCCTGCTGTCCCCCGGCCCCGGGTGCAAGTACTGGTGCGCACGCCTAAGGTCATAGTTAGGGGAGTAGGTGTAGGCGGCAGGGAGCTTGGGGTAGTCGGGGAGGGTGGAGCCGGGAGTGCCCAGCGTGGAGGAGGAGTGTTTGTCGGGCTCCAAAATGCCCCTGTAAAAGCGATCGGCGTCTTGCACTGGGGAGAGCAGCTCCTCCCGCGGCTCGATGGTGCTCACGCTGTACGCGGGGCTGCGCCCGGCGCGTCCTCCCCGCCGGGCCCGGCGGCGGTGGGGGCGGAGGGGGCGGCGGCGCGCCCCCCCGGGCGACAGGGGGTGGCTGCTGTAGGTGACCTTGAGCTCGTGAAGGTCTTTGTAATCCTCGCCCGAATTGCCCTCCCGGAGCGGTAGATGGGGTTTTTGCACATGTGGCCCAGGGGGTGCGGGATGTACTCGTAGACGTGGCCGGCGGGGTCTTCACCTTGGGCAGCGCCGCGCCCCCCGCCGCCGCCCCCGCCCGCCCCGGTGGGGCGGGTGCTGCTGCAGGTGGGGGTGGTGATGGTGGTGGTGGCCGCCGCTGTAGACGCTGTACTGCATGTTGAAGGAGCTCACGTCGGAGTTGTTGGCGCTGGCGTGGTCACCCTGGCCCTTCTTGCGCCGCTTCATCACCAGGACGAAGAGCCCGGCCGCCACGAAGACGGACATGATGAAGACCAGCAGCAGGCTGAGGATCAGCACCGAGAGCGGCACCGAGGAGGTGCCGCCGCCGGCGCCGCCCGAGGGCGCGGAGCCGCCCGCCGCCGCCGTGCCATTGAGGCGCACGGTGGAGGAGGAGGGGGTGGTCCTGGCCGGCAGCTGGCCCGGGGACGGCGTGGGCGTGGAGACGACGATATCCGAGTAGTCGGGGCACAGCAGCTCCGCCCGGACAGCCCGCATGTCGCTCTGGGCAAACTTCTTAGGGGACTCGCAGATAACCTGGTCCACCAGGACACCGGTGTTGAGCTGCTCCAGCCACAGCTTCATGCCCACCACGTCGCAGGTGCAGTCCCAAGGGTTCTCGTGCAGGTCGATCTGCAGCAGGGATTTCAGCTGGTCCAGCACCCCGCTCACTGGCAGGTAGGAGAAGTGGTTGCTCCGCAGGCTCAGCCTGTAGAGAGACAGACCAGAAAAAATGTTCCCTGGCAAAGACCTCAGCAGATTGTTGTTCAAAAACAAGAGCTGAAGGTTGGGGACAGATTCAAAGGTGCCTGCCTCTATCTCCCGGATGACATTGTACTGCAGGAAGAGGTACTGCAGGCTTTGCAGCCCATAGAACAGCTCTGGGCTCAGCCGCTCGATCCGGTTCCCATTCAGGTACAGCCTTCGCAAATTAGTTAAATCCCCAAAAGCCCGGTCCTGAATGACCGAGATCCGATTATTGCCCAGATGTAGCAAATCCAGCCCGGTGGCATCCACAAAATCTGCCCTGCGGACCAGTGCAATGTAGTTTTCCGTCAGATACATCTTCTTAGGATTATAGGGTTTGGGCTGCAGTTCAGAAATGCTCTCAATCTTCCTCTCCTGACAATTGACATTGAGGCCCAGGTCAGAAATCTGCAAGTTGCAAGTGCAGGCAGTGGGGCACTCCAAAGGCACCGGGGATTTGGTCTGGTAGGCAATGCTGGGGCCATAGTTGCTGTATCCCAAGTCTTTGGAGGGCAAGCGGGAGGTGGGGCGCACCCTTGGCTTGTTGGGTTGGCGGGTCCCTTTGGGGGGCTTCAAGGGAGATTTGTAAACAGCTGAAGAAGAAGTAGCCACGGAGTTGACCGAGGCTGGGGTTGTGTGGAAATACCCTGTGGTGCTCAGTGGTGTCTGAGGTCTCATTTCATAATCAGAGATGAGCCTCCTGGGGCAAAGCTCCTGCTTGGAGACTTCATCCAAGTCTCGACCATGTAAGCGGAAAGGGGTCTCACAAACTACATCTCCCACCAGAGCAGAGTATGAGATACTGTCCAGCCAATCCTTTAGAGCAATCAACTCACAAGAGCAATTCCAGGGGTTTTCCTCCAGCTGCAGCTCCACCACTTTATCCATGTGCTGCAAGAGGCCCATATAGGGCAACAGCTTCAGCCGGTTACCCCTCAGGTCCAGGTGAGTTAAGGGCACAAAACGGAAAAGGTTGTTGGGCAAACTGGAGAGGAGGTTATCATTGAGAATCAGCACCTGCAGCAAATGCAGTTTGCTGAAGGCATTGGGTTCAATGATGCTAATATAATTATAATCGACCTGTAGGTATTCCAAACTCTCTAGCCCAAGGAAAGTGTCATCCCGTAGAAGTTCCAACTTGTTATTGTTCAAATGCAGCCTCCTTAAACCTCTCAGACCATGAAAGGCCCCAGTTTCGATGTCTTGTATGTCATTGCTCCCCAGATGCAAAATTGAAGCCCCGGTGTAATTGACAAACTGGTTTGGGTACAGCCTGTTCAAAAGGTTCCCAGACAACAAGAGGTGGTAGACAGGGAACCTTGGTGGACTGATCTCAAAAAGGCTGATGATCCCTCTGTTTTCACAGCTCACTGTTAAGATGCTGTCCTTCTCCTCACAAGGACATGCATTATCACAGATTTCCCCATAATACTCGATGCTTTCTGCCCACGAAAGGACTAGCGATGTTAAAGCAAACGCGATCGTCTGCAGCATCCAGATATGCATTTTTTTGTTGAGGTCCTGTTCCAAAGTTACTGTAGAGCAGCAAGCATACATTTTATTTCCTGTAAGGATAAGGAGAAAAAAAAGAAAGTACCATAATAGTACAGCCCTGTAAAATTTAAAATGGAAATAAAGTTTATGTATGTCTTCATTAGGGTGGGAATGGATTGTTAATCAACAAAAAAACCAAACCTCCTGTCACTTCTAATTCCCATACTTTCGAAAACTGGATGACATGCATTGATTAAAGGGTTGATAGGCAACTCCTAGTGAGTCAAATGCCTGCGGTGTTTAAAACAGTGAGGTCACAGTAGGAATTGTTCTGCTTCTGTTTGTGTGGGGTGCATTTCAATGCTTCCTTGGATCTTTTTCATGACCAGCCCCATAAATATACATAAAATGGCTGTCAGTTCAGTTTCACGTTTCTAATTTAAGAGAAAAGAAACACCATTTTACGAGATTTCCCACCTCCCCTATCACCCAGCTCCCCCTTCCCTTCAGAACCTCCCCAGTGAACAGCGCACCAAGGTCTTCCCCTCCTTCTACCTTGATTTTTAACCGTTGGTGGAAATACCATGGTAGGAATCCAAAGAAAAATATTCAGTGCTGAAAACGGCAGCTTAATTTAACAGAGAGAATACTGACACATTCTCCCCATCACACATTTCTTAAAACTCTTTTATGTTGGGTTTTTTACTCCTAGCTATACATTTACAAAGCACACACTCACCCACACAGATATGTACACACACACACACACACACACACACACACACACACTCACCCCCAGATGACTTCTGTGGAGGAATTCTTCTGTAATGAGATTAAATACATTAACCTCCTACTTCAGTGCACTCAACAGCTCTCTTCAATTAGAAACATTTTGTATCTTTACACAAGCAAATAATTTTAACTGATTTTTGATTCCCCCTCAAGTTATACACAATGTAACAGAGCCCATTTCAAGCAGAAGTCTTCAGTTCTCTCTCACATACACACACACAAACACACACACACATACTCTTAAAAGAAATATTTTAACCACTCACCCAAAAATTGTGAAAAATGTAAAACATGCTGATCATCTTCGGAGTTTCATCCATATCTGACATAGCGCTTATTCCCAATGTTCTGCAAAACTAGCCTGGTAGAAGTGGAGAGATCTAAATAGGTCTGGTGAAAATATCTCATTGCCAACACTCCAAGCATCAGAGTTACTGATTATAAGCAGCGATGGCTGTCAGTACTCTTTATCCTTTAGGGGAGAAGACACCCAGGCTGATTAAAAGCCAAGGAGGGTGGAAGGGAAATCCTACCATTGACCTACGTCAGTAATTTAATGCCTGAATTTCACCTAGCTGGAAACAAATGCTTTCCTTTCCTTTCTGCAGTCTTTCTGACTCCTTGTGGCTTTCTTCTACTAGTCCAAAAGCAATATGAGTGGGGAAAATAGATGCATTTTGTGTGTTGGTAAGGGAAGACCTAATAAATCATCAGGCTTAAATACTGGGATCTTGGAGGAGGCTTGCATTTTCTAATGTTCACCTCAGAGCTCCAATCCTTATGACACAACTCTGGTTTGGAGGAAGGTATCCTAAAAAATGAGAGGTCTCAGTACTGCAAGACATCTCCTGTGGCATCAGGTTCACGGCTGCAAATCTAGCACTTGCAGCAAAGGCAGTCATGCAGCAAGAAATCGGAAGTCTCGGTGAATCTCTCTCTAATTCTGACCAGACGTCAACTGGATCAGAATTACTCAAAGCAAAAAGGTTTCATTGCATAAAGGCAGCAGAAATCTTACTCAAAGGCATGTATCTAGCATATTCTTTCTCAGTTTGATCAGATCCATTCATCCATTAACCAACAGTTCTTTGCAGAAAAGAAAAAAAAAAAGACAAGGCATTGAAAACCTGCCCGGTCAGTGTTAAACTCCCAGGCATTTTACAACTTTAATTCAATTATTGTTAGAAAAGGAGGCAAATACAATTTTCCTTCCCTCTTCCTTTCTGCCTTTCTCTCACAAAAATAATAAAAAAAAAAAGGTGGGGTGGGGTGAGAGGTAAAGAGAATAAAGTTGTAGCTGGCTACATGCAAGGTTGCAATCCCGCCCTGGAAACCCCTCTGTGGTGACTGTGTGCTGCTGTTCGCCAGCTCCCTACAGAGGTTCAGATTGAGAAAGGGGGGGG
>NW_021940208.1:42706433-42727655 GCF_001715985.3 Manacus vitellinus | reverse complement strand
TTTTTTTCGGGTTCGATTTCGGCTTTTATTTTCCGCCAAATTGCGTGTTTGGCTGATTTAAAAAAAAAAATTTAGGAAAAGTCATTTAATTGCGTACGGTGAAAGATGTGCACTTGGTCGCGTTTGTGTATTCATTACTGCTGTGGGCTCTATAGATTGTAGTACATAAGTTGAATAAGTGTTATGCATACAGGAACAGATGGAGTATATCCCATGTGCACAGCACAGAGGTTGGAATCGAGCTTTAACTCAAAGGTAATGCTAGATGTGGTTGTGCCTTCGTGAGTTTTATTGTGTGAGTCTAAACACTGAACAATGTTCTGCATATGGTGTATGATTTCAGTACATGTATATCTTCAGCAGACCTCTGTTAACTCATATCTTAACATCCCAACGTGCTAAACCCAGAGATGATTGTAAAGAATCATCTTTTTCTTCTCAGCCTTCCTCAAAAGGCGTATTTTTCTTCTTTGCAAACATAAAAGGAGTGTGACTCAAATCCTCTTTCCCTGGGCCTGAAATAAGCGAGATCTTATATTTGAATGGAAGACAAATTTTTTATATGGACCAAGTAATTTTCCTGACCTTGTAGAAGCTTTTGGAAATCTTCTCAGTGGGACAAAGTACTTACTTAAATTCTTAAAGGATCACTGACATTCCCGTTTTGATGCAAAACCAATTAACTTAGTGGAAGGTTTTGAATGGTTTTAGAGTGAGTTCCAAGGTGCTAATTTTAGTCAGGAAAAAAATATCAAACCATACAAGGTACTTTTCCTTCCCCCCTTACATACAGTCTCTTAAGCTTTTCTAATATTTAATATGGAACTTACAATAGTGGAACAAAAAGAATTCACAGATAGTAAACAGAGATGTCTAACAGGAGTTTCTTATGGCCTCACTATTTTTGAAAAACATCTTTGTTTTGAATTAATAATTCTGCACTTTGAATATATGGGGGTTTATGCATATAAAACCCCATATATTGCTTGCATTTTTTAGGTCTGTCATATTTATAGCATCTGCTTATTTTTCTATGCTATTTTTCTCTCTGACACACAAAATTAGACACATGTAAATACTTCTTTTATTCATAACAGAGAAAGATATTTTAAATAACCCTGTCAGCTAGGCTGAACTTAACTCCTTCCATGAAACTCTTCTGGAGAATTTGTCATTTCATAAAACTGAAATCATGTTAAAAGCTATTATGTAAAAGTCAATATTGGAGACGTATTTCAGTTTAATTGTTCTGATCCTGTACTAGTGAGATATTAAAATGCATCATAAATAGAAAATCTGATTTAGTGAAATCTTTCTTCTGCGTTGTTAGACTGCTAGATTGTTTTAGTAGCATGCATGAGATTTAAATAGTTATTGGTGTAGAACTATCATGCTGTTGGTCCATTCATTTTTATTCTAATTAACATTTTATTTTTAGTAATAGACCTTAAAGTTCTGTAAAGTTTTTCAGAATTTTTATTTCAATATGTATGACTAGTATGAGAGAACACAGCTCTATATTGCGTACTGGAATTGGAATTAGACTCCATTTGAATGGAGTCTAATTCTAATTTGAATGGAGTCTACATAGTCCAAAAGAATTTCTGACAGTGAAAAGTTACATCTGAATGTTGAGCTGGAACTGTCACTATAAACCGAAGCACACAAACATCAAACAGTAAATGCTGCTAAATTTATGAGAAATAAAGATGTTTTTATTATTATAGTGCTGCCTCTTGCTAATTTATCTTTCGTCTACGTTTCATTAAACTGGGAAATCCTAAAAGCCTTTAAACTGAAATACTCAGGAGGAAAGTTGGAAATAACTCATATAATCCTCACATGGAATAAAAATAGAGGGACCTGAGTGAAGATGGAACAAGAGAAAAGATAGATAAACAAAAGGATATGGGGCATACATGCATTATATGTATAACAACTTGTAAGTGTACAGATCTACCCCTTTTCTATAGTACTTCAATCAACGACAGTGGCAGGAACAATTGATCTAGCATGTGAAACCAGATACAGGAAATCGGGAATATGGAGGTTCCAAAGTCATTAAGTGGCATACACTGAAACAGAAGGATGGGCACTCTTTGTTTAGTTCATGCACTAAAACGTATTAAGGAGTGAAGACTGTTTAACAATAGTGCAATAAAAATGTTAAATCTGAGGTTGAAGATGAGATAGTATGCATTTCAATGAAAATCGTTGAGCAAAGGGTAGGAAAAATACTTAATAGGGATGCAATTTATTGTGAATCTGCTGGTACAGATTTGATCTGGATAATAGTGCCTACAAGTAAGGGGAGGGGGAGCAAAAGTTGAGATTGTGTGATCATGCAAATTTGTGTGATTTCTCATGGGTAAATATCAGCAAAAAGTTCAACCAGTGATGCTGGGGATGATGAGATTTTGAACATTATAGAACATTATAGAAGATTGCTTCTTTTATGGAACAGACACTGAGGCAAGGATAACTTACACTAAATCTTAGTAAATGATAGGATCTACAGGAAAAAAATATAGAAAATAAATGTGATGGTTTAGAGCTTTTCTACTACATGTGAAGTTGCAAGACAGAAGAATGTGAAGGATCTATGATAGTAGTCCAGTGTTTCAGAAAGAAAAACAAAAGCAAAAAAAATTAGTGAGGAGTACAGGAAGTAGAATTTAGGTAACATAATATATTACTGTATATAAAAAAAAAAGGCAAATTATATTAAATGTTTACACTGGAGAAGAGGGAAAGAAATTAAATAGCCCCCCTAAACAGGGATGAAAAAGAATTCCCAGAAGGTAGCAACCTTAAGCAAGTTATTAAGAGTAAGCACAAAACCTAAAAAGAATGGAAAAGAGATACTGATTAGCAAGAAGAAATCTGCATCAATAGTTTGAAAGTGAAAAACCAAGCTGAGAATGGTCAGAAATTTTGTTAAACCAAAACTTGCACAGAAGCCTGAAACATAGTGAAAACTTCTTAAGCCATGTAAGTAAAATGAGAACTTAAGAAGTGGGACAGATGTTAAAGGATGAGGTAGACATTAAGAATAAAGTAGACCTGGACTAAATAGATACTGGAAAAGTTGCCTCTGTTTCTGATAAGAATTTTTATATATAAAGAGAAGTCACATCATCAGTGTATCTGGTCCTGGTGGACCCAAGCATTTGGTCCAGCAATATTCTGTCCTAAAGTACTGAAAGGATCAACACATGAAATTCAAGTCCAAAAGTAAGCAAGACAAAAATTTTGGAGAAGCTTAGAAAAGGATACAGTACATAATCTTGAGAGGGGGGTTATCTAAATGGGTGGAAGTCTTTAGTGGATTTTGTTGGTGGCCAGTTTTTAGCTCAGTCCCTTGTAATACACTTAGTGCTGATTTCAGGGTATAAGATAAGTGAGTCTGGACAGAGTTTGTAGACCGCACAAAATTAATGTTTTTTCTGAGAAACAGATGTGTTGAGATACATCATGGAATCATGGAATCATATTGAGGTTGGAAAAGCCTCCAAGACCATCGAGTCCAGCTGTCCCCCAGCACCGCTAAGGCCACCAATAAACACGTCTCCAAGAGTCACATCTACATGGCTGTTAAATCCCCCCAGCGTTGGGGACTCCACCCCTGCCAGGGCTGGATGACCCTTTCAGTGAAGGAATATTTCCAGTATTCAACCTAAACCTCCCCTTGTGTCAATATATATACTATATAAATATTTGCAAATGTAGCCTTACTGTTTGTATTTTAACTTGTCAATATTTCTGAATTTAATTCATGTGTATCTATATATTTTTTTCTTTTGTCCCAGGCTGATAGAGATGGTGTGAAATTGCGTAATGTAATCTACAAACTCAGGAATGAAAACCTTTGCTGTAGACTAGGAAGATCCAAGTTTATACAAAATTCTAAAAATTTGAAGGTAGTAGTCAATCAGGAAGTGGCTATAGGTTGCTATTATAAATGAAGTACTTATATAAATGGAATAGTGAAGTGCAATTCTATGATGTATTAGACAGGGTGTTCTAATAGGTGGGGAGGCATTATTAGTATTGTAAAGAATGTGTTTTTTCAGGAGTTCCTGTTGTATTATGCATGGTTCTGGTAATACATTCAAATAAATTGAAATGAAATTTAAAGATCAGAAAGAAACTATGGTAATTAGGGCATGGAAAATATGTCTATGGAAGAGTGATTAAAAAAAAAGGCATACATAGCCAAATAGATATTGAAAGGACATGTGAGTCCTTACAAATGCATTTTTAGTTAAATAATAAAAATGGCAAAAAGTATTTAAACTGAAGAGTGATGTTGGCATGCCATCAAATACTTATATATTGATTACAAAGCCTAGGAATGTGAAGAAATTTACTGACTGACTGAGACTGGAAAGGTCTTCCAGATAGGTAATCAGGCCAATAAAGTTTTTTAAAATAGAACTTGAGAAGCTTACAGAAAAGAATGTGTAATTGAATGGGACAGTTCTTGTTAGTAAAGAGATATTTGTGGCAAGTTGGGAAAGAAAGGGCTTTTTGAAGAAGATGGAATATGTTTTTTCTACATTTATACTGTATCTCTTCTCTGCCTCAGGGCTTACTGCAGGCTCTGAGGTCAGGTAGGATGTTTTCTCCCTTTATTGTATAATTTAGATTCTGAGTTATGTTAATTTCTTTCTTTCTTTTGTTCTCCTTTGTATAGTGGGACATGTTTTAAGTCCTAGAACATTCTGCAGAGAATTTCTAATATATTTCCTCCTATTATGGGGGTCTCCACAGACTGCTAGTGGTGCCCTTTTCCCCCTTCTTCCTCCTTTTTTTCTTCTTCCCCAAGGAAGATTAGAGTTTTGACTTTTGGTCTTTACTGCAAAATGAAAGGCTTTGAGTCAGTGGGTAGTACCATGTCGCGTAAAAATCCTGTAGATATCTGTCTCTGGGTTTTTTTTTCTTTTTCTTTTTCCTCAACTAAATATCTAGTATATTGCAACCCTCAACTGTGAGAATGTAGAAATTTAGATAGTCCCTTCCAGCAATATGTTTCTATTACTACTTCTTATGAAAATCATATTCAACTCTGTTCCATTATCTCTAAAATACTAGCTAAACTTTCAGCATTTTCAATAGGACATGGCATGGATTAAGTGACATATAGAAAAAAATATCTCTGAAATTTCCTAAACTGTTCTGTCATTATACATTAGTTCTGACTTTTCATTTTTCTTATCTCCTTGCTATACTTAGGATTATCAAATAATTAAAATTATTTCACATCAAATATGTCTAATATTAGGTATCTAAATCTATCCATAATAACTGAAATAAAAGGATTCTGATTTCATGTGGCTCTGAACACTTCCTCTGGGGTAGCTTCTTAGGTTTTCTGGTGGAAATTGTAGGATAGGAATTATACAGAGATTTATTCATATTCTTACATACAGGAGTAACCTTAAGGTACAAATCTGTTAGGTTATTCTTCTTTTCTTTTTGCTTTAATTTTTTTACAGTAAAGAGATTTAACAGGAGAAACTCAGAGAATTGCTAGGTGTTTTCTGCCTTAATGGTTAAAAAATTCAATAGAAGGAGTAGGCTTAAAATTTTTATGCCACATTAGTTAATAGAAATTTGAGTATGATCAGTATACTACCCCTCGAACACAGAGACTGACCTGTCTCATTCCTGTTCACTTTGGGGAAGTTAAGCATATCATGAGAATTTCTATTGAACTGTTCCTCACAAGCAAGATAAGCAGGTGGATACAGGTGCTTAGCTTTATGTTTTATAATTTTTAATATATAATTTAATAATTCATAATTTTCTCTGAGAATAATCAGTTGTTTTACTGTTTTGTTGCTTTGGGTTTTTTTTTAACCTACTTGCATACCTTAATTGATAAAATTAAAAATCCTTAATCTTATTAAAAAAAAAAAAACAACAAAAAAAAACACAAAAACAAAGCCAGTCTTATGGATTTCTACATTGCATGTTTAAACATATATTTACAAAATATAATACGTCAATTTCATATATTTACAAACTCACTTGATAGCATAGAACAGGTTGATTATTAATGAGACGGTTTTTATTTAAAATAAATATGTAACTTTATTTACACAGTGATAATCAAAAATCAATCTATTATTTTACCATTCTACCTAATAGGCACGATAACTGTGTTATGTTGTATTAAAAAGAAGTGAAGAATGTTTTGTTTTGGTTTGTATTTTTAACTAAGTGGGCTTACTCCAATAAAAGTGCAAAAGCCTCAGAACGAACTGAAGTTGCGTGTTTTGGCTGCTCGGCATGACCTGGATTTCATACCAGTGGTGGCTCCTCCAGGTCTTCTGACTGGGGAGTTTTCATCAGTTTCTGCCACTAGGTGTCCCTGTATGCCCCCGTGTGCAGGAAAATGCCTGGTGAAAACATTAACTGAGGGAGGAGAAGGAGAGAAATTGAGCGGGAGTTGTAGAAAACATAATAGTAAACGTCCTTCATGTTTTTTGACTTCTGTTTGGCAACTATCTGGCACGTTACTGAAGAGGAAATATGAATAGATTCATGATTGTGCAGTTGGATTTCAAAACAAACTTTAAAAAAAGTGGATAATAATGTGCTCTTAGATATTACCTAGTTTTCAATATTATGCAGTCTTTTTGATATTATGTAGTTATATACATGTATATAAAATGAGGAATCTTCTAAAAACATATCAGTTTAAGCTTTATATTTGATAAATTTATTATAATTTTAAAATTATTTATACAATTTTGGGTAAAAAATGGATTTTCAGATAGTAAACCCTTTTAATTAATTACATATGTCTAAGAGCGATGAAGAAACGTGTACCATGAATAGCTTCTCTAGAATATCTTGATAAATGGGATGTTCCACGAATTAGGAGCCTTTGATGGATTGTACAGACCTCTAAACCTTACAATTAATGTTTCGATAGATCACTGGTAATGGAAAATAATTTGTTTTAGACTACAATTCTTTTCATAATCAAGTGGCTATTAGATGTTATGCAAACGTTCTTCTAGTGGGACATTTGTTTAATCAAAGTCAGCAGCCATTATGACATGAGCACTTTTAAAAGTAATAATAATAATAATAGTAATAATAATAAAAATAATAATAATAATGATAATAAAGTAAAAATGCAGAGATATGAAGATATGGTCTTTCAGGTGTAATAAGCAAGATACTTGAACAGACACCTCAGAGTATTAAATAATTATTTCCTTTCACGTCAAAAGGCTGCATGTACAATGACAGATGGATTATACTAATACTGTGCATTCTCTTTTTCAAAATACAGACCCTTAATTAAAAAATAAACAAGCAGACAAACAAGCTTTCATCCTTCTAATACTATTCAAAACATGACTAGAGAAAAACTACTTTTCTGAACCTATAATTCTGAGCTTACTTGTTTTGAACTTGTAGAGAACAATAGCTCTGTTTTGGAGATGCTAGCATTGTGGATATTGAAAATATTGATATTGATATTGTGGAAAATATTGATATTGTGGATATTGAAAATATCCATTTTTCTTCTGGATATTTGTATCACACATAGTCTAAGAATTTGGAATTAGAGAAAGAGGTTTTATTTCATTTACTAACAGCATAATTTTGTTGGAATGTCTCCACTGGTTTTGAGTTATGGTCTTGGTTTAAAATTTGAGCCCATAGTCTGTTAAGCCTGATAAGAGTTACAAGTCCACTGCACTGAAAATTTATGAATTGATGAATACATTAATGAATAATAGCTTGTTACTCTTCATCAGCCTTGTCTACTTCATGTTACTGGTTCTTCTTTAGAAGTAAACTAACTGAAAGTCAGAGTGAAAGCACCCTGTACCAAAACAGATATGATAGTCTGTTATTTGGTTTGGATTTTCACTTGCCTATTTTAAATTAAATTGAGTTGTATATTTCCTCAGTTGACAAGACTGAGTTTTTGTAGACCAACAAAGCGATGAGACAAATTTACTAAAAAACTGAAAGTCTGTCTTTGAAAATATTGGGATAGGTTCCCATAGTCTTTGAACCACTGGATGGAATCAGGCTAATTTGAGTATCTATTGTTTAGAATTATCTATTGCTTAGAATTCTATAGGAAATGGAAGGAGGAGGACTGGTGCTTTATTGTTCAATATGAAGAAATAGAACATCTTTTGTGACCAAGGGATATTGAACATTCTGATAGACAAGTGGAATACACAAATAAGAATCTATGTTTTATAATAGTGAAATAAATGAGTAATACAAGTGTTTAATTAGTTTACTGGTGAAGTTATGAGTTTAAGTGAAAAATATTAGTGATATATGTCATAAAAGCTTCTATATTTCAAATACTACCTATATAAAGTATACAGATATCTTGCGAGACACTAAAGACATAATACATTAAATAAAAAAAAAACAAAGTCATCATAACTATATGATGTTATGAGTTAAGAAAATCAAAATGCTCTGCAAACATTGTTTGTATAATACAAACAATACAAGTTATAACACAGCAAGCAACTTTTCACGCCCCCTGTTGAAGAGCAATATAGAGTTACAGTCTTCAGAGGAAAAAATGCTGATGAGCAGCTTATTTCTGCATAGAAGTTGTATGAAAGCTATGTCTTAATGTAGTTACAGCTCTAGTTTTCTACATGTATCCCTGTGGAATATAAACATCCTACAAAGCTTAAGTACAAAACCACATGAGATTTTACTATGTTTATTGCTACTATTGTGATACTGAGTAGTTGCAAATGGCATTATCCATTAAAAATATCTAATCAGATAGTATCAATTCATGTCACCTTACTATACCTATGATTTAGAGAAAATGATTTGGAGTGAGAGTATCAGTCCTATTGAAAGTTAATGGTAACTGAATAGTGGGAAATTACATAACTGTACCTAGCTGCCTGTAAAGTTGAAGCCACAGTAGAAAAAGCAGATAAAAGAAAAGTGAAAGGAAATATCCTCAGTTTTCATTTCAGGAATGGAAGCAAAATGAGATCAGTTAACTGAAATGTTGCATATGGAATATCAAATACTTTATTAAGTTATTTCAGAGCTCCCTTTCCAATATCTCATCTAGAAAATGAATCTGACTCCTAATACAGTAAAAAGTTGGAAATATTTAATGTTCTTTTATGTCTTGTTTCAATCTATTTTTTTAGTGCAAATGGATTGCTGAAATGGATGGTTACAGAGAATTTTAAAAAATAACAGTATCAGTACCTAAATCATGAAGTCTGCCTTGCTTAAGATGAACTTTAGCATTTTGAAGCCTATATAGGTTCTGCAGGCTTCAAGATTTGTTAAGAAGCTGTCTTTCTTTACAAAATGTTACCTATTTCTCAAATGCATCTATGTTAAATTAATTTCTTCCACTTGAACAATTTCCCAGCTATTGTAGGAAAAGCAAGGAATATTTTACATAGCTTTATGAAATGAAACATACTTTTTAAAGGCAGATGGCTACCATGTTTTCAAATAGTCTTACTAGGCAACCATGCATGTCCTATAGATAGTGATGTGAGATGGGTGTCTCTCAAGGATTATTCTAATTATGTGACCTGAAGTCTTCTCTAAATAAATAAGTGTCCCCTCTACCAATCACAGTGACATAATGCATTTACCTTAGTACCTGACCTGTTGCCTAAAATTAAGTGGCCTTCATACATACTTGGTGAGTGGTCAATTGATGTATAAAACCAGACATAGCTAAATATAACTGTGAAGACATAAAAATATATTTATACTTTATGTCATCTCTAGTCTTATTGACGCAGGTTTGACTTTTTAGGAAATATAGTGCTACTAATCACGATGTGGATATTGTGTCAAAATTCAGACTTGGATTAACAGAAGTACTTTTAAGAAGCTAATATTACAGGAAACACCCTAAGTTCTCTTTCAAAATTAATTAATATTGTCGCTAGCAAGTGCACTTGAGAATTTCTGTATAAACAAGTTTGTTTTATGTAGTTATATCTGTAATAATATGTATTTCCCATTTGTTCTTGTGATAAATTGATATGGATGAATATATGTATTATGAAACAGCTGTTTGGATTAATGATGTGATAGCAGACCTCTGTAGGCAAGAGTAGGGTTTTTTGTTTATTCCCTTTTTGCTGTTATGCATTGATTAAAATCTCATGTAGATGCCATAATAAGAAATCAATTTCCTTGCTTTATGCTTATGTTTTTCTTATAATAGAAATTACTATTTGTTCAACAAATTATATTTAACGAAAAGAACTTTCTATTAATTTGTATTTTTATTTTCTTTCATTACATATTCCATTGTTCTTAATAATATTTTAAACCTTCATTTTTTTTGTTTGCATACAGTTAATAGACCTCAATAGTTAACCATCACATCCAAGATAAAATGGAATAAATGTCATTGTTACGCTGAAGGGAAAATATAAAAAAAAGCCAGAAAAATGCTGCCATCACTTGCGAATGAAACCTGCAGATTTGACAGGATATCCAGAACAATAACTGCCATGTGATTTATTAGTACTGACTGCTGACTACCACAGTTTAATTTGCTACACTAACACCCCAAATCCTACTGTATAACACAGATTTTTTTTTTTTGATTTCTGCTTTTGACAAAACCTGATTTAATTGTCTGGCAATGTCCCATGTGTTATTTTCATTCCAAATTCTTAGAAGGGATCTAGTACAATCATGAAAAACCTTCTGACCCTTCTAGATATAGAAGTATGTAATCTATAGTCATTCAACATATGCTGCTGCTTACAGCATATATTTTCAAATAAAGAGTGTAATTTTAAATGAAAAAATATATTACTCAAGTAGAGTACAAAGTAATAAATGTTCTCACCTTGAAAAAAAAATTTGTATCATGGATTCATGTTGCATTAACTTGTAGTTTTTGAACAGTAAATTAATAATCTCTTATGCTTATTTAGCACATACAATTTTGATATGACTTCATCTCATTTTGATTTCTGTTTCTAATTCTTATTGAATGCAGCTATGATTTCTAGAATTTTACTGGTACTTTCAGATTTTAATGAACAACTATATCACTACAATTTATTTTTTTCCTAATAAAATTTCTTTTTGTTTTATTGCAGAGTTTCCTAACTTACATAAATCTTGTCTTATTTTGGATGAAATTCTGACATTGAGGTAGCATTTCACTTCACTGATTCTATTAGTACAGGAAAATAGAGCCCAAGTATCAAAATCTGTGAGCAAGAGACTTAACTTTTCTTTTTGTTACTTATCCATCAAAATTTAGTATTTTTACTCTCTCAACATACTTGTAGTAGACATGGGGTGGCATTCACCCCATTTCCCAAATCCTGTCCATGATGATATGACCTGCATATGTGCGGGTTAAGATTTATACATAAATGACCCGTAGGTCCCTCACTCACAGGTTTGTTCCCCTTTCTGAGTTCTGCCTTTGGCAGTGGGCAGTAATAAGAACTTTTCAACTGTTCCAAGATAATTTTTTTCCAAATTATTTAATACACAATTTTATTTTTCCTTTTGCAAGTAGGAATAAGATTTGCATACCTGAAATATAGGCATAAGATATAGCTCTGGAAATGTCATAGTTTTTCTTCATCCTTTGCATGCCTGAAAAATTTATTTATTGCCTTGAATACTCTTCCACTGTGGATAGAATTTCTTCAATTGTTTTCATGAATGAAACTGTTAATTCAAGCTGATAATTTACAGACTGCCAAAGCTTTAAAGAGTGCTTGCTCAGAATCTGACATATACATTAGATAAATTAGCACTTGGGAAAATGCAACATGTAATGGTTATTATTGCCATTATTTTTTATTCTCTTGTATTACATAAATTTTGTTTAAGTTTTGTAGAAGTTTGTTGATAACAACAGATTTCAAAGTTAAAACTTCAGTCAACTCACACATTAACTAATACCTTGAGTTAAACCTGTGGATAAGTTCAGGGACTTGCATACTAAAAGGAGGTGGCTTTCAGGTATATCGTAATATAACTAGGAACAGTTCTTCTCAGAAGAGCCTTCTGTGACACCTAAACCTAAAGAGGCAAGAAATTGCTCCCATGGGAGATGAGCTGTTCTTACTGGAAAAATTCAAGCACAGCAAATAGGTACTGGAGCATGCTTTAATGGAGGCTTATCTGCTCTAGGCTGCCTCTGTACTTAATGGTAAACAGGTGTTAAAAGCCTCCTTTAGAACTGAATCATCCTCTCAAGAAAGCTGTTTCTTTCAGTTGACTATGTCTCTCTGTCCCTCAGGGAAAGTAAGGATCTAAGATAATTTAAAGGTTCGTTTAAGTGCTGGAAGCTAGATGGGAGAAACTCAAGTTCAGGAATCTATTTTTGGCTATGCCAGAACTCACTAAAAATGAGTAAGTATCCATGCTACTAACCTCAGTTCTGGAAATTAAGAGAAGCAGTTTACATGAAGTTCTGCGCTATTATGTTATGCTCTTTAAAGGTTAGTAATGAGAAAATAGAGCTTGAGGTTGTGTCTGTGGGAAGTCTTTAATCATAAACCAGATGAATTAAGAAATCCAAGGGACATAAGATTCTGAGACAGACAAAAATTGTGTTTGACTGAGTCAGACTGCTAATGGAAATTTTTATTATCAACCCATATCAAAATGTTCCATGATATGTTATGATTCAGTACAAGCCTGTTTAAGAGTTAATTAGCCTTACATTACTCCTTCACATCTCCCAAAGGAAATACAGTGTACATGAGAAATTCACATTTGGTTGCTGAGATGTTTAGGTCGTACTCTCAAGTTCCAATCTCACCATGGCTCTGCTGAAGTCTTCCCCAGTGCTGGTTTTGACACTAACTTATCTGCAGTCGATTTAGTTTTGGAACATGGAGAATCAGAAATCAGCTCTTGTCAAATACTTAAGTCTTTAGCATGAGTGACATGCTTACTTGCATGTATTGTCTACAACCTAATATATACCACAAAGAGGTCTTGTAAGAGGTCTTCTGTTGTCAAGTTCTTCAACTCATATGCTCCAAGACAGTAATAGCTTATATCAATTCAGAGAGTGAGGAATCTCCTCTTGACAGCCTTAACATTATGATTCATCACATCTACTTTGTCCTGATCTCAACCCTCAACAACCTAACTGTATAACGACACTTATACTGATACTGAGGATGTCGGAAATACCTAATGTAAGGTTAGCTCTACTCTACTTTCATCAGGTATAAAACTGATTTTTGAAAAACAATTAAAAACAACTGCCATATAAAGGCACTGGGTTTAGTATTGCCCTACAGCATATTCAATCTACATGCTTTAAACTAATATCAAGGTGCTTTTTCCTGGAGAAGTCTGTGGCTTTTTTTGATACTTATAACATTCTGAAAACTGCTGACAGGGATTTTACTTTGTTTCTTCTCGTTATTCTGTTGTTGCTAATCTGTTGATTGTGGCATTGTTCTGGTTTCTTTATAACACATGTAATATGACTTTATTCTGCCATAAATCTGTATTTAATTTATTAGATAAAACCTATTTTCTATGCTTAAGTTAATATCTTGGGGTTTATCTTTTTTTTGACTTTGTGTGTTTTTCTCCAAATCTGTGTCTCTGCGTTCCACTGTAATTTAATACCAAATTACTGGTTTTACAGACCATTAAAAACAGAGTATTTGGTTCATCTGTCACAAATATGTCATTCAAGGAATATTCCAGGAAGAGTATACCCCTCATAGCATGCTATTTTATTGTAAAATATGGTGAGACGACTCCTTTCATACAGAAGTTCTGTGGCAAGGAATTGCGATCAAGGAACTTGATAACTCGAGTTTAAGAATCTCTTTAAATTCACAAGTTTCAAAATCACTTCCTCCTAGTCAGAGGAAACACTGAGCGTAGCAGTCTAGGCTTTTATGTTTTATAAAGCCAATTATGGATCTAAACATTTAATATTTTTCCTCTGTTTAATTTGGCTTGTTTACACAGCCTTTTTTTCATTTATAATAATCAGGTAGTAATCTTTCAAATGATCTGAGCAAGCTTAGCCTGAAAATCCATTCCAAGAATGCCTTTTCAGTCACTGAGTGTTTGTAGTATTCAATTTGATTATATAGTAGTTCAGCCTGACCTTTTCAAACTCTAAACAAACAAGAGCAGGGTTACTTTTTCAGTGATTTAAATTAATCAACATAAAAAGAGCTGTATGAAGTTGCAATGCATGTCATAGTGTTATGAATGTTGGCTAGATCCTTTATGGACTGACAACACTAATAAAAAAAGTTAAGAGTTTCTTTTGGTGACATTTTACCAAAGATGTGAAATCACTAAATAATTGAAGGCCAATGCTTGCAGTTATATCTTCAAGTTAAAAAATACATTTGTAAAGAATGCAGAGTTTGCAAAGATCTGGAAAAGACAACTTTGCAGTCAAGACGAAACTCCTCTTCAGTTCTATTAGAAGAGAACATGCAGATATTATTTTTTTCCTTACACTCCACATGCCTATCTTACATTTTCAGTGGAGAATAAATGATCATAATTACTAGACTCTTGAATATTTTCATGTAAATAGAAACCAGTTCCAGATACTCTGAAGCTTAATGTGAGAGGAACCTTGAGATCCTGATGAATTGTACTGTGTGGCATTTTATATTTCCAGCCAATCAGTTGTTTTGCAAAATGCTCCCCATTAAAATGTTACGCGCCAGTCTATAACTGCCAAAACTTTTAACTGAATAAGACTTCAGAATTCTGTTTCACAGCATGGAATTTATTGCTTCTCTGGAATTAACTTCTGATGAGGATAATTTAGTTTTTTTAAATCAGCCAGTTAATATGTACTGAAAAAAAATCTCAGTACATTTTGGGATAACTAGAACATACTGAAAAATGCTGAAAAATGGTACTTCCTATACTAAAGCAGGATGATTTTAATTCTTTTTTTTTTTTCCTGGGGTATACCTTCCTATTCTCTTTCAATGTTTTCTGTATTGCAGATAGGAGATAGTAACAATACAAGGGCAAATGTATACACTTGCCTTTGCTTCATATAGCCTATGGTCACATCATATTTCAAAGGTAGTACTGAATCTGCTTCTCTCAAAGATTTTTAGGGTCAACTTGACACTTGAATAAGGTTCTTCTCCACTGAAAATCGATAGCTGTGGTAAGAGACAAAGATGCTTGCAGCATCAGTTCAAGAGAAACATCAAGAGGAGTGGCTCTGCTGATGGCAGAGTGCATATGAAGGTCCTAGAGGTGTAACTCTTCTGTATGCATATATACATATGTGTGTGTGTGTCTGCTCATATGTTTAGGAGACCATATTAATATATATATCTCCTATGTATACCTCTCCTACATTATATCTACAAGTATAACTTTTTGTGGGGGCAGGTGCCTGCCTTACTACCCAGTAGTAATGCATCATTCCTCAATCATCTGTCTTCTTTAAGATGCCACACAACTGCAGAGGAAATGTGATCAAACAGTTCCCCAAGACACAGTGGCTGCATTTGATCTTTGCCTACAGAGTATGTGACTATAAGTGTTTTTCTCTGCACTCTCCACTACTAATTCGACCACAGAACAGTAAAGAACAATTTGCTCTCCTAGATGAGATTTTCACACATGTATCACACAGAGTTACATGTTTAGTGAGTTTGGGTATTTTGATAATTCTATAATCTACATACAATAAAGAATTAATATATCTCTAGTAACTGCAACATGCCACTTAGTAACAATGAATATAGATAAATCGGGAGCATTTGAAAAAGAGCTAAGAACCAGTGAGGACCACAGTTATGTGTCTAACAACTTTCTGAAAATATGTGTGAAATCAGTGGAATTTCAGTGTCTAAATACTTTGGTGAATTTGGGTGCGCAGAGTGTCTAAATGATGCCTGATGTGGGAACATTATAGTAATTGCCAAGAATGCTTTCAATGTGTCATTCCCATGATAGGGAAAAATAAATCAGAGAATATGATCAATAGGCTTCCTAAGCTGAAAGGTTGTGGCGTTAAAAAAGGAAAATTTGTGATAAATGACAGTTTTTTAAATTACATTCCTTATCAAGTCAAAATCTCATGTATTTTAATGGAAATTGAATTAATACTGATTGAACAGGTACTATTGAAACAAATCCTATTCAACTGAGTTGGTCATGCTGTTAAAAAAGTAATTTTTGTTTCTAACCTCTTTAAACCTTTTGAATTATTTTTCTGACAGGGTACTTGAGTACTTGAAACCTAGGTTACTGTTTACATTAACTCAATAGCACTTTGTTGCAATGTGTTTTGACCCTTCATTTCTGTGGTATTCCTTCTACCTACTGACATTCCCTAGTTTTAAGTAAACAGGAAGTGCAAAACGGACTATTTGCAATCCCTATGTGGGGAAAGAAAGATAGAGCATCAGCAGATTTTATGAATGTTTAGATGAGCCTAGTCTGCCATGCAGTCTCCTAGAATGCATTTGGAACATTTTTCAGCCACACAAGAGTGACTGTTTTGGAGCTATTCCAGAAGCTCAGCTTTGAGTCAAAGAGAGAAGTCTGCATTTACAAAGAACCATTCACAGCTGTCAGAAGTTAGATGTCTGTGGGACTCAAAGTACAGCTGCAGTTTTTCCAGAATACTGACTACTTCTGTGGCAACCAGAGTCTGTTCACTAGTACTGGGATTTCTGAAGCTTTACCAGAAAAATCTCAATGCCCTATGCCTGTAATTTCCATTTCTGTGTTTTTGTTGCTCATTTGTTGTTTTGTGTTCCAATGACTTACTGAATTATTTTTCTAAAGTTAGGAAAATGTAAGATATCAAGTTTTGAAATTATATGCTTATTATCTCCAGGGTTTTGGGGTTTTGTTTTTAAGCTTCCTGAATTAACAGAAAGCAGTAAACTCTATTTTTTAGTTTTTCTGAAACATATAAAATTGGCTTCATGGCTTTATGGAGAAGAAACAGCAGCAATATTTAAACTATATAGGAGTGATGGGAATGTATCCTCCCAATTTTGCTACAGTCAGAAGTATATCCTCCTCTTTTTACTTCAGTAAGGATGCTATCTACAATTCCATTTTTCCTGTAGACACTCTCAATATTCCTCATTTTCAGTTCATATTGAATGTTCAGAGAAACAAACATATTGTGATGTAATGCAGTATAAAGCTACAACAGCACTTCTCAGAAATACAGTAATAACCAGGGATAAAATGTTTATGTTATACAACATTTTCTCAATTTTTTTTCTAATCCCCTTCTACCATTGTCTCATTGAAAAGTTTGCATAATTATAGCAAGGAAATGAAAAGCAATTGGAAACAGAAAACATACTTTTTTATTTCTTCCAGGAAGTGCATGGTACACATTAGAATAATATAAAGTTGTATAGGGCAAACGCTAGCATTTTTTGAATTATATCATAGAATGTCATCTTAAGGAATATTTCAAATATGAAAACACAGGGAAAAAACCTACTATGAAGCCAGAGAGATCCAATCAGAGCTTTGAAATGGATCAAGACCTAAAATCAGGATAGCTTTTATGACATTGGGTTTACATCTAAAACAGCATCAAAATTCTTATTTTTTTTTAATATATTTTTCCTTATGAGTAAATTTCATTGTTCTCAGGCTATCATTTTATGTAAGAAAATTTTAGATGTCAGTGCAGAGGAGGCTTACAAACTTAGCAAAGGAACCTTGGCCCAACTCCTTTTTTTTTCTTTGTGTTACTTAGAAATAGCTTGAAGTGTTCGCCAGAGCATACACACATTTCAATCACTGTTAAGAAGAGGAAGGGAAGAGGGTGATGACATTTTAAGAATGATGACTTCTCTTTGTTTTGTTATTCCTGACCCTGATCCACCTTACTTGCATGTTCCTTATGACTTCTAATTTTATAACCTTCTTGAGGCTGGCCAGGTAGTGTAGAATCTGAAAGGCTTCTGAGGAGTTGCAGTGAAAATCCCTCTGCAGTTAGGGCTGGGTGTATCAGTGTCAAGCTGCTCTCCTGTGTGCAGCACAGAAACTGGTTGTTGTTCAGTGGGAGCATTTCTAGATATCCAGTTTCTCTGAACACATTGATTTTATCTTTAAAATCTCCTGGATTTCTGTTCTAATTTCCAGAGGAAGAAAAAAGGAAGATAGAAAAAACAACTATATTCATGGAAAAGGAAAAGATCTGTAAATGCATGTCCTCAGTATTTTGATCTTCTTGCAAGAAATATTTTTTTTAAGCTCCTTTTTCCTTCTGCAGTAATAAGCAGATGCCACAGGTTGGTAATTTTGAATGTAACTGTGATATCAGTATGAATGAGTCTGTACCTAATGACGCGCCGGGTTTCTTCAGGAAGAGAGTCTCTTGGATTTGAATATGTTGCCATATTCTGAGTAGTGCTGCCTTGCTGTATTTAGCTATGCATCAGGATGCCGCTCAGTGAAAATTACTTTCCCTCTGTGTTTGCATTGTTTATTTTACATAGTAAGTTTTTTGTTTGGTTGGTTTTATGCTTTTACCGTGGCTTTTCCTCTCTAATATTTTTTGAAGCCAGATCCTGATCACCATATTTAAATTATTCACCATTATCAAATCACTGGAAGAATATACATATATACAAATGGGTGACATGACATCCATGATGTTTAAAGAAATATTCAGAAAACACTGTTGAAAAGGGCTGTGAAAACCAGCATCCAAAAAGTATCAAAAACCAAATTTGCTATTTTATTTCAAAAGTTATCTGAGTTAGTATATTTTTTTCCCATTCCTGAAGAATGGAGAAAAAATCCATGTTGACAGATGTGTTCATAACTCTACCCTATGGTGCCCAAGACATTCTTTAAACCAAATAGCACATTATTATTGTATTGTCATCATGTTACCAGAGGTTTCTAGGTATCTTTGAGGCATTCACTTCCTAAACCATTGGGAGATATTTATCTCATGAAATTTGACATGCCCATTTTGCATAGAAAAGTACTCAAATGAAGTTACCTTTCATCATCTCAGGACTTGCAAGTTGTCAAAAGACTAGGCTTCCAAGGCAGTTATGAAAGAGCAGATATTTGTCATTGTTTGGATTCTGTATTGCACTTTGACCACTGTTTATGGAATAAAAATGAAATGCTCAGAAAAAAACCCCACAACTAAATCTTGAAATGTTATCGCTATTTCTTTGTCATCCCAACCTTGTACTCTGTTTTCTAGTGTGGTAATAAACTGTTACTCAGTTATGATAATAGCAAAAAACTTGATGATGGAAACACTTTTTAATAATGTCTGATTAGTACAGAGAACTTGTTATAATTTGGTAGCCCTTGAGCAATATATTTATCAAGACTCAAATGTTATATGGATAATGCAAAAATTCAGTGTTGAACTGTTAAAACAGCGAAGTCTTTTTGGAATGGAGATGATCAGTGTGATGAGGGAGACAATAGGAAGGACTAAAAGTAAGAAAAACTCATGGGCCAAAATAAAGAAAATTTAATAAGTGAAGACAAACAAAACAGAGCAAAATAAGTAATGCAGAGGCAATCACTCATCACCTCCCACTACCAGACTGATGTTCAGCCGATTTCCAAGCAATGCCTGCTTTTGAAAAACTACCCCTGCTTCAGACCTCCCCTCCTCTCCCCATTTTATTGCTAAGCATGATGTTATATGCTTTTGAATATCCCTTTAGTCCATTTGGGTAGCTGTCATGGCTGTGTCCCACTCCAGCCTCTCCCACCACTAGCCAACTCCCTGCAGGGGCAGGGAGAGTAAGAAACAGAGAAGTTCTTGATGCTGTGCAGGCGCTGTTCAGCAGCAGCTAAAACATAGGTGTGCTGTCAACACTGTTTTGATTACTAATCTGAAATGGCATCATATGGGCTACTGTGGAGAAAATTAACTCCATCCCAGCCAGACTCGGTACAACACAGCAATTATTTAACAGCAAATCTTACTACTTATTCCACTATTTTTGTAAAATAGCTGATTATAACTGCTGGCAAAGACATGAAGCCAACCTAGGCGTACTCTCCTATGTTGATACTGTATGACAATTTTTAGATTTATAAGCCACAGTGCCATAGAATTAATTGTGGGGAAGAAGACTGGATGCTTATGTCTTAAACTGTTCTAAGAAAAATAAATGTCAGGGAAAGAGAGTAAAAATCAGCTACATTGTTCAAAATCAATTGTAAAACAGAGTTTCAAATTATCCTCTTCTGAGAGCAAATTTTGTCACCAAAATTTGCATAAGATTTACCCAAGTGCAAGCATAATAAATATGTTCAGAGAATCATAATCAACAGGGACTGAAATTAGAAAATATCAATCAAAACGTATACCGGGAATGTTTTATTGCAATATATTCCTTTGGAAACTGAAAGATGGTCACATCCAGTAATTTATACACTATGTTTTAACAAATGTGTCCCTAAACAGATGAACAAATATGTATGAATATATTAATATCAATATATATATATAGATACACACATCTGATCACCAATATATCACAAAATCAGAGCATGGCTGAGGTTGGCAGGAACCTCTAGAGGTCATCTTGTGCACCTCCTCTGCTCAAGAAGGGCTACCTAGAACAGGTCCAAGACCACATCCAAATGGCTTCTGATTATGTCCAAGGGTGGAGATTCCCCAATCTCTGGGGACAACATACATGTGCCTGTAGTATATGTCTATGATTTTTTTACAAAATTGAAGCAAAGCAAAAATGGAGAACTCTGGCAAACACCAAACAAAAGATTATAATTTACTTTTAAGGGTAAAATGCTTGGTTATTTCTACTGGATATAGTTAATATACATATATAATGTCTTTGTTTTCTTTTGTCAGTAGGAGGTTGTTCCACCAAATGCTATTTAAATAATTCTGAGAGAGAAAAAATAATATTGAATTCAGACCATTTATTCTCACTCAGTATTTCAGTGTCTTTATGTATTGACAGTCCTGTCTTTTCAGGGCTGCATGTAATATTGTGTATTATCTGGTCTAGTCCTTTTTTTAACCAGGCACAAAGCCACTTTTGTAAACTTTTCTCTTTCTGAAGATAAATACTAAGACTGATTTACCCCTTTTCCTTTGTAATAATTCAAGGGCTACTATTTACTGTTTAATTAAAAATGGTTTTTGTTAATTTTCATAAGTTTATTTGGTATGAACTTGGAAGGTATATATGAGAACCTTTACTCATCCACTTACTGATCTAATTT
>NW_021940208.1:42701746-42706052 GCF_001715985.3 Manacus vitellinus | reverse complement strand
ACCATAGGCTCATAAAGGAGGTTAAGTCAAAAAGGACCTTTGGAGGTCATCTTTTCCAACTACCCACTCAAAACAGGGCCAGCTTCTAAATATCAGGTCTTATCAATCTTTTGTAAATGTTACTCTTGACACAACTATCAAGGGAGTAACTGAGAGTTTATTTATATCTATGAAGGAATTTCTGTTGACTTTCAATTAACCTGGAATAATTGATAAGAAATGCCTTTTGAGTTCCTTTGAAAATCAGCTTGTACTAGTTTTGAGTGATTGAGAATTTTATATAGGTGTAGTGGACTGAATTTGGCTGGACACCAGGTGCCCACCGAAGCTGCTCTATCATTCCTCCTCCTCAGCAGGATCGGGGGAGAAAAAATATAACAAAATATAACAAAAGGCTGGTGAGTTGAGTTAAGGACAGGGAAAGATCACTCACTGCTAACATCATGGGTAAAACAGACTCCCTTGGGGAAAATAAATTTGTTTGTTTACCAATCAAATCAGAGTAGTGTAATGAGGGAGAAAGCCAAATCTTTAAGTACCTTCCCTCCACCCTTCCCTTCTTCTTGGGTTCAACTTCACCTCTTTCCCTGCTGCAGCTCAGGGGGATGGGGGATGGGAGATTGCAGTCAATTCATCCTATGTTGTCTCTGCCACTCCTTCCTCCTCACAGTCTTTCCCTGCTCCATTGTGGGGTCCCACACACAGGAGACAGTCCTTCACAAATGTCTCCAACACAGGTCCTTCCAATGGGCTACAGTTCTTCAGGAACAACTCCAGCATGACTCCTTCTCATGAGGTGCAGTTCTTCAGGAACAAACTGCTCCCCCATGGGTTCCCCCAAAGGGTTACAGGTCCTGTCAGCAGCCTGCTACAGTATGGGCTTCCCATGGGGTCACAGCCTCCTTCAGGCATCCACCTGCTCGAGCATGGGCTCCTCTGCATGCTGCAGGTGGATCTCTGCTCCACCATGGACCTCTATGGGCTGCCGGGGGGCAGCCTACCTCACCATGTCTACAAACCTCATACAATACATAAATGTGTACTATGTATGATATACAAAGGGGCTATGGGACAACTATATTTCTTAGATTGTAATGCACCACTTTTGTAAGACCCAGTTCTACCTTCTCTGGAAATAGCTGTACCAGCACTCCAATAAAGTCAAATGAAACAGGCTTTTATTTCCAGCAGTCCCCTTTCTGCACTTTGACAAAAATGTCATTTATTTCAGAATTTGTTTAGACAACAGAAAATTGCCTTTCCTGTCTCACGAAGTTCCAGCAATAATTCTCTAAAATTCCCCGCTGAGCTAGATGTGTGAATTCACTTAAAGGTAATAGAGAAGAACAGACAGTTCTTAAATGTAGTTCACTTTATCCTAAAATACATTAGATAAGGTGATAACACCCTATTTCCCAATGAACAGAAAACATTCTTCTTTGTATTAACTACAAATGGAATCAAGGTGGACCATATCACAAAGCCTACATATACACTGAACTCACCTAAATTTTAGTGAAATAATTCTTATCTTAAGAATAAATTCCCCATTTTCTTATTTATTTCTTTTTGTGAAGATTCTCGGGATTGTGATAAAGGACGCTGCTGCTTTATAACACCGCCAAGTTCTTTGGATTCTCCACATTATAGCAGTGGTATTGACCCTTCTTCTTCAGTCTTTTTGTCTTCTTATTGACAGTAGCTTTAGTTTATCATGTTTTAGCCACATATTTTCACTTCTTAAAAAATTTATTTGAAGGATGATATCAAGTTATTCCAGTTTCGCTGTTCTTCAATGAGTTCCCCAAAAATGAGAAAAATTTGAATGTGCTATTTCTTCTCGTTCTGTGTAATATTTACAGTGATGTTCAACATGATGCCATTTTTTTATAATGTAAAAGATTTTTGACTGTTTTAACAATATAAATAACTTTGCTTGTGAACATGAAAACCTTAAGGAAATCTCTTATATTTATGGTTCTACTCATTGTTTAATTACTTTATTTATTTTTTATTTATTTAGTATCTATCAAGTCTGATAATATCTATTTACTAATAGATACTAATTTTCTTATTTAAAATAAGGAAAAAAACTCACAGAATTTTTTGTTTCTATAATCCTATATTTCTGAGTGACTATTATTTGAAAAAGAACAACTTTCAACCTAATGCAAGACCCTTCTGTTAGGTCGTAAAGAGCACAATGAACTGTCTCAAAACACTGTCAAAGAAGGAAATTCCCATAAAATAAGCCACCACAACAGATAAGCACAGACAGCAAGCAAGACGGCATTAATTCCAAGGCCTAAATGGAGGTGAAGTTTTGGAATTAGCACACCGAACAGAGTTGCACTATGCAGATTGTGGGAAAGCACAAACTGGCAACAACAGGAAGCCAGACCTGGTAAGGCAGATCTGGGTAACCTATCCTATACAAAAATTCCCACCTGCAGACTGTAAGCACACCGGACAAAACTCCTGCCATGGCAAGCTGTGGGAAAGGAAGCAAGTCCTTATACACATGCTAGCTGAAGTTGTGGGAACAGCATCTACCCCTGTGAATCCCCAGGACTTGGACTGTGTAAAAGTGGTACCCCAGAAGCATGACTTTGGGACCCCCCCCACTGAGCAGACCAGGGTGAAAAAGGACCATCAAGATGCTGCAGGGATCCACATGATAGTGATATATTTGCTTAATCTCACTCTCTCTCTCTCTCTCTCTTTCTCCCCCCTCCACGTCTTCTCTCTCTCTCTTCCTATTTCTTTCTCTCTCTCTATCTCACATTTATTTTTGAACAAAATCCATACTATTGACTTTGGCATGTGGTCTCATTTGTACCTTAATTTGAGCAGAGGCATCTTTCAATAATCAGCTCCTAACACCTTCTAAAATCTTAAGATTATGTCTTTTGGCCTACTGACAGAAAATTAGTTTGATTTGTGAGAGAAAGAAATACAATCAGCCTTAATGATGGAATCTCATTCTTTTGGGGATTACAGGTTGTAAAATGAACCAGTACACTGAATAACCTATTCTGACTATGACAATATAAACTAACAGTATGGTTAGTAACTTTTAAAAAATATCATAATAGAAATTAAGATAAACTATTTTATAAATACTTAAATAGCAAAAGTCAAACACAGAACAGCTTTTATTCCATTCTTCAGCTTTGGTAGTACTTTACTCCATTCTAATGCTTTGAATGTATTTTGTGTAGGAAGGTAAAATGCCTATTCTACTTATCAGCATTTGTACTTATATTTAATGTATGTCCTCAGATTATATATATATAAAATGTGTTGTGTATGGTTTGCCACTATTATTTGCCTTGATATATCTTATCTTGACATGATATTGCATGACTTGTTTATTTCAGAAATACCATAAAATATCTAGGCTGTCTTTCATCTAATTCTGAAATCCTTGTATAACATCATTCTGATGTACCTTCCTAAACATTTGGTGTGGTGGTGGTTTTATTATTCTTAGCTGTCTTATTAAGGAACCTCCTACAACAAATTAAGCATTTCAAACATCTACTGAATGGAACTCATGCTAATGCCAATACTGAAGCTTTTCTGCCTTTGAAGCACTATTTAAATAAAATACAAACAAAACTTTGAAACTCTTAAAAGGCATACCTGTGTGAGAAGCACTGTAGGATTATTTACTCTCATTTGTATTCGTATGTAATTTCAATCAGAGAATTAGCATAAGTTATAGTTCAAAAGTACTTTGAACATAAATTGTTGTGTCCATCATCAAATAGGTCATCCAAACAAATTAGCTCAACCATATGGTTATTCTACTAAAACTATGCGAATTACCTGAGCCTAAATCTTTATAAACAGAAGAAAATCTCTAAAGACAGTTGCCAAAAGATCTTAAGTGTTGGAACGTTGTAGTGCATTAACCCCAACAGGCAGCTAACACTAATGTTGCTTATCGACTGCCCCACAGTAAGATGCGTAGAGGACTGGAAGGGTAAAAGTGATAGTTATGTTAACTAACATGGCCTATTTTTTGTTGGTATTTGGCAATAGGGACAGAGCTTGAAGTGTATAGTGTTAGCAAAATTTCTTTACCATCGATGTCTTTGACGTGGAGAATAAAGTAGTTGAGGATGTCATCATCATCATGGCTAGGCTTCACGAACAAAGATTTGGGAAGAGCTCTACCCACATTTGCTACAAGCGCGCTGGTGACTAAAAAGGCCAATGTGAGATAGACAAGTCTGGTTGCAAAAGGCACAGCAGAAAGACTCCTTAGGTGGTATCAGCAAGACACGATTCTTTCTGCATT
>NW_021940208.1:42597257-42701156 GCF_001715985.3 Manacus vitellinus | reverse complement strand
ACCTGTTGTCTATCTCCCCATCAATCTTACCATCCGAGGAGATGAGGCTACCTAGGTAATTGAACTGCTGGACTGATTTGAGCTCTGATTGGCCAATGGTGATATGGGGATGATGGAAGACTTCCTGAGGTGCAGGTTGAAGTTGAGGATAATAATAATAGTACAAAGAAGAAGAAGAAGAACAACAACTACAGATGGGAAAAATATATCATGTGGTATAAGTGAAAACCAGCTGGTTTTTGAAAACAAAGAAACAAACAAACAAACAAAAAAAACCCCTGACACCCAAACCAAACCAAACAACAAAGCTGATACAGCAACTGTGGTCTAAAAGTAAACATAAAAAAATGTTGTGAAAACATATAATAAAGAAGAATAAATCATTAAATTTGTGTAGTGCCAATGATAACATTTTAATATAACCTTTTTTGAAGAATAACTGTAAAAATTTAACAGCAGCACACATGAGAATACTATGAAAAAGATTGCTGTTGTAAAAAGAGATAATTTTGAGAATAAGGGAAATCAAATCCCTGAGACAGAAATTTAAATATTTTAGAATTCTAATTGATCTTTGTAGATCAGTAGGGTCAAGATTCTTGATTGATTGATAAACTCTAAAAATTTTAGGATCGTAGAAAAAAATAATCTTTGCTAAGTAAGATAACGGTCCCTCATTGTTGCCATGGCAAACACTGGCAGTCACCATTATATCCTTCTGTATTGTAGCTAGAGTAGTCCTTTCAGGACCTGCATCTGAGACTTTTTTTGATGGAGTCTGCTGCCTGGTACATTTAGATAGTGCCACTGCAAGAGATATGGCTGATAAAGGCTAAAACCAGGAGGAAATGATTTCCTATCCCCAGCCATCAAGCTGAACAACTGTTTAGCTAGGAAGTGGTTTAGTTGAGAAAAAGCAAGTCAGATTTATCTGTAGTTTAGTGCTATATCAGGACAAGAAAGTCTCAGATTCTTGTCTGTGCACATGTTGTTTGCTTCTCAGGAAAACTACATCAAGAACATTTTATGCAGTGACCAGAACTCTGCGCTGTACCTTTTACAGGGCTAAGGCAAAAAGTTAACTGGTCTAATTTTAACCTGAATGTTTAAAGAATTTTTTAATCCTACTATGAAAACCAATTTAAATAAACAGATAAACCCATAAAAAATAAATCGATACAGTCTGGACAAAATTCTGCTAACATTGTTCAGTTTGTATATAAGGTACTCTGAAGTATTGGAAATATACTTTTTTTTCTGATTCTACAGTGCTGCTTGGTAAACAGAAATTTTGATTATAAATTAAATGCAGGTTGAGTCTCAAGAAAAATATAATTGAAAAATTATTATATCTTTTCTAGATTAGTTTAAGAATAATTGTGAGATTCTTTTATGATTCTGTACTTTAGGTAATTATTTATATCAGGGAAAATCAGTGCCAATACTCCAGTAAATATTCTTGATGTTATTTGGCAACCATCCATCCTGCTTTCATAGTGATGGAGTGCCAAAATTTTGATCCAGTGTCACTAGTGCTTCTTGTAGATTGAAGTATACTGTGGTATATTGAAAACTCACAGATACACTGTTTTTAAGCCACTGAAACAGCTGTGTTTTAAACTATCGAACCTCTATACCCACTATACTTTTCATGCGTACAGTAATGTCTATTGCTTTCTTTATAAATTAAAGATTCTTATCTCCCTCTGTGCTGTTTGAAGAAATTTAATTTTCCTTGAATTAAGATCAGGGACTTCACAGTAATATCTCATTTCCCTGCATTTGTTTGGTTGGTTGGGGTTTTTTTTCTGAATGAGAAGACTGAAATGACACATACAGTAACCTTAAAACAATTTATATTTAATTAAAATAGTTTAAATGTAAAGCACATAAGATCAAGGTTATACATTATAGCATCCTTTTTCTTCACAGTTATCTTATTTAGAAATTATATTTGAAAAATAAGTCAACGTGACAATTATGACATTAATTTGTTGATCATGACTAAGATCCAAATTGAAAAAAAAATACAATGTAGTCAGCTTTTGTTAATACATTATTTTTGTTAAGACATTAATTTTGTATTCTGTAACTCACTCAATTAGCAAAGGTTTATATGTTTAGGGGTTTACATGATTCACATTAATTTTATTGACATGTAGGACTTTGATGTGAAGAAGTGAGCTGGTTTATGTTATATAAATTTACAGGATCAGTAACTTTTTAATGCTATACAGAACAGCAGTCTAAACTAAGCTTTAAGATCTAATTCTTTATTTCTGTAGAGATGCCGAGGTTTAGGTGAATTAAATGACACCATCCCAATCAAAGTAGCAGGATGACTTTTTAATCACTAAAACTCCAGTGGTGGGGAGCTGTAGGGGTGGCTTCTGTGAGAAACTGTCAGAAGCTTCTCGCAGTCCAGTAGAGTCAATGCCAGTCAGCTCCAAGATGGACCCACTGCTGGCTAAGCCCATCAACAACAGTGTAAGTGCCTTTAGAATAACATATTTAAGAAGGAAAAATAAAGTTACTGTGTTAAACCAATTATGGACAGAGAAGAAAGGAGAAAGAATATATGAGAGAAACTCTGCAGACACCAAGGTCAATGAAGAAGAAAGAGGAGGAGCTGCTCCAGGTGCCAGAACAGAGATTACTCTGCATATTCAACTTGGTGAGGCAGGCTGTGCCCCCTGCAGCTCATGGAGGTCCTCGGAGGAGCAGAGATCCACCTGCAGCATGTGGAGGATTCCATGCCAGAGCAGCTGGATGCCTGAAGGAAGCTGTGAACCTGTGGAAAGCCCATGCAGGTTTGCTGGCAGGACTTGTGACCTCATGGAAGACCCACGTTGGAGCAGTTTGTGAAGAACTGTAGCCTGTGGGAAGAATTCCTGGTGGAGAAATTAATGGAGGACTGTCTCCTGTAGGCAGGACCCCATGCTGGGGCAGGGAAAGGAGTTCTCCTGAGGACGAAGGAGTGGCAGCAGTCACAGGTGATGAACTGACTGCAACCCCTATTCCCCATTCCCCTGTGCCATTCAGGGTGAAGAGATAGAGAACTGGTAATAAAGTTAAATCTGAGAAGCAGGGAGGGGTGGGAGGAAGGTGTTTGCAAATTTCGGTTTACGTCTCATTAGCCTACTCTGATTTTATTGGTAATAAATTAAACTCTTTTCCCCCAAATGAGTCTGTTTTGCCTGTGACAGTAATTGATGAGTGATCTGTCCCTGTTCTTATCTCGACCTATGAGCCTTTGATTATATTTTGGTTATATTTTCTCTTCCCCATCCAGCTCAAGGAGGAAGTGATAGAACAGCTTTGGTGGGCACCTGGTATCCAGCCAAGGTCAAACACAACAGTTGTCTTCCATTTCTCTTCTTGGACAGTCCATCCTGTAGTGAAATTCTCAAGATGTAGGATAAAATAAATTATTATTCTTGACAAGAACTTGTGATTTTTTTTTCCATTTTAGGAAAGCAACCCTCAGGATTTATAGGTCCTATTGAAATAAATCAATGAAATGATGCAGTAAAAGACTAGAGCATCTCCTAAATGCGGCACTACTTGACCACCCATATATCACCCTAATTTTCAATGAGATTTACAGTATGCAAAAAAAAATTCAAGTAAGAGTCAAAAGACAGTTGATCAATACCATCAATAGATATGGAAAAGTATGCCTAAGGACACAGAAATCTGAACTGGGAGAATAATTCCTAATACTTTGTTAATCAAATCTTTCACAAAAGTTAAAGAATTTGCCATGTAGATATTTGATCTGAGAAACAGATCAAATTCATGGAATAGCCTGAAATTATTTCTGAACAACTCATTGCAGATAATTTAAATTTGCAAGATGCTCCATAGTGCAGGTATGTTCCTTGATTTCTTAACTCAGCTAACAGTTTGGCTATAGCTGTATTGTGGTCTCAAAATTCTATTCATTGGGTTTGTATGCAGTTCTACAAACTCTTCCTATCTGTCTTTATTTACCCAACATCAACATTTACAGTCCTTTTTTGTGCTCTGTATTGCTAGTGAAGTTCCTTTGCTGAAATATTAAAAACAAATGAAACAAAAACCTTGCAAACATGGTTAGAATTAATTAATTTATTTTTAAAATGCACAATTTCACTCTTTCTGTTTGTACTTCTTTTTACTGAATGTATTTTATTTTATATGGTCGCATATAAATATAAAGCCATTCAGCTGCCTTTAAGCAACATAATAATAATTTCCTCTGAAATAAAATAAAATTTTGGTGTAATTACAAATAAGTATTCTCAAAAATCCATTTGTTTTAATAGAGCCTATCAGACATTTTTACTTGTCAGATAAGATGCCAGCTAATTTCTCTGTTTTTTAATTACATCCTACATATTGGCCTAGTGCCTAATCTGAGCTCTTTATGTTCTCTTTTCAGAATTAGCACATGCCAAACACTGATTGCTTCATAGTCACTTGTGTCTATCTTTTACTTCCTCTCAGATTTCAGAAAAGGGTCTGTATTTCAATGTCATCTGCAACACCAAGACATATCTATGTCTTTAAGCTTACTAGTTTTGTAGTATTTTGTAGTATTTTGACATGTTTATCATTAAAATTAAATATATCTATTATTAGCATTGTGTATAATTTAGAAATTCTAGAATGAAGAACTATGTGTGAGACTGATGGGGGGAAAAGGGAGAAGGATGAAGAGAAATTTTAGCCTTCACAGCAGTTGTCACACCCAGCTTTCCTGATACTGTTCACGCTCTTAGAGCAACAACTCAGCTGCCAACTCATGCCTTGATTTTACGCGTGCAATTTAAATAATTAAATATTTGAAAGGCTCTAGATAATCCCAGACAACAACATGGAACCTGTATTTTTTAAATCTAATTCGTAGGAGACCATTGCCTTTCTGGATGGGAAGGACTATTCCTCAAGTGCAGACACCTGTGTAAGGCAAATGAAATACAGTTTGTGTAAAAGATGCTCCATGTCTCTGAAAGCTGGGGACAAGAAAGAAATGGAGAGGAAATTCATCTCCCTAGTTAAATAAATAAATCAATAAATCATGGATTGTTGTCCTGGCTGCCTTTTTAAAGTTTTAACAGAAAAGAGGAGGCAGATTGATGGGTGAAACGTTATGAAGTAAAGAAGTCTCAGCTGTCCTGCCACTCCCTATTCACATCACAGTTGCCTTTTCCTTGGCTTCTGAGTTGAAGTATAAACAACCTTGTTTTAGTAATGAAATAGAAAATTAAATATATAGATCCAAACAAATTACCGTTCTGTTTTGTTGTACCAGCTACTGAAAGTGCATGAACATATATTTTTTGCAATGAAGCCATTTTGCGGTTTTGGTGGAATTAGTCATGTAAAATTAGATTTGCAGCATTCAGTAGTGAGAGTATCTACCAGAGTTGCGAGACATAGCTGATTGATCTATAAATTATACCCCTCCTTTCCACTGAAGGATGCTGTAATAGTGGTTTGAGGAAAGAAAACTTCCATGTAAGAACACTTTACAAATCTCTCATTAGTCAGACTGTAGGGCTGAGCTCATTGAAGAACTCAGAGGCCCTCTTCTTCCGTTATGCAAATCTCAGAGGATTTTTAGAAACTAGTCTGCATGAAGACTCAGTTTCTAAGCTGGCTTTGAACAGTTTTTTCTCAATCTTTTGGCTACATTGCATCTGTGTTAGCGGGAGCTGCTTAATCAGACCTTACCAGAGAGTTTAAAATTATATTTTCTGTGGAATTCCAATACTGGTCTATTGAAAAAATCCTAAATAAATATTATATCACCACAATGCCTATAGAGAGTAAGTGCAAGAACTAGCACAAAGACTGGTGCCCAAGATAGAGCAGAGCAGACTGTAGCATAAGGAACAAATCAATAGATATATCATAGGACGTACATTTTAAAATACCGTAACTTGTTATATAATTTAAAATCAACAACATAAAACTTCTGCTTCAAGCAGTTCCCAGAATAAAAGAATAAAAGAGAGACAATAAGAGAATTTTAGTGCAAATCCTGCAGTAATAATATCTGTTATGAATCAGGCTATGGATATTCATTTTGGTACATACTCTAATTATAATTTAGTGATGTGGTGAGTTTGTAAACATAATTTCATGATTGCAAATATAATTTTGTTATGTGATTTAGTTTATTGGAAATATAATTTAGTAATTTAGATATGTTCAGTAATTTATCCAGCATAAAATGTGCAATGATACAGGATTATAATGTCAGGAATTAAAAGAAACAGGAAAGAAGAACCTGCTGTTGATTAATGAATCCCAAATATTCATCTGTGAAAAAGCAGATTGGAAAAATAGCACACCTGTTGAACCTCTTGAATCTTCAGAAGTTGCTAAAAAATAATGATAAAAACATAAAAAAGGCATCTGAACACAGCTGTGTATGAATTTACAGTTGTATTTAAAATGCTTCTTTCATGGTGTTCTTATTCATTTGTTATGATACAATCCAGAGCCACAAAGTACCCAGCCGTGTTAAAATTTAACAAAGTTATAAGAAAACAATAGATTTTAAATTAACTGATGTTCTGAGCAATGAAAGCAATCAAACAAACAAACAAGGAATGAGAATTATTCTTAGAAAGAGCGAAGATCTAAAGTTTTGAAGGGATTCATGTTTCCTAAAAGGGATACAATGTCCTATCAGGCTTCCATTAAGAAGGAATAATTCAATGACATTACTCTATGCAAGGGAGAGGGTAAGTAAAATTTAATAAAAATATTATTGTTTTTTCTTCCGTTCACTTATTGAACTTAACAAAGGCAATAGTATCTAATTTACAAAGTTCAGTCACCTTTGCTATTGGATGATATTTATAGTCCCTTTCCATGCTTCCATTTCTGTGTCTTTACAAATGTCACTGATTCCCCCAGGGTTCAGATCATGCACTACATTTTATTGAAATCCTTCCTGGGTAGGAAATGACTGCTTGAATAGCCAAAATTCACAATTTCACATTCATAGCAGCTAAACATTCAATAATGTCAGTTTAAGGTGGGACTATGTCTTGAAACAGAAGTCACTCAAAATTGTTTGACAGACCAAAGCTTAGTGAATGAAAAAATAGCCCTGAGCAAGCAAAACAACCAACCAAAATAAAAAAAGCAACCAAAACAAAACCAACAAACAAAATGAAAAAAAAAAAAAAGATAGAAAGCCCAGGTATTCTAATAAACATTTTAAAAAGGTAAAACAACTGTATTTTGCAGTAATTTGATCACAGAATTGTTGGATTTTTTAATTTATTTTCAAACTACAACATTTAAAGATACCATATTCAGACATTTAAGATCTAAAGCCATGCAAGATATGGCAGTAGATATACATGATGTTTAAAGTACAGTAGGCTGCAATATAAGCAGTTGCTATGATCAATCATGTAGTTCTGTAGTCAAAGATAGCCTGTCTATGTATCTAACAAGAGTTTAATTAAGTTTCAAAATCAATACTTGTTTTTGATGAAGCTTGTAATATGAATTGGATGGCTTGATATTTTGGAAAGAATACGCATATTTTTTTTAAAATTTCATAATTTTCTTTATTAGTGGAACATTAGCCAACAATTCATTAGCAGCCAGAAAATTTTGTTTTGTGCTATTTGAATGTCTTTAATTCTGTTGGCATCAATTAATATATGGCCTGTTAGTAGCACTTTTAAATAAAGGATTTGGCTGTTACAGCTGTTATAAGCTTTTCTACCTTTTTGGTCAGTCCTACTACCCTGTAAGAATGACATTGCTTTGCGTTTTAGAAGAACTCAGAAGTCCATGGTGCATTTTTACTTGGTAGAAAAAAAAATGCTTTTCCACTGAGAGGTTTCTAAGATTGCTCAGGAAGTTAAGTGACAGGAATTTTCCTCTCCATTGGTTATAAAGGAAAGACATATGTGTCACTGCTGCATTTTCTGAAAGTAGAAGAATTAAAGTAAAAGTAACTGAATCCACCATCTGTGACAATTCTGTTTGGAATAACATTTCCATTTCAAAGGAAAAAAATCTTATCTTCTAATTAAAAACATTAAAAAGAAAAGAATTTGTGGTGCATTTACACTACTATGTTTTGGAGAATCAATAAAACTTTAAATGTTAGGCTCTTAATCACTTCTAATGGTTCTTTTCTCACTCCTTGTCTCTGTTTGGGACTCTGAAAGTCTAATTTTATTTTAATATGGTTACAAGAATAGTTTAGTTCAAGACTTGCAACAGAAGGGTAGTTATTAATATGATTATACCTACTTTAGTTTTCTCTACCCTCTGCAGTCCTCTCCACTCCTCTTGCAGGCTTTGGACCCTCAAACATTCCCACATGTTCTTATGCTACATCTCAGGGTATACAATGTAGGTACTCAGTTTTGTCCTCTAAGTACCATTCTGTTTACCTCTTACACCATTGCATGTTATTCCAGGCACTTAAAACTACACAAAAGAGAACGAAAGAAGTAATTATACTTAGGATCTGAGGATCTCCAGAAGGGCCCAAGAGGAGATCAAGAAATTTGCTTGTCTATGATTCAAAAGGAAATTAAAATAAATAATTGCTTTCAAATATTTACACTCTCTACCAAGTGATAGGACTTGCAAACAGCTGACTGTTTTCTTTGGCATCTCAAAAAAATTTATTCTTTTGATAATAAAACAGAAAGGGGATCAGAATACATCATTGTTTTAAACTATTCAAGCAGTTAATGAGGTAATAAAAGTAAGATTAGAGCAATACTCATTGGATATTCCAAAATGTTAGAAATACAGGGATGTTGCCCTTTAAACCTGCAGACCTTAGCTTGTAGGTTTTGGCTCCTGTGTATATAATAGACAAAATATGTTACATATTTATATAGCATAGTGTGTATGAACACTGTTTATGTACTCTCTCTCTCTAGAAAGAATATAACTGGCAATAGGAAGGTAGAAACCTTAACACGTTTGACAGCACTTCCCTCCTATATACTCATACTCACACTTAAAAACAGGGCTGGAAATAGCTCTGAGAGTACATTGCAAATATCCTACCCTGCAATTTTAAGATAGAGTTGGCTGCTAATAGCTAGAATTCTGTCTCCATCCATGTTCCTCTTGACCTCCTGCTCATTTGTTCTGTGAAGCAGGAAATGAGAAAAAAAGGGGATGAAGACTGGGTGCAAAGTCCATGGCAGTCCATGCCAGCTCTAACAACTATTGTTACTGCACAGAGGACTTGTTAGAAACTTTTTTGAACAGAGTGTGTTTAAATGGTTGCCTTGGATCGAATTTGTGAGAAAGAGTCATATTTCAGTTTCTATAGGATCCTCCTGAATACCTGATGACCTGTGGAATGGAACAGGAGAAGTTTATCAAGGCAATAGATACATAATTATTGAAATTCTTCTCCTTGATCAGACTTCCTATGTGAAGTATATGATCCAGCTGTCACACAAAAATACCTCTCTAGACCATTATTCCAAATACAGCTCATCCTATATAGTTGTTTCTGTGAAAATTGCCACTTACAGAACAGGCTTGCCTGCTCAGTGAGTTCTTGGTTTGTGTTAAGAGGTCTTGCCCATTTTTGTACAGGTGGCATGAGCTCTGCATGGGGATGATGCCTTCAGGAGAATTTAAGAACCAGTTCAGAGTGATATGGCACTGCTCCTTTTCCTTGTTCAAAAAGTAGGGAATGAAAGAAGTGCAAAAGCAGTACCACTCTAAAAACAGATTGAATAAAGAACTGGGCATCACCTAAAGGCAAAACCTGTGCTCTGAAGATTTGAAGATTCCTATAGTTGTGATAGATAATAATTGTGTTGGAAGAGTGACTTTCTGCCAGGTCTGAAAAAGAAGAGTTTTAGAAAGGACCAGAGGCCAGCTGGAATGTAAATATGAACAATTACAATTAACAGCATTTTAGAGGGAAGAATGGACTAACACAAGTCATGGAATCACACAATCAGAGAGTGCTTGAGGTTGGAAGGGACCTCTGGAGATAATCTAGTCCAACTTCCCAAAGCAGGGCCACCTACAGCCAGTTGTCCAGTTGTCCAGCTTCTGGATATCTCCAAGAAGGGGAGACTCCACAACCTCTCTGGGCAACCTGCACCAGTGCTCAGGCACCCTCACAGTGAAAAAATGTTTCCTGATGTTCAGAGGGAACCTCTTCTGTTTCAGTTTGTTCCCATTCCCACTGATCCTGTCACTAGGCATGAGAGATCAGTAGTGATCTCTCTCAGAGTGAGAGACACTTTGCAATCAGTACTGTTTAAAACCTTCATCAGCAGCTGGGATCTATGAATTCTCAGCAAGTTTGCAGATGAATCATGTCGTTGACACACCTGAAGGAAGAAATGCCATCCAGAGGGAACTGGATAAGCTTGAGAACTGGGCCTATGTGAACCTCGTGAGGTTCAAAAAGGCCAAATGCAAAGTCCTGCACCTGGGCTGGGGCAACCTCTTGAGAAGGAACACCAAAGTGATTGGGAGAGATTCAAAGCCTGGAGGGACTTATATGGAGCCTGAAGGAGTTAATAATTCACAGACTTTCATGTTATTCCCCAGTTTTATACCATGTTGAATGTACCCCCACATACATTTCTATGTTAATCCCCTTGGTTTGTATTGTTCAGGGCTTGTCTGGACTTGCCCTCACGTTCTTCCCACCAAAAGCTGTTTACTCCCTTACTCCCTTACTCTTTACTCCCTGGTTTCCCACTCATCTCTCACTGATTGGCTGATGGGTGCCGCAGTGCAGAGTGAGCTCCCATTGGTCCCCTTCCCTAGATACTCCTAAATTCCTCCCACCTTCTCCATGTTTCCCAATCCTGTTTCACCCTGAGGTGCCAATCCCATGCTCAGTTATCAGAGCTATCAGACCTCCCCTTACCCAAACCCAATATAAGTCCCTGCTCTCCTTCAATAAAGTGGCCATTGCACCCTGACCTTCTACTGTGTCAGAACCCTTTGTGCAGTGTTGCGTCCCTATTCCCTTTTCTCTCGGGCCATGGCAACCTCTGGTATCAATAGAGTCTGGGGGATGGAGGGGTTGAGAGCAGTCCTGTGGAGAAAGGCTTGAGGGTACTTGAGAATGAAAAGCTGGACATGAGCTGGTAATGTGCTCTTTCATCTCAAAAAAACAAGCGTATTCTGGGCTGCATCAAAAGAAGCATGGCCAGCAGGTCAGGGGATGTGATTCTCCCCTTCTACTCCTCTCTTGTGAGACCCCATCTGGAGTACTGCGTCCAGCACTGGAGCCTTCATTGCAAGAAAGACAGGGAACTGTCAGAGCAGGTCCAGAGGAGAGACACAAAAATTATCAGAAGATGGGAAATGTCTCCTATGAAGACTGAGTTGGGGTTGTTCTCAACTGGATCCTGGACAAGAGAAGTCTCTAGGAAGACCTTATTGTGGTCTTTCAATACTTAAAGGGGAATTATAAGAAAGATTGGGACAGAATTTTTAATGAGACTTGTAGCAATAAGACAAAGGGTAATGGTTTTAAACTAAAAGTGGATAGATTTAGAGTAAACATGGGGGTGAAGGTGAATTTCTTTACAATGAGGGTTGTGACTTACTAGAACAGTTTACCCAGAGAGATGGTAGATTCTGCCATCTCTGGAAACATCAAAGGTCGGGTTGGACAGGGCTCTGAGCAACCTGATCTAGTTGAAGATGTCCCTGCTCATTGCAGGGGGGTTGGACTAGATGACCTTTAAAATCCCTTCCAACCAAAACCATTCTATGATTCCATGATTTTTGCACCCTCCATTCAGGTATTTATACACATACATTGATCCCCTTGAGCTTTTTCTTGTCTAGGCTGAAGACTCTCAACTCCTTCAGACTTTATTCACTAGAGAGACACCCTATTCTCTTCATCATCTTTGTGGCTCTTTGCTGGACTCTCTCCAGTATGTCCATGTCTCTCTTGTACTGAGGATCTCAAACCTGGAAATATTTTTCCAGGTGTGCTCTCAGCAGTAGCTATCTGCTTAATACATGCAAGGTGACTTCACTGAGGAAACAGTTTTGGGCTTTGACAGAATTTTAGGGCTAGATAATTTAAAAAAAAAAAAAAAAAGAAAAGAAAAAAAGACTTGGGTTGTTACAATTCTCCTAGTGACACATGAGATCTCTGGAAAAACCATTTCCAGTATGTGCAGTGCCTCTGGTGTTAAACATCTGAAAGAGTGGTATCTGCTGAGAAAAATATTATGAATTAATGGGCAAAGAGGAAACAAAACCACAAAGGAATCGATTTGGCATGGGAACTTAAAAAGCGTGAAAGAATTCACAGAGAAACCTGCCCAAGCAGCTGCATGCTCCTCAGCTGTTAAAGGTTGAGTGCCACTTTCCTAAATGAAACTCAAGAATTATCTCCTTTGAATGGCCTCACTTATCATCAATTTCAGTTAGTACAAAAAGTCTGTAACCTCATCAAAATGTGATACTGGTATTAATGGACAAATACAGTACTCCAGATGATTGATTTTTCAAATACCCTCTACTCTTCTCAAAGACAAACCGGTAATATGACATTCAGAGATGCAGACCAGCTGATTAGTTTACTGGCCTATTAGTTAGAAATTAGATTAAATTATTATTTTCAAAGTATTGCACTTGCTACTAAATGGTAGGTCTAGTAAAATATCTTGAGTTCTTGAATACTGCAACAATTTGTGGATTCTACCTGAAAATCCAAGAGGAGAGAGAAAAAAGATGCAAATTATTTCTTCTCTTTCTCTTCTACGTTTTAAAACATTAACTCATCACGCATAAATAAATATTCATCAAAAAATGGATTTTATATATCACTTTATATGTTTTCAATATCTCTGACAAGTGGCAGCTATTAATATATTACATGTGCAACAATATTCCCATTAAATTCAGAAAACATTTTATTTCTACTTAAAAAAAAAATCTGAACAAAAAATCAGACAGGATGTGCTCGAAGTCTGGAGCAGCTGAGCTACATGATGCAAAGCTGTCATTTCCTACACTTCTACCATTCACATTTCAAGTGATCTGTGAAGTATTGTCAGTATGCTGAGGCTACTGTTCTAAGCAAATGACATTGATTCAGCTTCAAGGATGACATGAAAACATCCAGATGGCATGCATGCTTTACATTATAAACATCAGATAAATTATAACCTAGATATTCAGAAAGGTGGTCACAGTATCTATTTTATCAGTAAATATGAAAAAATAGATTGGTAATGGGTTTTCAAAATAGCAATATGCCTTGTTTTTCTGAGAGACAGGGATATGTACCATAGGCAAGACTTGAAATCTATCCAGGTTCAGCTGAAATTATTATTGCCCCTTTCCTAATCTAATATTATTGAAATTAAATAAGAAGGAATTGGGAGGGTTTTTTTTAATCAGCTGTCATACACATCTCCTGAAGAAAGATCCTGTGTAATGAATGAACAATGAAGTAATGTAAGTAATTTAGAAAGAAATTCTCTGAGGAGGAATTTTCTTATCATCTACAATTCATGTTAGTAAAAGGGGTGTATTATCTCACACTACCAACCTATCCAGTAATTACATTCAAAGGACATTGAAGACTTGTTCTGTGCAAAAGTCAGAACTTGTAAGTTCACTTGCAAAACCTGACATTTTGGAAAAGGCAGGGGAAGCAAGCTAAAAAAAAAGCTCATAAAGAAACTGATGCTTAAGAATAATCTCCCATAGTAGGAAAATAACACTTGATGGTAGGAACTGAGGAAAATTAGTCATAAACCATAGATCTTGAGCTGTGAGAACTGCAGAGATGTAAAAAGCTAATTATGTTTCAAGGTATATTGAAAATCAACATACCAGTGAAAGTGATATTTTAATGCTAAATTTTGTTTATTGCACACTGCAGTCAGTGACAGTATAACCCATGCATTTTTTAGCTGAATATCTTCCTATGGCAAGATTATTTAGACTTAAATGGAACACTTACAAATATTCTTCTGCAAATTCTATTTTATATAATTGTCATTAAAATGATGAAAAGCATTTTGTTTCCAAAGACTACACAGTAATTAAAGATTAGTTTAAATGCAGAAATAATAGTATATTACAGTTGACAGACAGAAGAGCTTTTATAGTTCAATTTTCCATCAATCTTGTAAAATGGAACAATTTCCTACTTTTGACAAACATTTGACTAAGGAGATTACTGTAACTACTTTTAAGTGCACAGTTGATGTTCAAATAAATTATTTATTTCCTCAAATATTCCATGCACGTTGAAGAAATATTTGTTATGCATAGCATTAGGAAGACAGTTTAAAAATTTTACTCATTTTGGATAAGTAGATTAATAGAAGAAAACTTGATGGGATCATTTGTGTCTATATGGAGCATAATCCAAAGGATGTTCTGTCAAAAGAGTTCTTACCCTTCCTGATTCAACATATAAAAAAATTTCTGATGAGAAACACTTGAGAGGAGAATGATAGAATCATAGAATTATTAAGGTTGGAAAAAACACTAAGATAGTTGAGTCCAGCCATTAGTCTCCCACTGCCATGTTCACCACTAAACCATGTCCCCAATTGACAACAGAACTAGATAGTAGTATTCCAAACCTGAAACCTTCCCTCCTCTCTTCCCACCACCCTTCTGCCTGCCCCACCCTGAATATACATATATGTTGGATTTGGATAGCAAGCTTTGGAGATGCTCATTCATTAATCACTGTGTATGATCAGTCACTTAAAGCTGAAGAAATCTAAATGACAAAAAAGACATAGGGGCATGTTGCAGTGATGATCTTGTTTCCTTCTACAACACGGGGAATGAATCCATCATTGAATGGATTGGATGTGGACAGAAGTACTTATCTACCTGTTCCTTGTGTTGCCTAAAAAAATCAGAAAAAAAAGACTCTCCAAGCAATATTAGGTAAGATAGAGAGCAAGCCTTTAATGAAGACCTTCTGGTATAAGAAGTACAAAGGCGTGTGCCCGTGTCCAGGGGTTCCACAATTTATGGTTTAATCCAAGAACTATCTGCCCCCCAGATGCTCCCCAGATCTGGCCCCCTGGCATGCCTCCCCAGAAATTGAGTTGGAGGTCCTAAGACCCCTTTCTTCCTCATCTTCCTCTTCTGCACAGCATGTACTGTCTTTGGAGCTTCTCCAAGGTTCCGGGCTTGAAGGTTGCTTTGACTGTGATGGTATCTTGTTGTTCAGGCCTGGGGTGCATGTGTTCTTAAACAAGATGTATTTACTATAGTCCTGCCTTGAAAGGAGCCTAAACAAGCCTAAAGAATTTAGAAAATTTGATATGAAGTGGGGAATAGAGCTTGATAAGTGTTAACTAATATTCTAAAGTGTGACAGACTATACAGCTATACTAAAAATCCATATTTACAACATAGCTATTTTAAAATCTATGAAAAGCTAAAAATCCTAAAAATTCTTAGGCATCACTTGGATGCAGATTATATTTAGGCAACTAAACCAGATGTTCAATAACTGTTCTCTGAATTTAATCCTCTTCTTCCCAATATCCATCACGATATTTTGTTAAATATGGCCAAAGAACAGATTACAAAAGTGTTTGGACATCAAGGACAAATAAGGCTTTCCTTGGTTTTCCTTTTCCTTGGAGTGACATTAGCTGATAAAAATGAGTTGTTTAAACAAATTCATAATTTTTGCATTTTTTTAGTAATACCCCAGATTTTTTCTGCTCCAGGGATTGAAAACTGCATTTACTAAGTGTTCAGATCAAACTGTTTTACTAGGAGGAAGAGATTTTTGTACCTGTGGCTATAATCCATGGAATTGCTTATCATAAAACTGTAATTAAGGATTATAAATGCATCAGCATTTTTCAACTGAAGAATGAAGGAATCTCATGGGTGGAAGGAAGCACACTTTTTTTTTTTTTGACTCAGGGAAAGTAAATCATGGTAGTATACCATTAATACAGTATCTTCTATTTAGAAGAATAATGAATACTATTTTTAACTGTAGTAGAATATAGCTATATCATGGTAACATATTTAAAAGAAAATAAGTCCAAATATTCATGAAATACATTAAATGTCTGGAAATATTGAGTAGTAATAATTTATTCACTGTAAAGATAACTAATGAATTTTACTGGATATTTTTGTATACAGAAATTGCAATGGTACCATGTAAACTCTGCAGTGGAATTATACAACACATGCAATTACCACTTGAGATAAATCTTGATAAACTGACGGTAAAAAGAAACATAGTGAAGCTAGCTGCAGTATCTCATTTGCAAATTATTATGCAGTAACTACTCTCAAGTAGCACTGCTGGAGTTCCCAGTCTTTCGATGTTTCAATTTTATGTCCTTTTCAGGATTTAATACTTCATCACACATGATACAAAACACTTCTTTAAAAACAAACAAACAAACGAACAAACTAAACAGAAAACAACAAAATTTTCTAGACCAAAATTACAAAATAAATACTATTTCTAAGATAGTTTTTGCCGCAGTCCGAAGAGGGGATTGGACATGAGGAAGGGTGCAAGTAGAAGCCTCTATTCACGTGTGCACACTGTCTTTTGTCAGCTCGGGAGGGGAAAGGGCCAGAATATAGGGCGGAGCATGAGACAGACAAGCAGGGGGACAAACCAGGATAGGGACACGGGCAAAAGGGGGAGGAGCGGGGGAAGCAGGGAGCAGGCAGCAGGCAAACTCAGGGCAAACCTGGGCATGTCCAGGCTGTGCACTGTGTAGTGTGAATACAATGAAACCACATAATAACAGTAAAGTCCATATGATAACTGTAAGGTCCATATAATAAAGTCCTGCCAATTGCTGTATGCTTTTCTCCACGTCTGGAACTGTTCCCATCCTGAATCTTGCTCCTTCACAAGTTTTTATTATTATGATGACTCACGTAGCTTCTCTCTGCCCTTTACTTACTGGACTGAGTTTTGATGAATATCTTGCAACTGTCCTCACTTTGTCTTTTCCACTCAGCAGGCCTCATTTCCTTAGTCCTACAGTCGGTAAGAATTTCTTGTTAGATAACAAGTTTCAATTTAATTATAAAACAATTCAGCTGAAGTTTCTGAATCTGCTAAATTCAGATGATTTTTATTTTAACTATATTTTAAAATTATATTTTGAGAGTTCTTTTTGAAATATATAAAGCACAGTTAGGTGAAGAGTTGGAAACTGGAAGTTGGTGAACATTGCCCTGATTTTCAAGAAGGGCAGGAAGGAGGACCCAGGAAACTACAGGCCTGTCAGTCTCACTTCAGTGCTTGGTAAAGTTATGGAGAAGATTATTCTGGGAAGTATTGAAAAACACCTGAAAGACAATGCAGTCATTGGTCACAAATGGGTCACAACCAGCAATGCTTCATGAGTGGGAAGTCCTGCCTTTCCAAACTGATTTCCTTCTATGACAAGGTAACCCACCTAGCTGATCAAGGGAAGCCAGTGGATGCAATGGTTTTGGATTTCAGTAGAGCTTTTGATACTGTCTCTCACAGGATCCTTCTGGACAAAATATCCAGCACAGCTGGATAAACACATCATGTGGTGGGTGAGCAATTGGCTCATGAGTCAAGAACAGAAGGTAATAGTGAATGGGGGAACATCAGACTGGTGACCTGTCACAAGTGCAGTTCCACAGGACTTCATCTGTGCTCTTCAACATCTTCATAAATGACTTGGACACAGGACTGGAAGGGATACTAAGCTGGTTTGCCGATGATACAAAAGTGGGAGGAGCTGTTGATTTTCTCAAAGGCAGAGAAGCCCTCCAGAGAAACCTCAGCAAATTAGAGGACTGGGCAATCACCAACTGTATGTAGTTCAAGGGAAACCATATGAGTTTCAAGGGAAAGTGCCAGATCCTGCAACTGGGATGAGGCAACCCCAGATGTTCCTACTGACTGGGAATGAGATGCTGGAAAGCAGTGCCACAGAAAGAGATCTGGGGGCCCTGGTCAATGTCAAGTTGAATCTGAGTCAGCAGTGCTCTGGCAGCCAGGAGGGTCAACAATGTCCTGGGGGCTGTCCCTCTCTGCTCTGCACTGGTGTGGCCTCACCTTAAATACTGTGTGCAGTTTTGGGCTCTGCAATATAATAAAGATATTAAGCTCTTAGAGAGTGTCCAAGGGAGGGCAACAAAGATGGGGAAAAGCCTTGAGGGGAAGCTGTGTGAGGAGGAGCTGAGGCTGCTTGGTCTGTTCATCCTGGAGGAGACTGAGGGGAGACCTCATTGCAGTCTGCAACTTCCTTGTGAGGGGAAGAGGAGGAACAGGCACTGATCTCTTCTCTGTGGTGACCAGTGACAGGACCAAGGGAATGGCCTGAAGTTGTGTCAAGGGAGGTTTAGGCTAATATTAGAAAAAGAATTTTTGCCCAGAGGGCAGTTAGATACTGGAACAGTCTCCCCAGGGAAGTGGTCGCAGCACTAAGTCTGACAGAGTTCAAGACGCATTTGGATGATACTCTCAGGCACATGGTGTGAGTCTTGGGGATGATCCTGTGCAGGGCTAAGAGTTGGACTCAATGATCCTTATGGGTCTCTTACAACTCAACATATTCTGTGATTCCGTAATATTTGAGATTCAATATTGCACTACAGAGCATATGTAGATGGTATTTCTAATTATGTTATAATTATATGACATATAAATATTAATATGGATGCATATATTAACATTTCTAATTAGATTACAAGATTTGAGTCCATTGTTGACCATACTAAGAGAGTCTATTGCACAGTATATTTGTACCAGAATTAATTTCAGCTTGACAATCTCTACTGAAGTAAGGAGAGAGAGGGTAAATGAAGGGAAATTAGTTTTGATATTAAATAGGGTGAGAACTCTGGGGCTTTGCCTTTTTATTTTCTTTTCCTTATTTCCGCAAACAGGACTAAGTCTTTTATTCAACTTCAAAAATAAAATTATATTCCCCTCTATTTCCCTATTTATGGTACTAATACGGAATTTATTTAGACCCATTTTAAGTTGCAGAGCTCAGAATTAAGGAAGGATTCAACATTTGTGAAGTTTAAACACAATTTGACCATGATTACAGTCATAGCTTTGAGTAGTCATTTTCTTTATTTCCCTCAGAATCACAGGAGAATGATAACTTTGCTATTTGTATTACAGAAATTTTGATGGTGCTTTTTACAGTATCTTTAAAATTAGTGCTTTGATAGGGGAGAAATGCCACGACCCGCAGGGAAAAAGGAAATGGGGTCGAGCACTGCAAAGAAGGGTTCTTTACACAATGGAGGTCGAGGTGCAATGCCAAAGTTTATTGAGGGAACAACAACTTATATAGGGTAGGTTTGAGGGTGGAGTTTGGGCTAGGGAGGAGCAAGAGACTGACAACTTGGGGATAAAGGTGATTGGATAACTGGGTAAAGAGGGGCGTAGTTAGGGTGTAACTAAGGGAATGGACCAATGACAGCTACCTCTTCACTGCACCAAATACTGACCAATGGCAGGCAGAGGAGCGGGAAAACAGGGAAAAGGCGGGAAAACTGTGAGGGGAAGAAGGAGACAATATGGAAGGTGATTTTAAAAAATAACAACTGGGGGTATACAGAAACATACAACAATATAACAATAAACTGGAGAGAACTGGGGTGAAACTGTCACATTCATGGGGTGTCACATCCGGTATAAATGAGTCAAGTCCAACATATAAGTGTCCATTTATGGGTTGTAGATTTTCCTTCAGGCTTCGTATCTTTGCCATTCATCTTCATCCCTTCCAACAGAGAAAGATATTCTGTGCAATTCAATCTAGTTGTATGAAACATACAACATTTTACACAAAGAATTCCAGAGCACGTATTGAATAAAACACAGTGCAAAGCCTTTCTGGAACTATCTTTTCTTGAGAGAAGAAGAAATTTTTTTAATGTTCTTACTGTTCATACCCCAAAAATCTGACTTCAGAAGACAGTGGGTAAAGCGTAGTGGTTTTGATAACAACTTTGAAAAGAAATGATTTTGGGTCAGATTTACTTTGAGCTTTTCAGTTTTCACCAACACAAAACCTACATATAGACAAAAATAACAGTGTTGCATTCCACTTCAGTCATCAGTCTAAACAGTAGGATTTACACTTCTATACCAGCAGTGGATACTTTTGAGTTTGATTAACTTCCTGGGAGTTTGTGTAGAGCTAGTGTATTAAAGATTCATATTTAAAGGCCTAAACTGTTCTGTCTAGGCTATTTCTTTTCATGTACCATATTGCCTGAGGTGTGATAACCAGAAATTCCTGACCTAGCTTGTCCTCCATGTAAACAGTTGCCAGGCTACTTGATTTAGAAATACTGGATTCAGGAATTTTATTTTTTTTTACCACCTCCTTGGTCTGCTGCAGCTCATATCTGTAAATCTCATGGTCTCATTATAAACCCTGTGCAGCTTTAGAGAGACTGGATGAAATACATTAACGTGATTGCTATTTTCTTGTGAGCATACATTTAGAAAGGCAGGTTAATCCACTCTTCGGCAAATGTATGGGTAATCTCATTTATGTCAGAGGTATAAGGGATTAGAATCCTTTGTAATGTATTATTTTAATTAAAAAGAAATAATCAGTCATATATCATGTTAGATGAAGCCTAACAATTGTATTAGAAACTCCCAACCAGCCTTTATTATGCAAAGGGTGAAATGCAGTGTCTTCAATAATGAATTCTACGTGCATATTGGGATGATCCAAATGTTGATGAATTTGTTTAGGTATAGTTATTTCCCAAATAAATATAATTAAAAAAAATTAAAGAAGTATCTTTGTGTGGTAACTAGAGATGCATTTCATAGTTTTCATTCTTCAAGAGCAATGAAAAACCAAACATATGCTTTTACATTATTTGAATATTGAAATCCAAATAATGAACTTCATTAAAAGTACAGTTTCCCATCACAACTACAATGCATTGCTAGCAGTTTTCATTACACTTGTTTGAATTAATTATAAACAATAATAAATTTTCTGGTGAATCTAATCTGTTATCATGAATATGGAATGTTTGATGGCAAATTTACCTGAAAAAAAAAATAAAATGGAATGGATTGGAATGGATTGGAATGGAATGGAATAGAATAGAATAGAATAGAATAGAATAGAATAGAATAGAATAGAATAGAATAGAATAGAATAGAATAGAATAGAATATTTCGATTGAAAGGAATCTACAATGATCATCTAATCCAATTGTCTGAACATTTCAGAAGTGACCAAAACTGAAAGCATATTATTAAAAGCATTGTCCAAATGTCTGCTTAAACAGACAGGTTTGGAGCATCTACTACCCCTCTAAGAAGTCTGTTCCAGTGTTTTACCACCCTCCTGGTAAAGAAATGCTTCCTAATATCTGATTTGAGCCTCCACTGGTACAGCTTTTCCCAGCTTCCCTATTACTGGATCCCAGGGAGAAGAAATCAGCACCTCTAATTCCACTTATACTCCTCTGCATCCTTTTCTCCAAACTAGATAAAGCCAGAGTCCTCAGCCACTCCTCACAGGACATGCCTTCCAGCCCTTTCACCAGCTTTGTTGTCTTCCTCTGGACGTATTCAAGTACTGTAAATGCATCCAGAGGAGTACTATTTATGAGTTTTACAGTTTAAGTAAAATTTAAGTGGTTTCATGGATATATTTAAAATCATTGCTTAAAAAATATTTCTTGCCGGTAGCATCTAAGCACTTTTAGCAGGTCAGATAAACCAAAACAAATGTTTGTGGTATGCTCCCTCATTCTGGGGCAAAAACCTTGTTCCAAACTACATTCTTGTTGGATCTATTTTGTCCTTAACTAAAAAACGTTCAATCAGAAAAAAAAATTTTCTTATTTTAAAGCAAGTGTTAGTGCAATAATTTCTTCCTCATCCAGTGAAGAAGTTAAAACCTTTTCCCCCCCTAAATTCATTTCTAATGCAATAATAATGTGAGTTTTTAAGTTGTAAAATCCATGTTCATTGCTTTTCATGCAGCTTGCTTTCCCCTCTATAGACATTAGAATTGAAAGCAATTTCAAAAAGACTTTAGATGAGAAACTTATGGATTTCTCTTGCCCCTTCATTTCCTATTTGAATTTTCTATTATACGTTAGCTTTTTAAAAAATGAATAAGATCTAGGAGTTGATCTCTTCTAGACTCTCTTCCTTTTGAAAACAAGGCTACTAATTTATGAACTTCAATAAGAACAAAAAATTGTTACCATTCTACCTCTTTACTTAGACCTTGAGACGAGAATTGAAATAGCTATAGAACTTGTAAGAAATCCTAGGATCTGTCAGTCAATTTCTCTCTCCTTGTGGAATCTTATACTAAAAAGCCCCCAAATTATTTGGGATCCTTTATTTTAAGCCTGATAGGAAGAGTCTTAATACTGCCTCAGCTAGCTAAAATGCTGCAATTAGCAACACAAATGGTTTCCTAAATTCTGTTGATATCACTGCTGTGCTTGTCCTCATTTATAATTGGTTTTATGGTTCAGATAGGAAATACTTTGATGTTTTCACAAGTGGGAAAAATTTATGTACCTTTTTGTGCCTATCTCAACAGAAGGTAAACAATTTTAATAGCTTCTGGGATTGCTAATTAGAGCTAATTGTGCCTTGATTGACCTATCTTGACAGCAAGTGCCTTACAAAACTTGCTTTCTTCACAAAGTGAGGATTTGTTTGCATGAGTAACTTGTACACACTGAACGTCAGAGATAGTTGTTTGGCTGTGATCATCTGAATTTGTTAATTTATATTCCATAACTTCTTATCCACTTATAAAACAATGACAAAAACTCAGGCTCATCGCTTGTGCACTGAAACATGTAGTTTCTTATTCTGTTGTTGTCTACAAAACCCAGAAACTAGCAAAGACAAAGTCTCTAGTGAATAAAAAATCTGAATACTGTGGATAAACTGTTCTCTGTACAAATACAGAAAAAAAAATCGGAAGGGAACTATGAATTCCCACAATCTTAAGGGTAATATAAGTGTTTCATACAAATTAACGAGATGTAATGATGGATTTTTCCAGATCAATAGAAAACCTCTATCTCATTTTTCCTAAAAAATTTGTTGTATTTCTGTAAAAACCCCAAGCTGTTTAGTGCTGAAAGTTTTTCATAAGAAATGCATATCACCATATAGAATTCTGAACTTCTTGAGTATTTTTTTAAACCTTCATATTTTTTCTTTTGACATGTTGGTTGTTGTAACTAAAGGTGGTCTACCCAGCAGTACCATCCAGAGAAATGAGGCTTGACTGCACTTGCCTATCTTGAACTTACTTGGCTCACTCAGTATCCAGTATGATCTGGATACCAAAGACAATTTTTTTTTCATAACACACTTGGTCAGCAACCTAGAGAGTGAGATAAACTGCAGATGTAAGTACTACTTGGTCCCTGGGATGGAGAAAGTCTAAGAGATTGGCCCAGTGTTATGAGAATACAAACCCATTGGTGGTTTAGCTGACAGTAAGAAATTAATAATTAAAACAATAGGCCCCATGGGAGACATAATACACATTATTCAGTCCAGAAGTTGTGAACAAATTGAAACTCAACAAGAAGGACTTCTACCACGTAAGGGCTGAGCTTTAGCCACAGATCAATTGGAGTTGATACTTTGTTCCACTAGGTCATTGTTTTTGAACTGGTTTCAGATGGACAGATGCAACTGAAAATGTGATTTGTAGGATGGGTATGGGGTAGGTTGATCCTAGCTAGATGCTAGGTGACCACCAAAGCCTCTATCAATCTCCCTTTTCAGCCAGACAGGGGAGAGGAAATATAAAGAAAGATCCATGGATTGGGATCAGGACAGGGAGAGGTCACTCACCAATTACCATCATGGGTAAAACAGACTTGACTGGGAAAATTAAATGTTTACTATCAATCAAATAAGATTAGGACAATAAAAAAATTCAAACTAAATCCTAAAGCACGTTCCCCTCACACACCTCCCTTCTTCCTGGATTCAACTGTACTCTCAAATTCTCATCCCAAGCAGTACAGGGGGTCAGGGAGGGGGGATTGAAGTCAGTTCATCACATATTGTCTCTGCTCCTTCCTTCCTTCTCGCTCTTCCCCTGCTCCAGCACAGGGCCCTTTTCATGAGAGACAGTCTTCCATGGGCTTCTCCAACATGAGTCCTTCCCACAGGCTACAGTTCTTCATGAGCTGCTTAGGCATGGGTCCCTTCCTGCTGGTTGCAGACCTTCAGAAACATGCTACTCCAGTGTGGTTCCCTTATGGGGTTATAAGTTCTGCTAGGAGCCTGCTCCAGCGCAGGTTTCACACAGGGTCACAGCCATCTATCTGCTCTGGTGCGGGGTCCTCCACAGGCTGCAGGGGATTGTCTGCTCCACTGTGGCTGCAGGACAGTAGCCTGCCTCACCATGGTCTACCCCATGGTCTTCAGGGGAATATCAGCTTCAGCGCCCAGAGCACCTCCTCCCCCTCCTTCTTCTCTGACCTTGGGACCTGTGGAGTTGTTTCTTTCACATATTCTCACTCTTGTCTCCAGCTGCAGTTGCTGTTCTGCAGTAACTTTGTCTGTCTCTTAAATGGGTTACCGGAGAGGCACCACCACTGTTGCTGATGGGTCATATTTGGCCAGTGATGGGTCTGTCTTGGAGCAGGCTGGCGTTGGCTCTGTTGGACAGAGGGGAAGCTGCAGCTACTCTGCCACCAAAACTTTGCTGCACAAATGCAATAGTATAACAGTTGGATAACAGTCACTGTTCTACAAGCACAACAGTGATCACTTTATACCTGCTATACCCATCCTACCAAGGAAACAAACAAGACTGTGCCCCTGAATGGTGTGGTCTAGAAGATCCTTGACCCAATATTCCCATGACAAACTCTCATAAACTGTGTTAAAACCTGATAACAGGTCATTCAAATAGAAAATGTACAGATTTTGAGAAATTACTAAAAATTAGTTAATAACTTCTAGAATCTACTGACTTTCCCCAACAAATGAATGTATTGGATACAGTATTTCTAGAAAGCCTCTAAAACTATATGGTTTTAAATTAATGAAAATCTGAAAGTTAAAAACAACAAATAGAAATCCCAACAATCCGTAAGGTGTCCTAAAACAGTTTAACTGTTGATCCTGTGGTCTTTAAAGTCACTGGAGAAGTAGACTCCCAGACAAGTAAATAAATAACAAAGGAAATATGAAAGTAATGGGCAAAGTGTATTTGTATTTAGAAAGAAGATGAGGATACAAAAATCAGGAGGAAAAATATGTTCTGTAATTTTCCACTATTTGGAAGTATGGTTTCATGATAAGGAGAAAAAAAAGTGAAGACTAAAAATTTTTAAAATTAAAAGCCTTGTAGTTTTAATAATTTTCTTCAAAAAGGTAAATTTTATATAAATTATACTAAACTTTTACTTGACTTCATTTGTATTCTGTTTTTACTAAAACCATTTTTAAACCAGAAAAAAATATATAAAACTTACAGGCAGATGGGGAAAATTTAGAATCCTGTTCCTTGAAAAGACAATTATTGCTTGATATTATTGTGTGTGTCATTTAGGAAAACTTGATTTCTTTAATCTATTAACTGACAAAAAATTGGTATTTAAAAATTTTTATAAGTGCACTCACTTGAGAATATGCATATGGTTTTAAAAAAATTTAGATGCAGTTTATGTGCAGAATTTTGTGTTGACAAAGAATAATCTTCCTCTTTAAAAGATTTGGATTACTAAAACCACCTTTTTGAGAAAAAGTGTGGTGGGTCTGCCCACTGTACGCTAATATGCAAAGAAATTATATACTTACAGAGCTTTTGACTCCTTTTGGTTGATAAAAGGTATCCAGAATTTAGAAAATTATGTGCCTCCTGCGTGCAAGAAAGAATTGATTTGACTTCATCTCTGTGTGAGGTCAGTTATATCCTGAGCCTCCCAGAAAATGCTTACAAGCCCCAGAAGCATGCATCTTTATGTAACCTAATGTAGAGGATGAATTGCAGAAAGAAGAGCTTTGAAGTAGTTTAGATATAAATTATAAAAATATTCTATTGTCTCAATATGGCCTTATACAGAAACATCTAAAATTAGAGTGAATTCTGTAATACTTCTAATTGTGAGTTGTGGTATTCTTGTCTATTAGGTACAATTTTATTAGAATTCAATCTTATGTGATGAATAAGTCAAATATAGGAAATGTTTCCAGTTTTTAAGCAATTGTGAGTTTGAAAAACAGTTCTATTTATTTGACTGATGACTGAAAAAGAGAACTTCCATATATTATTATTTGTAAATTTTGCAAGTATGTTAACCCTTCTGAAATTTCATATGTAAGAAACATTCTTTTCCTGTTCTAGGGGGAGAGAAAAACCTATGCAAATCTTTGCCAGGGTTCTTCCGCTACAGCATTTTCTCCAGAAAAATTAGCTAAAAATTATATGAACTATTATCAGTTCTAGAAACTTAAGAACTATGTAGCAGAGAAACTACAAATAACGTTGTCTTGATGCTTTGAGGGGAGAGCAAAAATAAACCTACAGGACACAACTGGACAATCCTGAAACCTTAATAAATTTTAATAATTGTTACATTATCCTAGTAATCTTAGAGGCATCACTAGAGGTACTATAGCCCATGCCAAAATTAAAAACCTGGATTTGTATTTCCAAATTCTGTAAGAGTGATCACAATATAAGTGTTAAACTGAAAAAACTTATCACTGCATGCCCCTGAAATTAGTGACTAATTAAAAAGGCCAAATAATGCAGTTGTCTTAAGAAAGACCACTTGCGGGCTGCCATGTATGGAATAACATATCCTGAACCATAAAAGAGTGTAGTTTGGAAATCTATTCCGTGTTCAGTCTTTGTGTCAGCTGTTCTTGTGACACTTCAACTGATATCAGCAATTCACGATTAAGATAGAAGGAAGTATATTCTGGTAAATAAAAGTGTTATATTCAAAGACAGACAAAGCAGTAATACAATTTAAATTATAACAGATTTATTTCAAGACTCTGGACCATATAGTTTCAACATAGGCAACCAAGCCCATTTTTTTTCTTGTTCTGATACTCAAATAATATGCGATACAGTACAGTACAGATAAAGATCTGTACACCAGATCTACATTTTCAGATATTTAAAAACTTACAATTATTTGCGTATGTAAAACAGAATCCAAACTCCACCATTATGCTTATCAGGCATGGAGTTTTAAAAACAGGAATGTTCTAATTATGCAAGTTTGGATATAGTTTTCAGGGTTGAATATTCAAGAAGACCTGCATAAGTAGCCCCTGTAAAATAATATCACAAATATATGCAGCAAATACCCATAAAATATGTTAAATTGTTTTGCCATAACTAGGACTTCATATTAATATATCATACTTTTGATAGTGCTGCTCTTGACCACATTATTCAATTCTTTATACTCCTGCTTACCTTACCTGTATTTCTCAATAGATGGATGGATGGATGGATGGATGGACAGATGGATAGATAGATAGACAGACTAATAGATAGTTTGAGGTTCTATACACTTCAAAACATTCTAGAATTCTATTTAGAAAGGGACATTATGACAGTAATGTGTGGAAGGAGAGTTGAAGCAATAAGGTTTTACTTTTGAACTGTTTACAGAGGACTGTATACAAACCAGTCATAATGAGAGCATTTACACGTTCACTTTTCGTTTATATGTTTATTTACATGTGTATACGCATTTATAAAACATACATACACATGAATTTGTATAGTGAAATGAATGCATAGTGCAGAAAATATAATGCAATACCTATTTTAATGTTATAAAAGGAATATCATTAAAACTTTTATGGAAAGAGTGGCTAAGGCTTTTTAAATAAAATTGAAAGTTAATTTCATCAAGTTAACTGTTCTGTCCTGTGGGTTCTGTGTGAAGATGCAGAAGCAATCTCAACTGAATTTTCTATTGCTTTTAGTCCTGTTACCTTGACATCCTTTATTAGCTGTTTGTGTTATTATACATGCCACTATGTTAGACCAAGGGGCATTCTAGGATGATTATGTTCTTTAACTTAAAAAAAAAAGACAGAGGAAGAAAATAAAGAAAGGAAGGAGGAAAGAGGGAAGGAGGGAGGGAGGAAACAAGGAAGATGATAGTGAGAATTGTTATAACTAATCACAAAAGAATTTTCCATTACTAGTTAATAAATGGAACTAAATAAAATTCAAATTAAAATAATTTTGCTTTATGTAAAGATGATAAATGTAATTACCAAGACTATTAATCAGCTTTTTGTATATAATTCCTTTCACACTATGCTATCAAAAATTACTATTTTTATAAAGGGTATATAATATTTATTATATTCCTATACATTATGAGAATAAACACTGATAAACTGAAAGTTCAAAGATGAACAAAAAGGCCCTAAGAGTATCAATTAGAGTAACTAGTGAAATGCTAAAGGCAACATGCTTTTTCTGTGCCATAAACTGAAACTTGTTAAAAGAGGTCATGACTATACAACTATATCTATACCATATATTCCTTGCTTCATGAGGACATCTGATTTTAAATGGACTGTACAGAATCAGTTCAGAGGCCTTAATATTGTCATCTAATACAATTTAGATAACCTAGGCTACTGTAATTACCACCTGCTCCTTCAGAAATATTTAGGTTTACTGTAGGTCTTGTGTGGTAACTGTCATATATCCTAGGGCATGGCAAATAAAACTGGGCCCACTGTTTGGGCAATTAAATCCTTGATTTTGAAAAGCTGACACATCCTTAGGCACTTGTAATAGGATTTAGTCTCTCAGCTTATGATAGAACTCACTATTCTAAGTTAGATTTTTTCTCCCACATTCTACTCAGTAGATAGAAGCAGTTCCAATCATTGAAAGAGTTGCATCCCTAAGAGAGGTGCAGTGCCAGAATGTCTCCGTTGATTATACAGGTAACCTAAACAACTGACTCAGAATATGTGTATGATTCAACTTGCTCCTAGTTTTAGATGTCGGCATGCACATTCAGCATTTTGATACTCATTTAGTCACTGGATTTCCAGTCATCAGGGCTTCATTCAGTTCCCCAACTTTGTACACCTACTATGTGAAGAGGTCTCTTGGACGTGCTCTGGCATTTATTTCAGTCCTTTTCAAAAGATTTGATTAGGCAGGACATTTCACATGGAACAAGATTCCTATCTGTGGACAATGAATTCAGTCTAGTTGAGTCTTTTTGAGTGGCCGGTTTAGGATAAGTTTTTCCGTGTAATGATATGAGCAAACGTTGTAAGGTACAAAACCAGTACAATATATTTCATTAAATATATGACTTATTTCCGAATTACATTCATCTCATGAAAAAGAGAAGTTACTTTTGCAGATTTTTAGTCCACATTGCTAAATGAAATGTGGGTTATAAAAACATTCAGTTTTGAATGTGCATCTAAAACTGAATCAGTTTATATAAATGTCACATATTATCTATTTTTTCGAAGAATATTACATTTACTGACCATAAGAAAAAAAATGGTGAATCTATACGACTGATTATTAATTATGCATTGTGAAAAGCAACATATTAAATAATGCCAATTACAGAGTTGTGCAAATACACAAAAGTGAACTGAGTTTCAAATGTTTTGAGTATACATATAAAAGTTCAAATTGTTTAAGATTTAGAATTTGCCGGGATCTAAGTTACATGAGAAACAGTGATACAGTATTTAGACAAATAAAGAAAAATTGTAACAAGTCATGGGGAGGGAGAGGAGCACCTCAAGAAAACCCCTCACCAACAAACCTTTCTCCCAAACCCCAACAAACCAACAAAACAACCCATAAACCAAGCACATTTTAGCATTCCTAAAAGCATTGCAAGACACTTCAGTGAAGGGTAGATAGAGAGGCTAAAGCTTTTTCCAAATCAAAAGTATTATCCTGAGCTTGGAATGCATTATGTTATGAAGTTGTATAGCATGGTATTTGCTACAGTTTGAGAGGATTAGTTAATAGAAATGTTTATGCTGAATTAGTGGATTAAAGACATTTTCTTTCTTGACACTAAATGCAAACTTAATTCAGTCTAATGACGGTCAAAGGAAGTTTCTCGCAGTCAAAAGTCTTCAAAATGTTCATAACTTAAATGTCCTCACATATGGCTACCTGCACTGCATTGCAACAAAAAATTGCTATAAGCTACATTGTTTCAAACAACGAACTAGACCAGGAAAATGAATGCTCTGAGATTTTTTACTTGTGTGAATGAACAGATTAGTGGAAAAGTATTTTTGCAAGACAATTCATCATTGCAGTGTTCCTGACAAGCTCACTACTTGATAAGAAATATATAAGAGAAAGAACTATCAAAATTTAAATCTTAAAAATATATTACAAAAAGAGTAAATCAATAAAATCTCCATTTGTAGTACATTACAAATGTAGTATATTACAATATGCTTCTTGCACCATTAGATTTTATGTAAATTAATTTCCTGCATCCTAAAAGTAGTCTCATTATTTTGAGGATGACTTTTTGTTAAGGGGAAAAATTGCTGGCTGTTGTGTTCTATACGGTCTACATGAAAAATAATTCTACCAAGAAACAAACTGTAGAATTCATTGTAAAGAATGCATTTCTGAAATGTAACAAATAATTTTTTCAAATTAATTGTATTTTAATTCTACTTCACAAAATGAACAATCACATTTGTAGTGGAGTACAGAAGAGCAGCCAGCTAGTACATACCATTTTGTTCAACAAAGAGGAAAAGGAACTCCTGAAATAATTTTCTGGAAGATAGTTCAATAGCCTTACATGTCAAACCATTTTGCTAATCTAAGCTAAGTTCCTGCATAACATAGGCCAAAAAGTTTTGATCATTCATTCCTTCAATAAAGAAATTGCTTTTCCTGTGTAGATTGACATTCTTTGTGATAATAACTAACTGGCCACACTACAAAAATGACAAGTGTCATTAGGGATTTGTGAGTAGTTTGATTTAATGCTGAACTATCTGTGATGGAAGACAGCTATTCCTCCTATACTTCAAAAATTTTGGTTTTAAGGCATTCCAATTAAAATGATTCTGTCAAGTCAATTCCCATATTCCTCTGTTTCCCCCTCTTGGCTTTAAAATCCTCAAGTTCTCACTGGCTTCCAAGCATGTGACAGATTCATGACCTTGTTTTTACCTCCATGTCTTAGTGTAATTTTAACTTCACCTAATTTTTTGGAAGCAGGGGTGGGGCAGGAGGGGTTGTGTTCTTTCCTAGTACCTCATAGTGCTTATTGCACTCCACCTGAGACCTAACTTGCCCAACTAGACCTGGGTGTCCTTTCCTGCTCTCAGTGGAAAATGCATAATTACATATCTACAAAAGACGCAGGAAAGATGGCAAACATGATTCAATCTGGGTGACTGGGGAACTAGGATACTGCAAAAGATAACCCATTTCTTAGTGTTTCCTTGGATTAGTTTTTTTCCTAGTATTTCCTGCAGTGCTATTGTCTTTAACTGTTAAGTAATTTTTGTCTTTCAAATCCTTCAAGATATATATCTCAAGAGTCTTTCTCATTTTTTTTTAATCACTAAGCCTCTGTGCTTTTCCAAATGTCCTAAATCAAGCAATTCTAAACAAATGGTTTTTCTTCCAGAGTGCTATCCAATGTCATTCCTTTTAAGCAGATTGTCTTGCTACTATTCAAATCAATAAAATAATAAAAGATAATGCACCTACAGTTGCACATTTGATAGAGTCCTCTCTAGTTCTTCTAATAAAATGTGTTTAAAAAGACTACATTCATTAAAATGGGCAAAAAATATTTATACACACACTTGTCTTCTTGATTATTTTGTAATATTACAGGAAACATTCTTCATTCATTCAGCTGGTATCATCAGGAAATCCAAGAACATTAATGAATCATTAATGGCAGTGCAGCAACTTGGAGCAGGTGTACCATTAAAATCAATAATTGAAATTATTTATGGACTTCTGGATAGGAATGTATGGGTAATTTTAATAACACTGCTACATTTGATACAATAAATATATAAAATGCCAGGAACTGCTGTGTTAAAAGGTGGAAGAGCAACAAAAAACGTATCTCAGGCACTTTCAAAACTTCAGAGTTCTTTTCGAAGACACATGGATGTATATTTAGAGCCAGATATGTCTACACAGTCAAACAAGCATTCATCCCCTTATTGTTAACACTGATTGAACATTAATTTGCTTCCTAATTTCTTAGCTAACCACCCCTTGCCAAAATAAGTCTTTTAAGATAAAGCATAAATCCATCAATGGGTAGTCCATGGTCTGCCCTCAAAAGGGGTGGAAAATGAAGCACCTTCTGTCTTCCAACACCACTTAGTCTTTGCTGAAGTAGGCCTTTAAAATCTTCTCCCTCATGATCACCCCACACCCCACAGCACACTGAATTTTGAACTAAAGATGACTCTGTTGGACTTCCACACAACTGCCTGAATTTTGTTTGCATAATTCGAGCTGAAAATCACACTCAAACAAAATAGCAATGTATTCTTCCAGTAAGTTGCCTCTTGGCACCATGAGTAGACTCAGAATCGAGTGTTATGTAGTTTAGAACTAGCCAACCTCTTCCAACAAAAGTTAGCCCTTGACTAGAGAGGAAGTAAGCCAGATGGTGTCACCATGCCTTGGAGCCATTTAGCTACACAGATACAACATTGCCATTGCTAAGTATAAGCCAAAGACTTTGCACAAAGTTGGCTGAGGGTTGAGAGGCTGTCTGTGAACTCCTCTTGTCCTGCCCAGAGCATTTTTCAGTTTGATTGACCGTAACAACAATTTTCCAATGACCAAGTAATTATTATCTCATTTGTTTCACTTTGCTTAGCTTTGTATAATTTTATGGCATGATAGCAATTTTTATAAAGATAGAACTAGTAATGTGTTTATGATTTGTGTGGATAGAAACATTCATTGTAAACTTGAAAATGTCATTTAGTTGCAAATAGGTCTAGTATGATAGAAAGGGCCTTGAAAGTGGGGCCCAAGGATGCAGGGTAGAGAAGTATGGGACAATAATAAAAATGTCATAGAATTATACTGGAGACCCCAGGACTATAAACAACTCACAAACAAAACAAAACCAAAGCATAACAAAACACCCCAAATATACACCGTATGTAGAACAACATAGCAAATTCAGGACCAGAGGACTCTGAAAGGCAGCAAGACAGGGAGCACAGCACAAGACACAGACACAAGTGTGTCTGTAATAATTTAAACTTTATTATAATGAAACATTTTCTGAAATTTTCTGATATGATAAAACCACAGAAGCATAGAATAGCTTTAGGTGGAAGGGAGTTTTTAACTGTCGTCTAATTTAAACCACCTACAATGAGCAGGAACAACTTCAACCAGTTCAAGTGACTCAGAGCCCTGTCCAACCTGAGCTTGAATGTTTCCAGGAATGCAGTATCTACCACCTCTCTGGGCAGCCTCAACAGTGACTCAACACTCTCATTGTAAAAAACTTCTTTATATCTAATCTAAATCTACCCTCTTTTAGTCTAAAACCATTGCCATTTGTCCTGTTGTTAAATGTCTGTCCCCATCTTTCTTATAAACCCCCCTTTAAGTACTGAAAAGCCACAATAAGGTCTCCCTGGAGTCTTTTTTTCTGCATTCTCCAGTTGGGGGCAATCCCAAATCTCTCAGCCTTTCTTCATTGGAGAGGTTTTCCATCCCTCTAATCATCTTGGTGGCCCTTTGCTGGACTCACTCCAATAGGTCGATCTTCTTCCTGCATTGAGGACCCCAGACCTGAACACAGTACTAGAGTTGGGGTCTCACAAGAGTGGAGTAGAGGAGGAGAATCACATCAAATACATAGTCATATCAACTGCAAAACTATTAAAATATGTGGAAAGTAAACTTTTTTACATTTTCCAACGTATTCACACAGATTTATTTAGATGTAAAATCTTTTTATTTTCAATTTCCATTCAAGAAAATCCAAAAAAGTCAAAACATCCCAGTGAATGAGATCACAATTGATCATTTCTATCATAAAGTTATAAATAATCTGTAATGAAGTTATGAATTATATATTGATTTTAAACAGTGCGTGGAAACATATGTATTGTCATATTTGAATTTATTTGACTTTAGGTATGTTATATTTTAACAGGAAATTCAAGTGAAATTGGTTTTGTTAAAATTTTTGGTTTTGTTTTGAAGTGGTTGCTATGGTGAGTCAGAAATCTGTAAGGATAATTTTTCCATTGATTCAATGAAAATTCCCTAACAGTATGATTTAGATAGGTAAGTAGCTTAAGTGCTCTGATTCACTCTGTTTCTGTTTCTCTAGCTCAGTAAAATGCAACATTTCAGTAATTTCATTATGTATCAGAAATACATAATAGAAATAGAAATAGTTTTAAATCTATAGAAAATATTAAAAAGGACACATATGTGCCCTATCAGAGTAAAAATTATTGTGCTTGATTTATCTTTAAAGTTGTAGGGGGTTTGAACATGTAAGGAATTTATTTACTTTTAGCACTTAACAGACATGAAATACAATAACAACTGAATAACTGACCTTCCCGTCTTGGATCAAATATTCTGACTACAGATATACAGATACAATATTCTTATGGAGTGGAAATTTTCCAGCGCAACCTGTCTGATTTACTGTGAATAAATGTTATTTGCTTTAAGCTCAGTAACAGGTGTCTTAATGAGTAGTACCTTCCACAGATTCCCCAGCTGTAAAACCAAGCTGTGAATGTTCAAGACAAACCTAGCCTTTTTTTTTGGAGATAAAATACATTTTTGTGAACTGTTTTCAAATATTAAAGTATTCTGAGCTATTTTATCCATGCAATCCAATGAAATCCATGAAACCTCAGATCAACAGGTGAACAAATATTGTGGAGTGGCAAACCTTTTGGAAGCCATTTATTGTAAACAATATTTGTGGCAGATCATGAGCTGACAATAGATATACTACTACAGAAAATGCAAGTAGCATTTCTGGATAATAGAAAAGTACATCATAAAAAAAAGTAAAATTACTGAATATTTTTCAAATATCAGATCTGATGAAGGTTTTGTAATTAGAGTGCTAGCAGCTGAGCCTTTCGTCTTCATCTGCAAAGTGCTTCCCAGGACCATTTCAAATCAGCAAAGGCTACAGCATGATCTGTTATGGCCAGATGTAAACTTGGAGGCTATTGCTTTGCAATAATACAAATTATAATTATTTTCCAAATAAAAATTAGATGGCAGAAATATAATGTGGATTTACCAAGAAGTGAAGAGACTAAAATATACACAAAATGAATCCCATAGATTTAACTCCAAAGACGTCTTGGACACAACAAATTTGTAAGTTGGCAGGTGTGGCTCACATTATATGGTTCATGTTTAGTAATGTTTTAACTCTGTCAAAAATTCCTGAGCTTTGAAACTAAATCAGCAATGCATTTTGGTATTGACCTCTAACCATGGAAAGTATTTCTGGTTTGTTTTGGGTTTTTTCAGGGCAGACTACACTTTCAAATAAAATTAAAGAGATATTAGTATCACACCATTGTTCAAATACGATGAAAAAAAAATAAATCTATTTCTTTCATTTACTTAGATTCATAGCACCATGAGAGGAGAGACACATATTTCCCTCTTCATTATCAAAATAATCTTATAGTGGAACAATTTCCACAAATTTTTGCTGTCTCAGCTCAATCTCTTATCAGAGAGAGAGAACACTATAAGGCCATGACTTGTCACACCTTTCATAGCTGTCAAGAGATGAATTTGACATATCAGTCTATTTCAGTTTCTTGTTCATGAAGAATAAAAACACTAACTTCAAAGAATGTGTTAAATATAAATCAGCAGAGTTTCTTGCCTAATCAGATATTGCACCTTATAACCCTGGAAACAGTCCGTCATTGGGATTCCTTTTCTTCTGATTAACCAATTTAAAAATCTATAAAAAGACTTAGCATTTTATACTCTATTTATTTCTTAATTCTATTGAACTTTTATGTACCACATTATCAGGAAAAAATGGTATAAATGGCATCAATTAGGGTGATATGAATCTATTGTTTATTAATTATTCGGTAACCTCTAACAAATTAAAAAGGCATAATTTTCATATGTACAAATTTGTACCTATATCATGTGATATTCAGTCAGATATTGTGCTAACCTCACTTTAATTACACTTTAAATTGTTTTTGTATTTGCACTGAAATTAGGCACCTAGGTCTGTAACTCCCCAGAAGTTCTTTTTTCAGGAATTAAAGTAAAAAGTAGAATACCAACCTATGAAACTGCATAATGGGTGAATTCACACTGTTTTTCTGTAAAAATGGTGACAAAAAAAAACAAACAAAGAAAAAACCAATTCCAGACATGTTGTTTCTTTCAGTCATAGAATCGTTTGCACTGGAAGGGAACTTTAAAGATAATCTAGTTCCAACCCCCACTGCCATCGACAGGAATACCTTCCACAAGAACAGGTCACTCAAAGCCCCATCCAACCTGGTATTTAACTTCCAGGGACTAGGCATCTGCTCCCTCTCTAGGCAACCTGTTCCAATAGTCCATTACCCTCACAGTAAAGAATTTCTTCCTGATATCTAATCTAAACCTACCCTCTTACAGTTTAAAGCCATTACCTCTTGTCCTATCACTACATGCCTTTGTAAAATGCCCATCTTCAGCTTTCTTGTAGGTCACCTTTAGGTAGCAGAAGTCTGCTAATAATGCTGGTCCCATTATGGACCCCTGAGGGTCACCACTCATCACCACTCTCCACTTGAACATTGAGCTGTTGACCACACTTTGAGTGCCACAATCTAGCCAATTCTCTATCCACTGGGTGATCCATTTATCAAATCCCTATCTCTCCAGTTTAGAGAAAAAGATGTCATGTAGGACAGTGTCAGATGTTTTGCATGACTCCAGACAGATGATGTCAGCTGCTCTTCCCTTATCCACTAGTGCTGTAACACCTCATAGAAGACCACAAAATTTATAAGGTATGATATGTGCTATGTTGAATATCACCAATTACCTCCTCGCTTTTCATGTGTCTTAGTATAATTTGCAGGAGAATCTACTCTATGATCTTGCCAGCCACAGAGGTGAAAATGACTCAACTGTAGTTCCCCAGGTCTTCCTATTTTCCTTTTCTAAGAACAGGGATTATATTTCCCCTTTTCTGTCATGATTTCTCAAACATGATGGCTAATGGCTTAGCCTCCTCCTTCACCAGTTCCCTCAGGACTCATGGATGCATCAAGTCCCATAGACTGGTGGACCTTCTTTTTCCTCAGATTGTCTCAAACCTCACCTTCTCCTACAGTAGGTGGTTCTACATCCTTTCAGTACCTGCCTTTCCCTTCTCTGACTTCAGTGGTAGTTGGTTGGAGCAACTGCTGGTGACAACTGAGGCAAAAAAGTTAAGTACCTCAGCCTTTTCTATGACATTTGTAGCCGGGTTTTCTGTTTCGCTCAGTAGGGTGGGTACAGTTTCATTCATGTCCTTTTGTTGTCCTATGTTGCTGAAGAAATGCTTCTTGGTTTTTTTTACATCCTTTCAACTCCAACTGTGCCTTGACTTTCCTTATCCCTTCGCTGCACTGTCAGATCATATCCATATAATCTCTCTTGGTTGTATATGCATGCCTATGTGTCTTGTTTTTGTGGTTTAGTTTGGCTAAGAGGTCTTGATTTAGCCAAGCTGACTTCCCACCTCCTGTGCACAATATCTTTCACGTATGACTTGAGACCTCTTGTGCCCTAACAAAAATGTCAGTAAATATCTCCCAGCTCTTGTTCTTTCCTTTGCCTCTGAAGGCAATTTCTGATGGGACCTCACACCCTAGTTCCCTACACCATTGAAAGTTTGCCTTTCTGTCATTAGAAAACATCAAGAAAGAGATATAAAAGAACTTCGTATTGGAAAGGTCAAGATTAGAAGCAGTTTGGACTGCAGTGATCATACTCCAGTGGAATTCTCAGTCTTGAGGGATACAGTGGAAGTAAAAAGCAATCAGGACTCTAAAACTCAGAGACATAAAACAGCATTAAATTAAAAAGGAGAGAAAGGTGTATGACTTAAAGACCAAGCGGAACCGCCTAGCCGCAGTACTCAGTGACAGTTCTCTCCAGTGGAGCCCCAGTCATGTCCATACTCCGCTCTTGGATCTGAATCTCCTACGAGCCTCATGCGGTGTGCCATGCACGTACTTGCTATCTTGTTTGGGTTTTTTTGTTCTGTTTTGTTTTGGTGTGCTTCAAATATTGCGGAGGCTGTGCTGTCCCCCAGGAGACCCATGGTTTATAACATGGAGTTGGATGTATATGTTGCATACTTGGGTGTGTTATAGGAAAACATAAGGCATGTCTGACTGTGTAAAATTTTCTGGGATACTAGTAAAAAACTATCTGGGGGTACTCCCTCCTGAGATTTATCCCCAGAAGCATACAAGCTTTGTCTTGGAGACAGTTAAACAGAGTCATCCAAAACATATCCAGAGGGTGAGCTAACAAGTGGTGTGTCTGAGCAAAAATTGAGTACATGAGCTGATTCTCTGACTCTTTTATTTAGCTGTATGTACATAAAGTGCAATAACATGCTACTCAAGGAAAGAAATTTTACCACAATTTTGGTCTGAGCTATTAAAATGCAATCTTTCTATCAACAAGGATCTGCTGAATATCCTATCACAATATTTTGCACTCTGTTGGTCTTACAACTCAACTTGAAATATTTCTGTCTATAAAATCTTTAAACGTCTTTAAGAGGTCCACCCTTGTTACACTTAATATTTTGGGTACATGTATACTTACATATTTACACACATATCTATAAGAGATTGTCTTTCAGGACATGCACCATTCTTATCCCAGTGAGTGGAGGTTAAAACCCCCACTCACTTCAGTTGCTGATCCTTGAGACCCCACAGTCTCCAGTAGCCAACACCACAGGTCAGGAGAGCCCACACCCCCAAGTCTGACTCCAGGTTCTGGCACCACATCTCACACCCACACAGATCCCAACAGGAGCAGGAACTGAGTCCCTGAAGCACATGCACATGGGAGAAAGAATGAGATTACATAGAGGGTGTTAAGAAAAGGCATAGTAAGATATAAGAACACAACACAAACTGCAGTGACTGGGCATAGGACTCAGCCAGACAAGTGTACTGACCAGCCCAAATTTACACACAAATGAGCCCTTTTATACCCCTTTCTGCATAGCCCTCTTTCTATTCCTTCCCCTACACATTACCTCATTGGTTGGCATAGTACCAAGGACCACCTTCAACATGTAGGGTCCTCAGGTTTGCATCCTTAGCTGTCACAAATTCCTAGTTTGTCTGAAGTTTCTTGATAGCCCATCAATTAGAGTGACTGGCCAGGTTTGTTCTCAGTTATTGTTTGTTAACACTAATTGGCCAGGGTTTATATCTCTCTGTGTTTGTCTTTCTCCATTTTCTTATCCTTCTGACTGAAAAAATAAACATCTTCACAACCAACATATCCTTCTCAATTTGTGCAACTGATCAGGTTTGCTCTCTTCGCAATATCCATTACTGTGTGTTGGTCAGGTTTCTCTCTGTATGTTCTTGTTTTATGGCTCCTTTGACCAGACACTATTAAAGGAGCACACACTCTCCTTACAATTACTCCTACAGTAAGCACCTTCTTTCAGGGTGCAGAAACCTTCATATTGATCTGGTGTAACTGCTGAGTGCCCACAAAAAGGGTATTTCACTTTCTTCATTTACCCCATCTCCAAATTTTTGATTTTTGTCAGCATTCTACTTTTATATCAGTTCACAAGTGATGAACTATTTCCATTGTTCAGCTACATTTCTATTCCTCTCATAGCAGTGGGATAAGGAATAGATTTCTAATGAGTATCCCAAGTCTAACTAAAGCTATCTCAATTTTATATGGCAGAAAACACAAATCATTATTTTGCTTGTACATTTTGTAGAAGACTGTACTAGTTTAAGAGGTAACAGAAGGCTTTGTTTGCTCTGCGTAATTGCATTTATAAGTATTAAGTTTTAGGGAAAAAAAGAAAACAAACCCTAGTTTCATTACTTCTTTTAAGGTACTGGACTTATAAACTTTAAAATATATATTTGTTTTTCTGTTTCGGTCTCTGAACCTTGGTCTTTTAGTCTCGGACAAAAATAAGCTACTCTTACAAACTAGCCAGTGATATTAGGGAATATGTCTTCGCTTGCCTAAGAAATTATATGGTGATTTAACCTTTAGTCTACTGTTTTCAAACGTACTGACTAAAGGAAATTAGCTATCAAGTTGTCATTTTCTGATATTTAATATGTCCTCAGTTACTTATGATTTTTTGCTGGTCCAGAGCTCTCACCTGTGAGTTATACTTATATAAACACTCAGAATTATTATACAGTCAAAATATTACACAAATTCCGTGAAATTGGCTCCAGCTAAGGTGTGGGACAACCAATTCCTTCATATTTAAAAGGTTACACATTCAGTAGAGAAAACTCAAATAAAAGAGGGTTTGTTCACCACTCAAGTTCATAAAAGACATTCGAGAAAGAAATATTTTGAGCCCTTTAGCAAGTAACTTCAAGACAAAATGACCTTAGGACAGGTCTTTTGTAGCAACTTGCATAAAAGCTCTTGACTCTTGCTTCTCTAAAAAATTGTTTAGAACATTTAACCCCATATGAAATGCTGAGAAATCCTGTGATAAGTATTTAAAATGTCTTAGAGGTGCAAACTCAATTACAAAAACATATTTTGGTTCATATTTTCTGTCTATTCTGCTTATTTGTGTTTCAACTACAGAAGCCTAATACAGTCACTAGCCAGTGATGAACATAGTAACTAATTTCTTATAGTTCTATATCCTCAATTTTTAGTTTAGCTTAAGTCCAGCATTTTAGATTGGTGGGCTAGGAGAGCACTGCAACTGTAGAAGTCTATTGAAAAGAATGGTTACACCTCCTAAAATTATTTATGAAGGAAAAATTGGTTCAGCCTATGTTTAACATTTGGGATTTAGATTCTATCAAGCATGCTTCCTGGAGAAATGCCATTCAGGATTTAATTTGCTTTAAAGACTAAAGGCGTAGGGCCAACCTATTTACTGAGGGCCAATTCATGCACATCCAGGCCTCCTAAATATCCATTCAATTGCATTACTCTCCCACTTCCTGGAATAGTTTAATCTTTTTTTGTAAGTGAAATGATGAAAGAGGTGCTGTGGCACAAAGAAGCACAAATGAGGGCCAGGATGAACAAGGTTTGGATATAGCGATAGGAAAAAAACTACATTTAAGCAACATAACCTAGGCAGTGCCAAGAAGAACTGAAATAGATCTAATCAATATCAAAAAGAGCAGAGTTCAGAATGCATTTATTATTTTAATTTATATACATAATATTTAGTATGAAATTTAGATCACTAGTAAGAATGTGTACTAAAGAGCACTGAGTATCTTCAGAATCTTTTTAAGAATAAACATAAGTGTCCCAAATATATCAGCCTTTCAGGACATGAAACTGGCCTAATAGAACATAAATAAAACAAAAACAAAAACAATCCAACAGAAATTCCCCTCAGAATGTTAGTTTGTCTCATCTTTTCCTACCTCTTTGCAGATTAAGGACAGAATTCTAAATCTAGGCAAAGAGTAGCTGTTGAGACTGATGGGCACCTAAGGGCAGAGAAGCAAACAATGCATATGTAAAACATACAGAAAACAAACATCCTATCTCTCTGCCATTTGAAGTCTCCACCCCAGAAATAGAACCTGTTTCACAATGGGAATTTCTAGCTGTAAGCTTTAACAGCTTGCTTTCTTTCATAAGGCTCAGCTTGGTTTTTTTACATCCTGGAGAGTAGAAAGACACGAAATTTGGGATATTTTCCTAGCATCTGTTTACAGGAGAGGTTAATTATATGTAAAATGCATGGACAATCATTGACTACAGTGGCCATATTCACAAATTTATGAATATTTAGTGCTCATTAGTATATCTTCCATCCCTCTGGAGATCAGTTCCAAATGCTGCTTTCAAACTGTCCCTCCCAGATAAATTAATCCCATCCCAAGATGTTTGTAGCTTCCCACTTTCTACAATTTTGTCTCCTTTTGTTGGGAAAGGGGAATTAGTTAATTCTTCAAGCTTCTCTAATTAAGACCATAAAATCTGAAACATTATTGTCTTAGAAAATGGCCTTTGTGGCCATTTCTATAATGATTGCTGGGTGCTTAACTTATTTTTAGGAGACTTAGGTCCTTCTGAAATCAGTAACTGTTTAAGAACAAGGTATGTTCTGCATTTCAAACTAAAAGTATCAAGAAAACATTTAGGTGCTTAACTCATAAACCATAATTGACTTCTCGGGTCTATTCTGAGGAAACAGTTTATTTTCTCTAGAAAAGAACATAGTGTTCTGTGTGAATGACTGCTGGGGAAACCAATTTCTTCATATAAGTTCAATTTCATAGGAGTTAGGAAGGAAAGGTGCTATTTTTTAACTCACTATCATGTGTCCATACCAGATGCATAATGGAGGTAAGTTCTTTTGATTATTTCCATGTGGATATGAATCTGTTCACTTAAGAATGACCTTTACTTATTACTTTTGAAGGGAAAACAGATGACCTGAGTAAGTCATGCTCTGTACATATATATATATATATATATATATATAAAAAAAAAAGTGGATAGACAGAAAATCGAATGAAATACAAAATGGGAGAAGGCAGAATAGTAGGGGCAGTTGATAAGAGATCACAAGGTCCAGAAGGCTAGGAATCATAGGAAAGGCTGAGATTAAGATAAATGTGAGATACATAAGAATTGTGGAAGACAGGGAGGAAGAAAAAATATAAGACTAGATTCAAAGATTTTATTCGTACTAATTTTCAGGTTTTGTGTTATCAAATTTGGGTGTTTTCACCTGTTTAAAACCACAAAACTATCTTCTCATTTGACACATCCTTATATGTGTACTGTGTATTTGTGTACTTTACTCTTGCTTACTGAAAAAGTTAATAAGTAATATTTGGTAATATCTGATTATTGAACTTCTTAAATTCTTCATAAATGACATGTAAAGAGACTTTTATTTTAATTCTTGCATCAGAGCAGGGTTTTTTCTCTGTGTAACTGTCAAAATTCTTTCTTCTTGGCACAACTGTCCAAAGGTAATGTACTAAATAAGAGGTTTTTTTCTTTGCTAAATTTTAATTGTATTCACCTTTTAGGAAATTAAAAATTTAATCCCTGTGGTGTTCTAGTACATGTATCAGCACAATCAGTGGTGTGCTTCTTTAATGCTATGTTCATATTGGAAAAACAAGAACACGAAATTTGTGCTAATTAGTAATATGAAAAATCCAGTGAGATGCAAAGTGTTAGACTTAATGGTACCTCAGACTGCACATTTTAATCAAAACTGTGAAGTTAATACATAATGCTAATTATATCACAGAAATTAATTCAAACAGTTACATTGTAACATACTTGTAGGCTTAAGTGCATTTCTCTTTAGAGGTTTTTAATCTACTTCCTAATTATCTAATTAGTAACAAGCATTTCTAATTTTTTAAACTTTTAATGAGAAATCCTGGCAGGCTGAATACTGTTTTCTTTTTTAGAGAAAAATGCATGAAATATAATTGTATTTTATGAACAGCAATGTATTTATATCAATTTGTATGATGAAATGTCAGTACAATATGTTAAAACTTATACTTGGCAGAAAAATGCAGTGAATACATAACTTTTCTCTGAGGTTTAACACTTCACAGAGTGCTAAGGAAAAGGTACAGGCAACATCAGTATCCTTCTGGACATATTTTGGTGCCATGCATATGTTGACTAAAAATGGTCATGTCCCCATCTATTCTTTTTCAGCAAGAACACTAAGGTTTGAGAAGATAAAGTAAAGCAACTTTAGCTCACGGATTTTGTGCTTCCTACTTTAGTGAATCATGGACTCTGAGTCATTTGTGGTAATGATAAAAGAATGACACATTAGTCTGGAGCCATGTATAAAACCTTTATCTGTGTACATTCTTTGAAATAAATGGAACTGCTAATGTTCTGTTCAATAAGAACCTTGTGACATAAAAAAGAAAGCAGGTAGGCAAATTGATCAAGAAAATACATTACTGTTATGTCTGTGATTTTCTTGTACATTTTACTACAGTAAAAGTACAGTAGGCAATTTTCATTACAAAACAGAACAGCTTAGGAAAAAACGTCTCTTTTGGTTTCCTGGGGAATTCAGGATAAAATTCTGCTACCCTAAGGAAGACACTACAGGAAGGCTCACACAAATTTATTCTCATCACCACATGCCTAGCCTAAGAACTGTAAACATTTTAGAAGTATACTAATAACTTTTTAGTATCAAAATTTTTTGGAGACAACTTCCTTTTTAAGATACAATTCCTGCAAAATACAGTCCAATCTTAGCCTTTCTCCTAGACTGTAATTTCTGCACAGTCTTTCAAACTTGGTAACTCTACACTGTATATAGAAGGTTCACTGACTTCCTCCCTGTGCCTCAACTCTTCTAAGAGTGATTTCGGTATGACTGCTCATGCATCTGAAGAATCAAATTTCTCTTCAATAACAAAGTATAGATCTGTCTAGCAATGTTCAGCTTAAAATGAGCTTCTGAAAAAGTTTTTTCTTCTTTGAAGATTTTCCTCATCTTACTTGGCATTGCAGGAAAACAGATAGAATTATCTATTTCCACATCTAGGATGAATGAAACACTGGAAAGAGGGCTGTTTCATAAGGAAGAACAGTGAAAAAGTCTAATTTTTTAAGGCATTTTTGCCAAAATAATCCTTACAAACTTTACAGGTCTTTTTATGTTACCACTCTTACATCAAAATCTTCTTATGAACAAAAAGGAACATACCATATATTCAAAGCAAATACTTCACTGTTAGTGGAATTAATATTTTACAGTCTTATGGTCCCAATAAACTATTACAGAAAGGTCTTATTAGCAATATATTTCAAACTTTATACAATAAATACCCCCCAAGCTTCTGACCCCTTTCTCTGGTAGCGTGCTCGCTTTCTAGTGTCCCTCGTGGTCCCAAGGTGAACACTCCCATCTTCCTTAGGCATAATGGGGGTGGGTGAGGGGTGTGCTCATAGCCATTAGCACTGCTTGGCTGTCATGAGCAACAAGATGATGGTCAAAGTGGGGTGAGCTGTCGGAGTGCAGCATGGGCTGGCTGCTCCCCAGGAGACAGAAGTCGCCCAGTGGTCAGGAAGGGCAGGGCCTGGCAACCAGGGCCTGTCACACCCCCATCCAGGGAGCTCCTGACACAGATGTAAAAAACCATGGTGAAAACAAGGTTTCTTGGTGAAGTATAACCCACTTTGGTTCAGGTAAATTAGCTTTAGAGTGGAAGTTGCAATGAAAAAAATGCCAGATTTGCCTACTTTGGTAGTCTGAAGATTTTTGTAATGTGTTCTTATTGTCTACTTGCAATCCAAATGGAAGAACTGAAAAAAGTTAAAAGGTTCTCAGATAAATGTTTGGTTCAACCTAAATATATTTTATAGTTTATCTAGCAGATAAATTCACACACTAATAATTAATGTGCTAAGTATAAAACTAAAGGTGGCCCTACTTTAGAAACAAAAGGAAATATTTAATATTTTAATGATATTGTCATGGTTAAATAGTATTTACACCATTCGTATGCTGCAAAATCTTTGGTTTAGCTCTGTTTCATTGGAATCAATCTGCCTTTCATCCTAATTAATTTCTAAGAAAATCATGTTGTCATTTCTACTAATGACGAAGAGGCCAGAGCAAAAGTCCCTCATTGGGATCTCACTTGTCTTGGATTTCAGAGATTTTTGAATGTGGCGTCTTGCACAGATAAAGTTGGAAGCAAATCACAAAGGCAATAATCCTAATCAGACAGCCGTGTTTCAGAATGTGCATTGCTCTTGCTTCTTGATCAACACAGGGGTGCTGAACTCGGGTGTTTTGTTTTGGTTTTTTTTAGATCCCTTTCTAGTGAGTGCATTGCAGAGAACCAATAATGACAGAAATAAGGTAGATTAGAAGCAAAACATATTTTTAAATGCACTTAATAATGAGTCATAAAAATGCTAAACCACAGATGTCAAATTACTCTGACAGTAAAATCTCAGATACTTTCTGGCAAAATTTTCCACTCAGTGGGTGCTCCATCTTCCACAGTAAAGCGAGTAGTGCTGGTGAAAACAAATTAAATGCACCCTAAGTTTCTTTCTTATTCTCCCCAAAAGACCATTGAAAGATCCAAAATGCAAACCAAATATTTTTTTAAAACTGGGAAAATGTAGCTTAGGTGAGTTGCTTGTGGGACTAAGGCTTTTCATTGCTTTAAATATTATTTGCAAAGTTTTTCACATTAATGATTTAAAATGGAAACCCTTCATAGCTCATTTTTAAAAAACTGATTACATTTTTGGCTGATGTAAACCAAGTTGATGGGATTATGCAAGTTAAGAACATGAGAGAAATTAGCCAGAATGTATTATCACCCAACAGGGAGATTTATCTTTTTTCTTTTGGTTTGGGGCCCTTGATGCTTTAGCCACAGTGACAGACAAGCAGAGACAGTGATACAGTGCATGTTGCTCCCCATCAGGATTGTGGAACCTCATTAATAATACCAGCCAACACTGTTTTCAGGGTCAGTCACCCTTCAGTTCTCTAATCTCCAAGACCAAACTACTGTAAAAATATATGAAAACTCCATCTTGCTGGTTCATGAAAACTCAGAAGCTTATCATTTGTCAAAAAGTGATCTTTCTTGCTCAGGCTCTCTGTCCCTCTCTTTTATTAAATACAGCTGTTCATCCTCATCTCCAAGCACTGCAGATCTATCTGCCTTTTTGACTGAACAGTCTTCTGAAACTTCTGAAATTTTCAGAGTTTTAACTTTTCTTAGGTTTCAGCTATCTGAAGCTTTGTACTCTACTTTATAATGTAGATCCCAAACTCCAAACTCCTATAATTTTCTGAGAAAGAAAAAGGAAGGTAGAACGGTAATTCATCTACAGTCTATGCCCATCAGGAAAGAAAATAAAAGAATATTATTTTTTTTTAGTTCATAAACCAGGTTTTATTTAATTTTCTAAAAGAAGTTGCTAAAAAACAAATCAAGAAATTAACAATGCAGTACTGTATCAAAAAATAAAATTATAGCATCATTAGGATTGGAAAAGGTCTCTAAAATCATGGAGTTCAACTGTTAATCCAGTATCACTCTGTTCACCACTAAACCATGCCTCCAAGTGCCTCATCCACAAACCTTTTGAACATTTCCAGGAATGGTGATTGTTGAACCTCATAGAGCTGGCCTCAGCCTATTGATCCAGCCGTTCCAGATCCCTCTGCAGAGCTTTCCTACTCTCCAGCAGATCCCTGTCGTACTTGATGTCATCTGTGGAGTGTCTGAGAGTGCACTAGATCCCCTCATCCAGACCATCAATAAAGGTATTAAACAGAATTGGCCCATATCGTGAGCCCTGGGAAATGCCCGTTATGACCACCCACCATCTGGATTTAACTCCATTCACCTCTATTCACAAAAAGAGTAAGTTGGTAACATTTTTACAATTAAAGAAACCCTAGGAATGTGTTTGTAAAATATTTGTTAAAAATTTAAAGGTCTCCAAAACAAAACTAATTTATTGAAAAGACCCCAAACAAACAGCTAGCTTTGCTTTTTCTGTTGGTTTTATGAAAGATTTGAATTTTCCAAAGAATATTACTTAAAAAATAGAGGGCAATAAACCTTTTAGTTCAGTAAGGAATATTACACTCTATTGAGATTCTGTGACATAAGCCTAGCTCTAATTTCCGTGTATGTTTTTGGATTGGTTTACAGTTTGTCACTCAATTATTTTTAGTCTAATTTAATTTTGTTTCGCTGACCTATAAATTTGCTTTAATTACATTATTTGGTGCATGAAACTGAGAAATAAAACATCTTGGTAAGTCTTAGATTGGCAGACTTAACTTTGTGACCACAAGCAAGTAATTTAATTGTCCTCATTTACCAGTTTGTTAGATGGAGAGATAAAATCAAAGTTTGCCTAATTAAGGATAGTATGGGGTTCGCATGGCCAGGTTTGGGTGGCAGGGGAAACTACAGAGGTGGCTTCTGTGAGAAGCTGCCAGAAGCTTCCCCCATGTCTGTCAGAGCCAGTTCCAGGAGAGACCCACCTCTGGCCATAGCTGAGCTGATCAGAGATGTTGGTAACACCTCTGTGATAACATATTTAAGAATGAAAAAAAATTATTGCACAGGAGTAGTTGTGTCTAGAGAAGAGAGGAGTGAGAACATGTGAGAAGAACAACTATGCAGAAACCAAAGGCAGTGAAGGAGGTGCTCCAGATGCCATAGCTGAGATTCCCCTGCAGACCATGGTGCAGACCATAGTGAGGGAGCTGTGCCTCTGCAGCCCACAGAAGTCAACAGAGGCACAGAGATCCAGATGAACCCCATAGAGGAAACCTGCACTGGAGCAGGTAGGTGCCCAAAAGAAGATTGTGACCCTGTGGGAAGCCTGCACTGGAGGAGGCTCCTGTGTGGAACCTGTGGACCCATGGAGAGAGAAGCCCATGCTAAAGCAGGTTTCCTGATAGGATATGTGACCCTCTGGGGGACAAACACTGGAGCAGCCTATGCCTGAAGGACTGCACTCCATGGAAAGGGATCCATGCTGTAACAGGAGAAGGACTGCTCTCCCTGAGCAGGGGCCGAAAGAACATGTGATGAGCTGACAGTAACCCCCATTCCCCATCTCCTTGTGTCACTGGTGGGGAGGAGGTAGAGGCCAGGAAGGAGCGAGGGGGAGGGTGAAGCTGATTTTTAGATTTGTTTTACTTCTCATTATCCTGCTCTGATTTTGATTGGTAATAAGTTCAATTAATATCCCCCAGTCAAGTTTGGTTTGACTGTGATGGTAATCGACGAGTGATCTCTCCCTGTCCTTATCTCTGCTCATAGGCCTTTCATTATGTTTTTTCTCTCCTGTCCAGTTGTGGAAGGCAGTGTTAGATAGGCTTTGGCAGGTACCTGGCATTCAGTCAGGGTCAACCTGCCATAGACACTTTCATAAATTATCTGTATGAGTGTTTGCAAAGTCTTGGGAGCGTATGGTGATGAATGATGTGCAAATAAGACACAACTCCTTTTATAAATTAAATAACAGTTGAAAATTCTAAAATAAAGAAGGATTATGGTTAGTAATATATACAGTTTCCAGCAGTGTTATACATGATATTTCGGTCAAAAAGTCAGAGCATGGAGAGATTGACAACAAGGTATTCATTCTGAGGTTGCTTTGGCTCATCTCACAGCTTCCTTTTTTTCTTCCTCCTATCCTCTGAGTTGAGATCTCACAGTTCCATGCTCTACAGAGATTCCCGAAGCAAAGGTCCTGAATGGCTGATATCCCTGTCCTCAAAATCCCTGTCTTCCCAAGTACTTAATTCATAACCTTTCAAGCATGTCCACTCTTTTCTACTCCAAATAGTGTGTCTGCGTTTTGCCACCACACTAAGCTCCCTTTCAGCTCCCCAGCCCTCTGGATTTTGTCACATTTCTCACCCATTCTTAACTTTACAGCACCACTGTGCCACTCTATCTACATTCCCACTTTCTTTCTTACCCCACTTCCTAAATAATTTAAAAATGCTTCATGGTCTTGTGACTACTGGTGTTGCTCTCCCATCGATCATGGAAACTTGCTTTTCTTCCCTATCTTCATTACTCCCTAATTGGACAGGAACATAGAGTTAGTGCTGCTGTGGGAGGGATTTACCATAACAAGACATTTACCAAAATCCACTTGGGCACAAGCAACAGCACGGAAACTGAGATCCAAGAAGAAAAAGGGCTAGAAAGATATATGTCAGCCTTACCCGAGAAACTGTGTTAGTTGTTCTTTTTTTAACTTAAATGACTTGGAGAGGAGAACAAACTTGTAATTTTTCGAGTTGGACAACTCTGAAGCTGATGCTACAGACTTGCAGAGGATTTGAAAATGTTACATGAGTAACATCTGCTGATGGAACAGCAGATGAAATTCAGGGCTGATAAGTGCAAGGTAATATGCCTGAGGGAAAATATGACTGGAAGTTAGCTCTTACTTTTCATGAAAGTGATGTTGAAGCTACTGTTGACAGTCCTCTGAAAATTTCAGCTCAGTGTTCAGCATCAGAGAGACAAATAATATATTAAATTTAAAAAAAAGAACCCATTCACCAAAATAGAAAGATTATTTATTCTTGCTTAATGTATGGTTTGCAAGTACTTTCAATCCTATTTGCAGTTCTTCATGTACCTTCATGTACCTTCATCAAAAAAAAGAGATTTTAAAAGATGCAGAAGAGATTTCATGTCCAAAAGTGGTTCCTACTTTGGGGCATAGTGAAGATAGCACTTCAACTTATGAAAAATAAGCTAGGCTAGGGAGACTTTGGTAGAGAGATTTAAAATCATGAATTAATCAGGCAGGTGAATAGTGACTATTCACTATTTGTTGTTGTCCAAAAAATAGCTAATATTCAATGAAATCATCAAGCAAGTGATAAATTGGTTTAAGCAGGAACATAGAAGTACTTTTGTTTATAATTAGGTATGATCATATGTAGTAGGAATATGGCTTGGGTACACATTTAACTTGGTAAAATTTAGTCACAGGCTGGCTTTGGAAGGATAACCCAGGGAAGATTTATACAGTACATGCCCTATTTCCTATACCATTTAATTAAACATCTGCCACTGAGCAGTGTTGGAAGAATTTACAGAATTTAAAAATACTCCAGGGTCTTGTGAATATTGCTGTTGCTCTTCCACTGATCACACAAATGATATATGAACTTTAAAAAAAAAAAACAAAACAAAATAAAAGAAAAAAACAAACACAAAAAAACCCACAAAAAACCCCCCACCTTAGAAATATTTATTTCCATTTAATGTTCAATGCTTGGCATAATCCCACTTCACAGATCCAATATAGAAAATAGCATAAATTAGACCCATAGGCCTATGGAAATTATTAACTTACCGTGTTTTTTTTACAGGGATTGCCAGGTGTATTGATATTAAGCATATTTTTTTCCCCCTTTGCATTGTGTTACTTATCACACACTCATTTTGCTATTAGTTCCAACTGAAATTAAATTTCTAGACAATTTATATTTTCCAGGGTCAGATTGTGCAATAAAACCTATTTCAAAGAACGAAGTATAATCATGAAAATCTTTGATGCTTGCCACAGCTCCCCCTGCCAAGAAAAAGAAAAATTCCATCAACAAAGAGAAATTCTATCAAAACCCAAACAAACAAAACAAACAAACAAAAAAATGCTTACTGTCCATAACTAGACCATTCACTGGTAATCTCCTGAAAAGTAACAAGATACTACCACATTTTTTTGTTAAAGAAGAAAGAAGAATGATTCCTGAAAAAAGATATATTTTTGACACTACACACAGAAATCTTCTAAAAATGCCATGTATTTTAATGCAGAAACCACAATATTATGTTGTGAATGGTAAAGTTCATATGTAAGTATGAAGCAGACATGAAACATCAAAGCAATAACTGTGTTGTTGATGCACAAAATGACCACAACATGGTAGCTAATGTCAGCTGGTAAATCAGAGACAGGGACCGTGACTTGTCACCAAGTTTTCTCCCTTGCCTAAGCTCACAAATGCTTGGTTTCATAAGCAAAGTACTGTTTCTATTAAAATGAATGTAAGTCTTTCTAATTACATCAACAGACACTGAATTAATCTGTGGGTCTGAAGGTTTTAAGTATATCACAAGTCAGAGGTGGCATACATTTGTAGTTTCTGTAAAATAGTTTCCTATCTAACTTTTAAGTATTTTTCTATAGGAGACTATGCTAATATAAATAAAACTGAGGTAACTAAATATGTATAAATATACTACAGATATAAATAAATGTGAGGGATAATCTAGCCAGTGATCAAAAAGAATTCTGTGTTATCATTATGTCAAAAGAATATGTGTTTTTCACAGATAGTATATTTGTCTCAATGTTTTTTATAACTGCTAGAATTTCTGTATCAAGAAATTGGCATTCTGTGAAGGAAAGATCACTGCAAACATATGCAAATACTCTAATTTTATATGTTGAAATAAAAATATCTTTCTAGGCAATCTTTTTTCTTCCTAGACGAAGATAAACTCCTATTTTTTTTATGTAATTTTTTTATGTCCTGTATCTAAAGGATTAAATTAGGATGAAACTTGCATTTTCCTAATTTGTCTAGGAGATTTCTTCACATGGGAAAAATTTGACCGTTACAGGAAAGGAGCAAGAAAAATAGGAGAGTGTACATGAGAGAGAGATTGAGAGAAAGGGGGAGAGAGAGAGAGAAAGAAAGCAGATCTTTGAGCCAAATAAAATGGGTAAGTTTCAGAGATAACTAGTTTATGCCATGTGGCTGTTAAGAAAGCAGTAGGGATTTAGAGATTCAGAGGAAGAAGAGAAGGATACTGTATTGCAGTCAGTTCAGTGACCTATATAATCTACTTAAAAGTTTGATTAGAAATTCTTTTGCGTCTGGGCAGTAGGCAGGCTGCCTTGTGAACATGAAGGAAAGCAATGGGTTCTTAAGCTTTCATGTGGCAGCACTCCCATTGTTGTCTCTTTTTATTAATGACATGGAGGCAACCATGATAAGTCTAAGTGGGCAGAACACTGATTGGTTTAAGTGAACTTCCTATCTATAAAGCTCTGATAGTCTCCTTGCCTGCTGGACTTTTAAGCAACAACTGAATGGCTGCAGCCCACTGATGAAAAAAGTAACAAAACACTTTCCTGCAGTATAATTTGTTCTTATCTTAACTCTAGTTCTTCTTCAAAGATCACCCTTTCTTTATTGGAGAATGACAAACTGTATTTGCTTCAGAGAGGTGAAAATTTTTAAGAGTAAAACAGTCGTGCCTACAGTCCTAACATAACATACACTCCAGAACACATATACAGATACATGAATATCTATATTCAATGCATGCATTTTGTAAATAAATCTTTTATCTTACTACTTATTTATTTTAATGCCCTCAGATATTGAACATTACCTACACCTATAACCTATCTTACCTGTAACAGAGGTGAATTCAAAGGATGACATTAAATAATTTTTGTCAAATTATCATCTGACTTTGCTCTTAGAAGTAATTGAGATTATATATTATAAAAATATATTAGAAGAATGTGATTTTAATGTAACATCTGTAAACAAGTTATAAAAGAGAAAATTGTTTAAAGTAGCCTGTAAAATGTGAAACTTAGTTTTAGTAATTCATATATTAATGAGTTTCCTTATATCATCTCAATATAGCAATCTCTACATGGCCTCAGTCTGGTTTTTAAATGATTACTGGAATATTTTTTCTCATTTCACACTGTAGAGACAACAACATTTTGCAACTTGCATTAAGTTCTTATTTGCCATTAACACTGAAGATTATAAGTATGTTGTGCTTTAAACTTATTTCATATTATTTACTCTGCAAATAATGTATTTACAAAAGAAAATATTTATAATGTAAAGAGGACCTCAAGGTCATAGGCTAAACATAATTTGATACTAGTCTTGCATATGCAATAACAATACCTATATACTACACATTCATGTCATCAGCATCATAACAACTGATGCTGAAACATTTTGCTACAAGCAAGAAGATGCTATAGGTATTTGTCTTTCCAACAATTTCTACTTTTCCTACAGCATATTACAACACTTTCATTTCTTCTCTATGAAGTATATTTTACTCCAAGAGCACACAAAGGGATTGCATCAGTTATACCATAATGTGTTCATGCTATCATTGGATTTGAACTCATTTTTACTTTCTGAATCCGTATCAGAGAGATATAGTGAATTTACTGTGAAATCCTTGAAATGATGACCTGAATCTGGCACAACTTTAAGTGGTTCTTACAGTTTCTAACATAAATTTATATGAGTTTCCATAAATTGCTTAAGAAAAGACAAGAATAGCACATATTTTATCCCTGAATAACAGACTATATTCATCAAGCTTCTGTACATTAGAAACATGCTTTCCTTGATTGCACTTAGGGACAGAACTTCCCTAAGGAAGGAAATGGAAATGGAGGAGAGCTCTTAAGTTATTTTATTATAGATTTTTTCCCATTATAACCACTGAATATTTATTTCACTACTCATGACTTTTAATTTCCTCTTTTTTAATTTTCCTTCCCCTCCAAATACCTGCAGAAGTTACTATTGCTGGCTACTGGACACTACAAATTTTAGACTGGTGGTCCCAAGTAAATTAGGTCGACACTACAATATTCCAAAAAGAAAATACTGTTGATGTTTCAATAAGAAAAATTGAATTGCTTCATTACTTACTTATCATAAGTTTTAACGAGGATAAGGTCTAGTTACTCTGAATTCTGCTTTACATTTCAGAGATGGTAAAGAAAGCTCCTAATTACAGGACATTTTTACTTTTTCAGCATATCTATCTTCTGCTGCATGAACTCATAGAAAGAAGATGAAATTGACTTCAAACAGTATATAATATTTCCTTTCATTTCAGCAGACCTTCATAGCTATGGAAAGCACAGGCCAGAGGAGACAGAAGAGACAATCAAAACATATGCTAAGCCCCCAGGTCTTTAGTGTTTGGAAAGCAAAGTAAACTTCTGTCTAGTCGTGCTAAAAATTATCAGCATAAAATTCCAGATCAGCTCTGTGCCTCTGAAAGGATATGATCTACTAGCTTTTATGGGACACTCTTTAATATTCATGTTAGGAACAGCAAAGCTATTTGCAGCATCATGGACACTTAAACACATAAAGAAAAATGGCAGAAGGGGATAAAACTGAAATAATACAATTTAAAGTCATCAAAGAATCATTATAGGAAGAAATGGCAAACAGTTCAAATTGGTAAGTATGAAGCACAGCAATGCATTTTTCCTGGCTGAATATTTGACCAAGGAACCTTAGAAAAGTGTGTCAGGGCCAGGAGAGATAATCTGGAGAAATCTTTGCAGTAGAAAATGTTTCTGTTTGTGGTGGGTTGACCTTGTCTGGACACCAGCCGCCCATCGAGCCATTTTTATCACTTTTCCCCTCAGTTGGCTAGGGGAGAGAAAATACAGTGAAAGGCTTGAGATAAAGACAAGGAGAGATCACTCAGCAAGTACCACCACAGGCAAAACAGACTCACTTGGTGAAATTAATCTTATTTATTGCCAATCAGAAGTCAGAGTATGATAATGAGAAATAAACATAAATCTTAAACCACCTTCTCTTCACTCCTCCCTTATTCTTGGGTTCAGATTCACTCCTGAATTCTCTGCCTCCTTCCCAAAGCAGTCCAAGGGACAGGGAATGAGCACTGCAGTCAGTTTAGCACACATCTTTGCCGCTCCTTCGTCCTCGCTCACAGGGGTCCCGTCCACAGCAGACAGTCCTCTTTGAATTTCTACAATGTCGGTCCTTCCCCCAGACTGCAGTTCTTCATAAACTGCTGTAGTGTGAGTCCTTTCCACAGGGGGCAGTCCTTCAGGAACTGACTGCCCAGCATGGATACCCATGGGATCACAGGTCCTGCCAGAAAACCTGCTGCAGCAGGGCCTGCCCATGGGGTCACAGCCTCTCTTGGGAACACCCATCTGCTTTAATGTGGGGTCCTTCACAGCCTGCAAGTGGATCTCTGCTCCACCATGGACCTCCAGGGGCTGCAGGATGACAACCTGCCTCACCATGGTCTTCATCATAGGCTGTGGGGGAATCTCTGCTCTGGCACCTGGAACATCTCACCCCTCTCCTTCTTCGATGATCTTGATATCTGCATAGTTGTTTCTCTCACACATTCTCACTCCTCCTTTGGCTGCTTTTGTCCTGTGTTTTTTTCCCTCACCTGAAGTACCTTATTCCAGATAATGTATTTCAGATGTGCTACTACCATTGCTGCTGGGCTCAGCTTTGACCAGTGGCATATCTGTCTTCAAATTACCTGACACTGGCTTTATCACACACAAGGGAAACTTCACTACCTTCACTACCAAAACCTTGCCACAGAAACCGAATACACTATTCTAGTTCAGTTATATACTGAAGATGTGGGGACATAACTGATGTTGAGACAGTGTATCTACCACATCTTGTCTTATAAGTAGATTAGCAAAGTTGGCATGTGCAGTGAAAGTTGAAGTGAGACAGTATTAGCTCTGGAATAACCATCCAGTATATCTTTTGCATATCTTTGGTGGAGAAGTTTCTAATAGTAGTTGAGATAATATTTTTAACAATAAGTGACGATAATTAAAAACATTTCCAAGTGGCTAAGAAATATCGATATACTTACACAGTTATCATAGAAGTGCATTTATATGCATTTATATGTTCTACTCATTGTGAAATCTAACAGGTTAGATTCCATCACGGGACTAGGATTCACATTGAATGACTTTAACTGTTGAATGTAAGCTAATCATAGAATCTTAAGGTTGAAAAAGACCTCTACGGCCATCCAGTCTAATTGCAACCACAACCACATTCACCAATAAACCATGTCCTGAAGTGCCATATCCACATGTTTTTTGAACACTTTACCACTTCCCTAGGTGGTCTGTTCCAATGCTTGACACCCTTTTCTGTGAAGAAGTTTTTTTAGAGGACACAATCAAGTGCTGATTTTCAGTCAGCACCTATTGAACTAGAAAATCATAATTAGAATGTTAATTATAAGTCTAAAGGAACAAAAATACATTAATTATAACACAGCAGAAATTGACATGCTCTGTCCCTAAACAGAAACATTCAATTTATAGCTTTCCTCAAAAATATGATATAGAAAGCAGAGATGAATCATATAAAATACAGAATTAACAATCCTTGTCTTGAAGAAAATGGGAGTCATAAACCATTTTGGAAATGATGAAATACAGTGAAACTGAAGCAACAGGAGATTGAAACAGAATAGGTTTCCTTTATTTTCTTTCCAGGCAAGCAGAATTTGTGCAAAAAAATTCTTTGTGCTCTTTGGTTTTTAGAAGGCTATGTAGAACAAGATTAGAGTGCCGGTTAACTCAAAGCAGAGAAACAATAAGGAAAATGTCCAGCTGTGCATTGTGAGATCATCATAGCAACATAGATCCCTAAACCAGCATGATATCTAATGACATGTGTGTGGTGTGCCTTCCTTTTTCAGAGTGAGAAATTGTGAAGGGCAGCTGCAGTGAGAGCATTATCTTAAAAGAAAATAATAAAGAGAATTTTCAAATTATAAAAAAAATAGTAAATGGCCATCACAGTATAAATGGCATACATAGGAAACTGGGAAGTTGTGTTGGGGAGGGTGTATTTGCAGAAGTCAGAATGGAGATGGGGAAAAAGCATCCATTAAATGTCAGGTACCCACTAAAACCACTCTACCACTTCCCTCTTGTCATGGGTTGACTTGTTCTAAAAAAAAAACCGGGAATTTTCTTTCTCCTGCTGCAATGTGGGGGAGGCATGTTGAATGGAGAGGACAGGTTTTTTGCCTTGGGTAGTTGACCTACACAAAGGAGCTGGCTGGCAGAACTACATTCCAGGCTGATGGCCCTCTCTAAGGCTGGGGTGTGTGGGGGTGTGTGTGAGGGGGTGAGGAGTTTTTCTCCCCTTCTCTCCTTGGAAAGGGGCACTTCACTTTTTGCCTTAAGGGAGACAAGGGGTATGTGTGTGTGTGTGTGTATGTGTGTGTGTGTTGGAAAAGCTCTGAGGCCATTTTACTCTCGACTTGGTCATATGGCTGCTCTCCGGCCTTGGCTTGCCTATGCACTGCTCTGTCTCCAGCCCGAATCTGCTCAGATTTCATCGTAGAGTTTGTGCTCATCGACGAAAGGGGAGCCCTGGCCACAGCCAGCCGCAGCCAGCATGAGTTCAGTGGGAAAGAAACTGCCCTTCTTTCCCCTTTTCCCCTTCCCCTCCTCGGTGGGGGTTGGAAATCTCCATTGTTGGCTTCCCCTGCCATCCAAGGCCCCACGTGGTGACCATCGGGGCCCAAAACCGCCCCCTGCTGACCAACACCGAGCACTGCAGGCTCTACTCCTGCCAAGCGCGATTGGAAGGGCGCTAGAGGACAGAGACGTATCAAACTGTTTCCTTTTTGAGGGGTACTTTTTGGGTACAGGATTACTGTTTAGTTGTTTTTGTGTTCTGTTGCTGTTTTTGCCAATACACATATATCCTTTAAAAAAGGGTTGGTATTTTCTTTATTTTTTTTTTCATACTTCCTCTATTAGAAGCTCTTAATTTTGGATTCACAATTGCTGAGAGAGAGGAGTTTGGTCTACCTCATAACTCACCCTCCTTAGCAAAACACTTTCAGTCTCATTAAACTGAGACACCTCTGCAAGTGGACAAAGGAGATAAAATATAGTGAAAGGTTCATGAGTTGAGATAAGGACCAAGAGAGATCACTTACTGATCACTGTGATGGGCAAAACACACTTAAAGTAGGGATATTAATTAAATTTGTTACTGACAAAATCAGAGCAGGATAATGAGAAGTAAAATAAATCTTAAAAACACTTTCCCCCTCCCCCTGTCCTCTTCTCAAATTCTACTTCCTCCCCCCCAATAGCATAGGGAGATGGGAATTAGGGGCTACAGACAGTTCATCTCAAAGTGTTTCTGCCATTGCTCCAGGAGAGAAGTCCTTCTCCTTCTCCACCATGAAATCTCTCCCACAGGAGACAGTCCTCCACAAAGTTCTCTAATGTGAGTTTGTCCCACGGACAACACTTCTGCATGAACTGCTGCAACATGGGTCACTTTTCTATGGGTTGCAGTCCTTCAGGCTGCACCCAATGGGAGTCCCCCAGAAGGTGACAAGTCCTACCAGGAAAACCTGCTCCAGCATGGGCTTCTGTCCCCACAGGTCAGCAGGACCGTGCTCCAGCATGGGCCTCCCACAGGATCACTGTCTCCTTTGAGAATCCACCTGCTCCAGCTTGGGTCCCCTCCATGGGCTGCAGGTGGATCTCTGCACATCCGTGGTCCTCCATGGGCTGCAGGGGCACATCCTGCCTCACCATGCTCTGCACCATAGGCTGCAGAGGAACCTCAGCTCTGGCACCTGGAGCACCTCCTACCCCTCCTTCGGCACTGACCTTGGTGGCTACATTGCTGTTCACATGTTCTCTCTCCGCTCTTCTCTGGTTGCAATTTTCATTTGCGCAATTACTTTTTTTTTTGTACTTAAATACATTATCACAGACGTGTTACTATCATTCCTGATTAGCTCAGCCTTGACCAGCAGTGGGTCTGTCCTGGAGCCAGCTGCCATTGGCTTTATTGGACATGGGGGAAGCTTCTCACAGAAACCACCACTGTGGCCCCACCCTCTACCAAAATCTGGCTTCAGAAATCCAATACATGAGGCTATGGAATTTTTCATCCTGTAGAGAGTTTAGATTATGTTATTTAAAGAATCTAAACTTCTTGAGCATGGGACATTTGCTCTGGAGTTTATTCCAAATATCTAGTGAAGCCAACAAAACAATGTAAAGGATTATTAAGAAATGGAAGTTAATATTCTATCTGTTTATGCTTCAAGGGTAAAGCAATGTTTTTCTGTCTTTGGTTATGACAAACTGCAACAGGAAAATGGGAACTTCAACGGGTCTAAAAGATATATTAAAGTGGAGAGTTTCATTTAAGGGGAGTTGTTGCAGTCTGTTCTGAGGAAGTAACCAAATCTGTTCACATAGCTTAAGAGTCTACAAATAACAGACTGGATGACGTTTTGTTCACATAATGAAGCAAATTGACTTGTAGTATGCTCCAGGATGAAGAGTAGTGAAAGCAGGTGCAGTGGGAGAACATAGGTGGTAGACCCAAAGGAATTTGAAGTCTGTTGGAAATCTTTTTGGGAGCAATACTAGGAACAATCCTTTCATAATAAAGAAGAAAGAATTAAAGTGGTTGGTAATAACAAGATACCTCCTGGAATCAATAGTTATAGTCATTCAAATTCATTCCTGGCTTGTATTCTTTCAATTCACAAAAGACTGCAGATTAGGCTGATGATGAAATTTGAGTTCCGAGAAATCTTAGTCCCTTCTACTTTACCAAAGTGCAACAAACAGGGGTTCCTGTGTAAATTTTGGACAATAAGGAAAACTGAAAATTTTTGGTATCTAACCAACCTCCACTGGCATGTTAAATGTATTACAGATGAAGTTGGAGGACAGGCAGCAGTGCCTGGACATTCAGAGTAAGCAAAAGGAGAAAGGTTCAGCTGTGCTCTCTGAAAGATCTTGCCCTGTGATGCCCAGATGATGGGAAAGAAGAGAAAAAAAATCCTCTTATTCCTAACTTCTTCATAATGCTTTGAATTGAAGAAGGGTGCAGGGAAGTGAGTGTGGAACACTTTACCTCTGAGAAAGAAATCAATGAACAATTTCATAAATGTTTTCAAGTGATGTCTGCCCCCTGGGGTTGTCACAGAACAGCTTTCTGGAAGAAAAGAATATAGATTTCACTGAACTTGAAAACCATCCTATAAATCTCTTATTTTCAAGAGATTCAGATACAAATGCAGAGGCACCACTGGCTGTTACAGTTTGTCACTGATGAGTTGTGTCTGGAACAGGAGAAATAAGTCTATGTAATATTGTTCAAATCATTCACGTTAGTCCTTCAAACTAATCACACTATTTTAGATATCAGAAAATTGAAGTTTTTAATGCTGCTCTTAAATTTTAGGTATATCAGTTTGGAACCATAAATATATTAACTTGGGTTTGCTGCTGAAGCATTGTTCTACGAGTGTGTTGGGCCATCCAGTTCTCCTTCCTGTTCTTACATGATCTGTTCTCCAAATCACAGAGGTATATTTTTCCCCGATATGAAATAAATGAAAGGAAAGGAGATAAGAAGAAGAAATGGCAGATTGCAGTGACCAGGCATAGGGCTTGCTCAAACAAGTGTACTGACCAGCCACAATTTACAACCAGACACTTCTATACCCCATTCTGTCTATTTCTCCTTTGCTCCCCTCTGCTCCCCAAGCTCATTGCCTCATTAACTGGTACAGTCCCAACAACAATCTGGATCCTCAGGGTCTCATCCTCACCAGTTTCAAAGTCACAGTTTGCTTGCAGTTTTGTGATCACAAGATCAATTCACACACTTAAATTGGTGTGACTGACAAATGTTTGTTTCTTGTCTTTGCTCTTATTGTTTTTTTCTGTCAGCTCTGTGACTCCAAATGTTTTGTTTATGGTTTTCCCCTTTTCTCTGGTGTCTGATTTGACTAGGTTGTAAATCAGAAAATCTCATTGAAATAAATATTCCCACATTCAACATACCATTATCAATTAGTTTGACTTGCTAGGCTTGGTTCTTCCTCCCTCATCATTTGCCAGTCAGGTTTGTGTCTCTGTATGTTCTTGTGTATGGTTTTCCTCCTTTCTCATTATCTGATTTAGCACTGAAAACATCCTTAACTGGACAGCCTTAAAGGATCAAGGGCTTTCTCTTTCCACATGCCCACCCATATTGCCCCAATCCTTCAGCCACATATCTTCATCTCCATTCTGGCAGCTTCCCTGGGATCCAAACCCAGGTCTTCTAAATACTCCTTAGTAGTCTATATATTTACTAGTTCTGGTCAGTAATTTTCATTATGACAAAACAGGCTGTCATGGTTTAACCCCAGCTGGCAACTGAACACCACACAGCTGCTTGCTCACTACCACTCAAGCAGGATGGGGGAGAGAACAACTGTATAAGAAAACTCATGAGTTGAGATAAAGACAGTTTAATAGGTAAAGCAAAGGGCCACACATGCAAGCAAACCAAAACAGCTCCTTCCAGTCTTCAGGTTCAACTACCTCTAGGAGAGCCAGGCTCTGTCACACTGGTTATTTGGGAAGATAAACACCATCACTTCAAATATTTCCTCCTTCGTCTCCAGAATTTTATTGCTGACCATGACACCATATAGTGATCACATATGATCAATTTTTGCAATGTATTTTATTCCTTTCTTGTAATTTATTTTGGAGGAGAACAAATTATAAAAAAATAATAAATTTAAATTAAAGGTTCTTTCCCAAAAACATGCAAGTCTCACATTATAGGAGATCCATAAAGATCATTGAGTCAAACTCCCTGCTCCTCGCAGAACTACCTAAAACTGAGCCATATGAATAAGAGCCTTGTCCAGATGCTCTATGAACTCTGACACTTGGTGCCATGGCCATTTCCCCACGGAATTTGTTTTCCTCTGGACACACTCCAATAGATTTATATTCTTCTTAAACTGAGGTGGCCAAAACTGCACACAGTACTCGAGTACTCTGAAAGTCAATAAGGGCAAATGCAGGGTCCTGCACCTGGGTAGGAATAACTGCAGGCACCAGTAGAGGTTGTGAAAGCACCTGGGGAAAGCCTGCTGGAAAGCAGCTCTGCAAAGAAGAACCTGGGAGTCCCCGTAGACAAGAAACAGTGTGTCCTTGTGGAAGGGAATCCTGCCATGCATTAGGAAATGATTGCCAGCAGGTCAAGGGAGGTGATTCTGCCTCTCTACCCAGCCCTGGCGAAGCCCTTCCTGGAGTATTGAATCCAGTTCCGGGCTTCTCAGTACAAGAGACATGGAGCTCCAGGAGCAGGTCCAGCAGAGAGCTACAAAGCTGATAAAGGGACTGGAGCATCTCTCTTATGAGGAAAGACTGAGGGAGCTGGGCCTGTTCAGCCTTGAGAAGAGATGACTGAAACGGCACCTCACCGATATCTATAAATATCTGAAAGGAGATGGTCAAGAGGACAGATTCAGGCTCTTGGTGGTTCCAAGCAATAAGACAAGAGGCAACGGGCAGAAACTGATGCACAAGAAGTTCCACCTGAATATGAAGAACTTCTTTACTTTATGGGCAACCAAGCACTGGATCAGATTGCTTAGAAAGGCTGTGGAGTCTCCCTCACTGGAGATATTCAAGAATCTTCTGGATGCAATCCTGTGCAATGTGCTCTAAGATGACCCTACTGGAGCAAGGAGACTGGACCAGAAGACCCACTGTTGTCCTTTCCAGCCTTATCCATTCTGTGATTCTGTGAGGTGGGGCCACACCAGTGCAATGTAGAGTGGGACATTCAACTTCCTTGGTTCACTGGAGATTCTGTGCCTGATGCAACCCAGCTGCTTGTTCCACAATTCTTATATATCTGTATGTATTTCTATAAAGTTAAGTATTTGTTTCAGCTACACAGGGTTTATCTGTGAAGCTGAATTCTGGAGGAACTCAGATGTTGAATCTAAAATCAGATGTACGGTTGTAACATAGCTGCTTCCAATGCATATAATCATAGAGTTTATATATCACATACAGAAAATGAGGAAAACATGTCATAAATTTCCTAATCTTGAGTTTGAAAGATTTAAAACGGATTTCTTTTTAAAATTTTGTTTCCAAAGTTTCATATAATTTCAACTAGACAAGTAAATGCTGGATGCATCAGTTCAATTACTATGCTCATTATTCAGTTATTATACACTATTCAATTAAATTGAAATTAAAGTTAAATTAAAATTAAAATCTAAATAAACTGCAGCAGGAAGTTATAAGTAATACTGTATTTGTGCTATATTTGTACTACATTTCATTTAAAATTCACATGAAAATGTAATTAAATCAGTATTAGTAACTTACTTTAGTTTTATGTTAATTATATTTTATTGGAAACACAGGAAGAAATAGGAAAATCACAATTAAGCCAGCATTTTAAAGGTTTTAAAGGGTTTTTTTAAAGACAATGCTTTCTATGTGTATTGTCTGTTGTAGAGAAAACCAAAAAAGGTAGCTAATGTATACAAGGGTATGCTTTAGATTTTTGTTGATGGTTTGTAATATCTTTATGTTTCATTACCAGAAAATTATTTGTAAAGCAAACTGTTCCTTGGTTTAATATCAAAATCTGATGTAAAAAGTAACAAAATGGTTGTTGGCATATCTTCAGCTTTATGGAAAATGGCTTCTATCATCCCTCCCTGTTAGGAGTACTTCTTTTTGATTGTTAGCATTATCAAGGAACTATATACATACATACATATATATATATAGTATATTAACACATAAAATCTCCAAGTTTGTGTTAGACACAGGGCAGTGCACATAAGGACATATACTGAAATTATGTGTCTCATTTATCATCAGCACAAAATGCAAATAATTTTACAGTTATGAATCTATCTTAAACACATTTTGCTGGAAATTGTGTTAAAAATGTTTATTTAAGCTAAATTTTAAAAAGTGTGATTGTGTTTAAAAAAAATTTATTCAGCAAAACTAACTTAAAATGTATGATTGATGCTTGAGGGTAAAGATTGTAGAGTTTTTATGGGGTTATAAGGTATTTCTATTATGGTACAATCATCTACAAAATTACTTTGTGTGGAACAACTCATGCAATGACTGAAGTGTTACAGCTGTGAGGGAACAACTTGTTCTATGTAATAGTGATTTGATATAGCCAGAAAGATTCTATAACTGCTCAGGAATACCTCAAGTGATCTTCTTCATGTATTGAGGTGACGAACAACCAATCTTCAAAAATAGTTTTGATACAACTTCTTTCAATGAAAACTTCATGTTTAACGAAATGCATTTAATTTAAAACATTATAGTTGTTGTTTACATTTAAAAAAAAAAAAGAAATTAGGTGTACTTTAAGCTGGCAAATGACTTCAGCTGTTAATGTAACAAGATGAAGACTAATACACAACTTTTTATGCTAGCAGAAGAAACAAATTCTGAACTGCTGGACTTCTCTGAAGAACAGTTGTTTACCATGTACACAAGTCAAATTTTTTTATCCTTTCTGAAGGATGTGTTTAAACTGAGACTTCTGAAGAAGCAGACAGCTCTTCAGAAGGCTGGAACTACAGATTTATGGCCATGAACACCAGAATCTCTTTTAATAAAATCCCACTGTTTCTTTTTTAGGTAATCCGTTAAGTTATCTTAGAAGACAATGAAGTTTATACAAGAAACAAAATGTAATGCAAACATAGAAAACCAGCAGCTTAGCCAGACAGTATTTAGAAAATATCACAGAGGTGCCACTGCAGCATTTATTATCAAGGCAAAAGAAAACTGAATGCAAGAGAGTAACTACTGAAAGTGCATGATCTATGTTTTTAAAACTACCTGGCAGTACTAAACTGCCAGTATAGCATTGCTAACACCTTCCATTATTAATGAACATGCAGCTCACAAAAAGTTTTCTCCTGTTGCTTATAAATATGGATTATTTTAAATGCCTAACAGACACTTTTGTACTTAGGAGAACCTTACTCTAGAGTGTTACATATGGGATGGATGTGCTTATCCACATGGAGAGGATCATCCTTTTAGCTGCAAACATAACTGTAAGAAACAGTTTCTTTTCTTGCACAGCAAAATCTTTTAATGACAAATATCTCTGAAACCTTCTGTCTCAAGCTTAAGTGGTTGATTTAATACTAAATTTATTCAGTTAAAATTTCCCCTTTCCCTTCTGTTGGCAACCCAGCTTTCATACTTGTACTATAGAAGAACAGCTGTTTCCTTGAAGACTGAGAGGAAATAAGACTCTTTTTGTTTTAAAGTAGTTGTCAATAACATTTCATTGAGACACTGGTAATATAATTCTTACAACTGTTTTTGTAATAATTAGCATTTCCTAGTGAGTGACAGAACAGCTTTATGAATAAAAATGCAGAATACCCTTTTAAGTGTCAGGAAAAATCACAGTTCCAGAAAACACTTGCTTGGAAAATATGCCAAGCTTTCAAATCAAGAGTTAAAATTAAATTATTATAAAGTGATCCAGATTCAGTTCTTCTCTTCCTTCTCTCAGTTATCTTGGTTTGACTAATGGAAAGAAAGTTATTCCTGAATTATAACAGATCAAGAAAATAATCTTTATATTTCATATAATTTATATCTCTTCATAGTCCGACATGGGAAGTAAATTATACTGTATTGTAAGAGAATGAATTACTTTTGCTGACATATACTTGAGTGCCCTTTAGTGCAAAAATCAGTTTCTATGAATTTTTAAGATTAAAATCGGAATCAAATTGAGAATTGGGGGGGGACTCTGTAATTGCCTTGACTTTAATCACCTTCTAGCAAAGATGATTAAGTAACCAGTCTTACTAGCCTTAATAAATTAGAATTCTTTCTGGAGTACTGTCACAACAAATAAAATCAGTGGGACTACTAGCATGTTAATGTATCTGCCTGTGGGAATCAGGTGGCAGAATCTTATCCATGAGATTCTATTACTCGTTTTCTTTGAACATCTGAACATTATTGGGTGCCACATCTATTCAAGATGTGACTGATGTTGCATGCTTTCTATTTCAAAATAACTATGAGGTAGAAACGAAGGTAAAACTAAAAGTCTACAGATTCTATCTATAGATACAGTAATTTCTATGTTATACTGGGTTTAAATTTTGGCATCAGACTACTCTTTTGCTGAAGATATTACCATGATGCCATGACATAAAATTGGAAGTTTCTTTATTGTCTTTTGCAGGTCCTGCAGGAGAGAATTCTACTGAGTTTAATATTTCTGTTTTGAAAAAAGAAACTGCAAAACACCAATAAATGCAATTTAACATTATGGTCTGAAGCAGGAATATTTAATATTAAAAAGGAGATAATCTATGAGGTGGTTTCAAATAGGCATAGAATTGTGATTATAGAGCCAAAGCCACTAGAAGCTCTGTTAACATATTTATCTATACTAGATGATTGTGATGATGCAGATTTTACAAGACATTATAAATTTATCTTACTAAAAGTCCAGATACTATGAGTGCTTCTGAATTTTGCTCATATATCTTGCAAAAGCAACTGCCTGAAGACAAGTTGAATAAACACTATCCTCATTAAAAGTCCATGTTTATAGTGCACTTGGAGAGTAGGGAGACGGAAAAACTACCTCAGACTTTCTTTTTAGTGGAATTCTATAGTGAAAATGTGACAAATTTTTTTTTAATCTTTCGCTTGCAAGAATGTTCTATTTTTTTTAATTTAAGAGAGTAAAGATAATATTAGACACTAGTGTGCAAAGGTGAATATTATTTAAAAAATACTATCAGAATTCAGATGAATATTGTTTAATGGAGTGATCTAATAAATGTTTCATGAAAGAAAAAATGCTATCATTTTTTAAAAAACTTCCTAAAGCAATAGTGATGGCAAACATAGAAGCCACAGTATAGGCACAGTATAAATGCTGTTCCACTGCTGCTAAAATTCACATTTACAGTACGCAAAACTCTGATAAACATGATAAGTTTTTTAGATAAAAAGATTTGGTTATGTAGTTTACCAACAATGTTATTATTGCTGGTATAAAACTGTAAAAGATGTTTGAAATACTATGAGTATCTTTCGAAGGGAGATTATTAGGCTACATATCTAATAATGTTTCTTATGCATATTTTGCCCTTCTCATACTGTTTCACATAAATATATAAAATCCATAAACATATATACTTGCATATGCTCCAGGAAATATTTCTGTGTATTTTTTCAAAGATAAATTTTCAGGATTTATAACGTCTTACCTGTGCTGAGTAGTGCTTGGAGTCTTCATAGTTTTTTGGGAATAGCAGCTTTGTCCTTTCTAATCATTTCACAATTATATCAGGAAAAACTAGAATAAAACCTTCAAAAATCAGCTGTATTTTAGCTATTGATTTTTACTATGAGCAAAAAGTAAAATAATCATAGAATGGTTTGTGTTTGAAGGGACCTTTAAAGATGATCTAGTCCTACCCTCCTGCAATAAGCAGGTTACATCTTCCACTAGCTCATGTTGCTCAGAGCCTCATCCAACCTGACCTTGAATGTTTACAGGGATGGGAGATCCAGCACCTCTCTGGGAAGCCTGTTACGACTCTGTTAAAAAACTTACTCCTTACACCTAGTATAAATATACCCTCTTTTAGTTTAAAACTATTATCCTTTGTCTTATCACTGCAGGCCCTGCTAAAAGAAATGTCCCTATCTTCCTTATAGTTGCCTTTAAATATTGAAAGACCACACACAATAAGGTCTCCCCAGAGCCTTCTCTACTGTATCCTTTCCTCATAGAAGCAGTGTTCCATCTCTCTGATCATCTTCATGGACCTGCTCTGGACCCTTTCTAATGGGTCTTTTCACATCTTCATTGTACAGAGGATGGTAGAGCTGGATGTGGTACTCCAGGTGGAGTTTCAGTAAAGCAGAGTGCAGGGACAGTATCACCTCCCTTAACCCTACTGGCCATGCTTCTTTTGATGCAGCCCAGGATACAGCTGGGTTTCTGGGCTGCAAGTGCACATCACTGGTTCATATCCAGTTTTTCATTCACCAGCAGCCCCAAGTCCTTCTTGGCAGGGCTGCTCTCAGTCTGTTCATCTCCCAGCCTGTATTGGTACAGGTACAGCAAATTGCAGTTGACCCTGTTGAATCTTATGAGGTTCCCATGGGCCCAGTTCTCAAGGTTATGTCCCTCTGAATGGTATTCCATCCTTCAAAAGTGTAAATAGAAGCTTCATGTCAGCTGCAAGCTTACTGAGGTTGCACTTGGTTCCACTATCTATATTGCTGACAAAGTTATTAGATAGCACTGGTCCCATTACGGACTCCTGAGGGACATTACTTGTCACTGATCTCCATCCAGACATTGAGCTGTTGACCACTACCCTCTGGATGTGACCATAGAGCCAATTCCTGTTCCACTGAATAGTCCATCCATCAAATCTGTATCTCACAATTTAGAGAGAAGGATATTGTAGGGGACCATGTCAGAAGTCTAGTACATTATGTCTATACCTCTTTCCTTGTCCACTGATATAGTCAGTTCATCACAGAAGCCCATTAGGTTGGTCAGCTGTGCTACCTGTCTCAAATCCCCTCCTTGTCCCCCATGTGCTTTAACACAACTTTTAGGAGGATCTGTTCCATGATCTTCTCAGGCAAAGAGGCGAGGCTGACAGGTCCTCCTTTCTACGTTTTTAAAAATGGGCGTGAAGTTTCCTTTTTTTCAGTCACCTGAGACTTCATCTGACTGCCATGACTTTTTGTATATTATGGAAAGTGACTTGGCCACTACCTCAGCCAAATCCTTCAGGACTCTGGTCCTCAGACATGGTCTTTTCTTACAGTGTGAAGAACTTTGCTCCCCCAGTCCCTCTCCTGTAGTCCGTTCACTTGAGAGATGTGGGAAGACACATTGCTAGTGAAGATTGAGGCAAAGAAGTTGCTGAGTACATCAGGTTTCTCCTCATCTGTTGTTACCAGTTTGATGGTCTTATTTATCGAGAGGGTACATCTTTGACCTTTCTTTTCTGGCTGATACAAAGCTGTAGAAGCCTTTCTTATTACTCTTTTGTCCCTTGCCAAGTTGATTTCCAGATAGGCCTTTACCTTCCTGATCACATCCCTACATAACTGGATATAATTCCTGTACTGTCCCCAGGATACTTCTTGTTGCTTCCACTGCCTGCGCATTTCCTTCTCACCCTGTAGCTTGATTAGCAGCTCTTGACTAAGCCAGTCAGGTCTCTTGCCCTCTTTTCCTCATTTCTTACACCTGGAAATCAAGAACTCTTATGCTCTATGGAAAATGTCTTTAAAGATCTTCCCATTCTGTTCTGCTTCCTTGTCCTGAGGGCAGTTTTCCAGAGGGTCCATTTGACTAAGTCCTTGGAAAGCTGTAATTTTGCATCCTAAGATTCAGGGTCCTGACTTTATTCTTCACCTGACCCATATCTTCTAACTGTGAACTCCATACTGTATGACCACCACAGCCAATGACTGCTTCCAATAATCAATAGCTGAAATACAGCTGGTTGATTATATGTTGATAGTAAAAACTAACCCCATTGTTTGTATCCAAAAGAGGATAAGAACTGAGCTCCAGTTTCACAAGAAGTACATTTGGTCTGCCTAAGCTTTGGCATTGAGCCTACACAACTGTGTCTGATCAAGTCACCACTCTGTTCTCTGACAGCTCTGTGTTCATTGGACACATTATTATTCATAATGAAATCTTCTGATAAAGTTTCACAAGAAGCTACTGAGAATATTCACTACTTGTTATATTCTGGGTTTATTTTTCCTTCTGGGACCTTTCAGCTTAATAAGATAGCAGTCATGGCAGTCTACCTATCAACAGAGATAGACAATTGCAACTAAAATCTTTCTACTTTATCCTACCTTATAGTTTGACCTTGGATGACAGGCAATTGCTTCAATATATACTATGGCTTACAGAGAGACAGTTTTAATAATGTTTGTTGAGGTATTTCTATTTTTTATTTTATATTTTTTTGTTTAATATGAAAACTATACAAACATTTCAGATATTTCTGAGTCTTGTAGAGTCATGTAGAGTCCTCTAGAGTCATTGTGTTTTACCTCTTTAAGTTTTTCAGAAGAAACCAGTCATGCTCAAATCATTCTATTATTTCATTACTTCAAAAAATAAAACTCTGATTTTGTATATATCTTAATTTTACAACATTGACGTTGGTAGAATTGCTTTTGAGAGATAAGAACAGGATGAATAAGGTGGCAGGAAATGGTCTGTTATATGATACTTCCTACAAGATACTTCCTTAGCTGTACATTCATATAGCTCAGTTTCATATTATAGAGATAAATAAACAGAAGACGTTAATGTGGTATGTGCATATACATCTGTGTTTACTTAGGGCATAATTTAAACAGATTCACATATACATGCCTCATATGTGAACGCATATGAATATCACTATATATCCTACCTTAACTTCAGGAAGTAAGGAACACACATATTGGAACTTTTTGGAAACATAGCTTTCTGTATAGTCAGTGCAGAGAAAATCTCCACAAGAAAAGTCAGATATTTAATGTATTTTCTCCCTACTAACTTTATAGGGAGCTTAAGGTAACCCTACTGCTTGTTCTAAGTGTTTTATTTTTATACTTAAATAGGTAGCCCTGTAGATATGGCAGATGGGTCAGGGCTGAGAAAAAAGTAAAAGAAGTAGTTTTGGCCACATCAGCTTTTCTGTGACAGATGATTTTTGTGCAGGAAAAAATTGTTTTACTTCTTCACTCCTTTTTTCTGATCCTTTCCTTTTCTATATCTTTTGATTAAAGCCTTAATCAGTGAAGGCTCAACAATTCAGGAATTTCAGTTTTATGCTGCTGCAAAGTCCTGAGGATTTAGAAAAGGCTTTTGATGGGAATCGCTCATGAATATTTGTAACATTCTACTGATTCCCAGACAAAGTCGTCAACATATTTGGATGTTTTTGGACAGGCAGTCAATATTCTATCATTGATAATGGCAAACAGTACAACAGGTGACAATAATAGGAAATAAATTATGGTTGTTATCATAATCACACTAATGCAAAAATCTATTAAAAAAATGTGACTGAGAACAAACACGAGTGCTCAAGACAATGCAAATAAATATGTTACATCTTTCTTCCTTGCTGTGGCCATCTGTGTCCAGGAACGTTTAACCCCAGGTGGTAGAAGTTTCTCCATGAACCAGTACCTTAGTGAAGTTTCTAACTTATAACAGCATTTAACATTATACGTGACTTCCCAAGAGCTCTGACACTAATAAGCTGCTTAGGGAATGTGTTGAATCAGTGTAGTCTTTGATGGTCTTAGTTGCAATCACTTCCTCTTCACTTTTAAGTCCGTTTTGGTTTCTGGAAGATTCCTTAATAAAAAGAAGAAATGAAAGTTGATCAAAAGTAAGCACTCAAGCAAAGCTTTTCAAAAGCAGTCAGCCTGTGTGTGCCTGTTCCTGTGTAAGGAACATTAGGCTGATCTTGAAAACCTTTGAAAACATTACCTCTATCTCCCTCAGAAACTATGATGTCTTCTTAGTATTCAGTATGATTATATACCCAAAAAATAACATAGATCATTGACATGACATGGTTAATATTCAAGCTTAGGTGCTGGAATCTAGATGATGCCATGACAAAGGGCAATAAGTTACGTGAATAGGGATGTAACTACAGATAGTGTGGTAATCTGTTTCTCCACTTTGTCAATATTATGGTTTTCCACAAATACAGAAAGTAAAATGCTAATTAATTTTTAATTTAAATATCTGCTTTAAATGACTGTCATTTCCAACCAAGGCAGCATCACAGAAAAATTCCTGTTCTGAACAACATGAAAGCAGTAGGAAAAGAAGGGAAATCAATGACAGAGAGTGAGTACTTTCAAATTAATTGAGAGGAATAACATAAAAAATAGTTGATAATGTATATAAATAATACTAAATCACGGTACAATAACTGAGTATCTTTGGGCATTCAAGAGGTTGAGCTATATTCCGATATAATTACAAATTCTGACAGAGGCTTGTAAATGTTAATGACCTCTCAAGAGGAACAAAAAAGAAAAATATAGAAAAAAAAAGTTAAGTATATTTAAACTAGAATCATTAAAGTGACATTAAATAAAAATATCATAAATAATGTTAATATTTGATTAAATATTAATATTAATAAATTAATGGGAAATAAATTAGACTTCTGAGCCTGCTTTTAAATAAAGGGAGGTTTGGTGTTAGGTTTTTTTCTACAAGAGTGCCAGATAAGCAGGATTCTCTGAATTTATACACAGTGACATCATTATTCTCAGGAGAAGGTGTTTAACCTAAGCAAAGTAATGGATGTTATACAACTGTATGAACTTTAAGGTAATTAAACCCCATTTGGGATTAGGTAAATGTTTTGAAATGCTTGGCAGTAATTTTTCACGTTACTAGAGACTCAAGATATAGATTCACTGGAAGTTTTATGGCATCATTTTCCAATATACTGCTAAAAGTGCATAGCAGCAGTCTCAGTTTCTAGTGTAATTCTATAGAATTACAGCTATAGAAAAGATGCCAGTGGGTATACAGATCTAGCCTCTATGGACTTTCATTAATAATCATTGGATAAAATACAAAACCAATATAGTGGTATAGATGAAAATGTCAACTCATCCTGTCCAAGAATTGTCCTAGCTATCAGATCAAAAAGGTAATAGCTAATCTTTAATATTTTTCTTAAAAAATAATCCTTAATTCTGTTATGTAGTGAGGAACAAATGCATAAGAATACATCCATAAAAAAAGAATAACCTGTCAAAAGCCTGAGTGAACACACGTTTGACAGAAAAGAGGAATATACAATATTTTAAGTATATATTAAGTAAAATAGATATTTTGTTGGGAGGGTTTTTTTTTCCTTTTTTTTTTGTGGAGGCAGAGGTGTGTTTTTTGACAGAATGAGGTAAAACATAAAAACAATTATGTGGTATAAACTCTACCCAAAAGTATCTAATAATTTTCAAGATTAAGATGCATAAATTCTGGATTATATGTTTTTAGTATATGTATTTCTGGTTTTGGAGTGTCTTGCTGATCAGATGGTACTGATTACTGAGAGTCCCTTTCCTTCATGTCTAACCTTTTCATAGAATCATAGAATGGTTTGGATTGGAAGGGACCTTAAAGATCATCTAGTTCCAATACCCCCTGACAAGGGAAGGAAACTTTCCACTAGACCATGTTGCTTAAAACTCCATCTAACCTGGCCAGGGGCATTCACAACTTCTCTGAGAAACCTGTTCCAGTGTCTCACCACCATCACAGTAAAATATTTCTTCCTCACGTCCAATTTAAGTCTACCCTTTTTCAGTTAAAAGCCATTGCCCCTTGCCCTGTCATTACACACCCTGTCTTTCTTATAAGCTCCCTTTAAAGTGTCCCCAGAGCCTTCTCCATGCTGAGCAATCTCAACTCTCTGTGCCTTTCTTCACATGAGAGGTTCTCCAGTCATCTAACCATATTCATGGCCCTCTGGACACATTACAACAGGTCCACACCTTTCTTATACAGAAGACCCCAGAGATAGATGAAGTACTTCTCACTCATGAGAGTGCATGATACAATTGTGTTCCTGGGCTGCAAGTGCATATTGTCACACATTATACACAGAACGTGATTGCAAGGCTTTTGGATTCTGCAGTGGGAGGTAGGTACTTAAAAATAGTTATGCTAGTACTGAATATTGAAGTATTTAGAAGTACGCCTACACATCTAAATTGTTCTTTTACCCATGTGATGTAGTGGATGAATAATATGTTTAAAAGTGGGTTAAATGTGGATCAACATACTGAATTGCTCACATTAAGCAAACGGAAATACTGAGATAGGAATATCCTGAAAATGCCATCTTGCTGTCAAGATTAAGGTTATATCTACAATAGCAACATATTTTTCATAAAAATTCCTGTTCTTCAATAGGAATTGATCAGGGAATCAAAACCATTTTTATGAAGTCTCTATCTACAATGTTCATTGTTTACTTGCTTCTCCTTTGGAATAGATTTGGTTGATGTCTTGAACAGACCATCATACATGCTGTTCAAAGGTATATGGTAGATCAAGCACTTCTGCGTTAGGTATTGGAGGGCATCTGTTGAGCACCTGGAACAGAATTTACAGTTAAGATTTCTCTATTTGAAGGATTAGAGTTTTCTTCTGGAAGGAAAAAAAAAAAGAAAGTGGAAAATAATAATTCACCTTCATCAAAACTCATTAAAACTGCTTCAAAAAAATTACAATCATTGGCATGGGATGATCAGGAGAATTTCTTCAAAAATATATTTCTGTTTCAAACTATAGTTTAAAGTAGATGTGGCCTAAGGCAACTTTGCTTAGAATAAAGCTTTATGCAACAAGGGCAAGTGTTTTGGAGAAGTTATTTTCTGAACCTCAGTTCAACACTGTTATGAACGAATGTTGCTATGGGACTTGAATTCATGAGCCTGTCCCTAAAAACTGGCATTATTTCTTTTTCTTTTTAAATAATTTATTTTATTACTTTGTTTAAGCAATTGAAGATTCAAGTAGCAAAGGTGCCAAATCCTAGGCATGATTTCTGTATCAATTGATAAATTTATTCTTGCCTTTCATGTGACAAGATCAAGCTCAGAAATATGCTATGTCTGATAATGAAAAAGGTTATGTGAGTACTGACCACGGCTGTTTTCAATGCCCAGAAATGACGAATAAAGTCAGTTACAGTGTTACAAATTTTGCTATGTTATTGTAGTATAAGGTTGCAAGAAGAATATCTTTATTTACAAACAACATATACCAATAGTTGACAAAAAGAAGATATAAATCAAAAGATAGGTAAATTGTGTTTGTATGTTCAGTGACCTACAAGGGTGTGGGACTTCATGTGTTATACTGGTTTGATACTTGTGTAATGAAAGACATGAGGTTTTGTTTCATCAGTTTTCTTGTTTTCTAATCTTAAGAAATACATTTAACAGTTTTTAAATTCTGAAATAGAAGAATTTTAATTCTCCCTTCAACAGAAATTTTACAAGAATGCTATAGAACATTTATCATATATCTCTAAAATATTCCATAATAACTAAGGTTGTGCGTAAGCAATATTTAAATGTTCTTTCTTTATTGTATATGAAGAAATATAGTGATATTTTGTCCTACCCCTGAGGAAGTGTTTATCTCAATAAATAATGATTTGATACTATACATATGCCAAGTACTGGTTAATCTGAATTCACTTTCAGTTTCTAATTAGACATCTGTTAAAGTCCATAACAGGAAATCTAATAGAGTTGTGTTGTAATTTGTCAAAGAGATTAATGATTCACAATGTTAAAGTGTCTGTAAATGGAGTCCTTATGTGAGTCATTATATAAGTTGAAATTAAACTCTTTTGCTTTCATGGAAAATGTTTCCAACTTGTGTTATCAGCAGCAATTACAACAGCAAAACATCCCCAAAAAAGAAAAGATTAAATGATAGAGCTATTTTTTTGCCATCATTCCCTAATTGGAATACTTGTGCTCAAAGTAGCTGCCAAAACTAATGAAAAACATATTTTATCTCTTTTCCTCTCTAGCTTTTTGAAATTCTAAGAAAAAATATGCATAGAATGCTGTACGTTTTCCAAGTTGATGTGAAAATTTGTGAAATAACATTAATTATTTTTGTACTATATAAAGAATTGCACTAAAAATTCTCTTATATTGAATTTATTCATTCCAACTATTGCAAGTGCAGGATGCATATTATGTCCTATAATCATTTACAATCTTTCAGAAGTCAGCAGAAACTCAGTATGTCAATGAAGAATCACAGCTGAGTTAAGCAAGTTTTTTTACTGCTTTCAAGTTTAAAATATTTTTCAGTGTTTGGGAAATTTGCGTCTTATTTTGCTTTGTTTTTTTGGGAGTTTGTTTGTTGGGTTTTTGTTCTTGGTTTTTTGGGGGTTTTTTGGTTTTGTTTTTTTTTTTTTTTAAACATTCTGGAAAATAAGGACAGATCATTTCCTATGCCAAAGTAAAGAAACGAGTAAATAAATAAATCTTAAATGTTAGAGAAGTTATTATGGGCTTTGAGAACCCAGTGACTATACAATAATTTATTGGGTAAAAAAATGATGGCAATCTCACTTCGCAGAGGAAGTCACTCGTGTTCTGTCATGTGAAATTCCCTTCACACCTCTTAAAAGGCAGATGGTATACAAGATTTTCTCTTGCTGCTCTTGAAAAAATGTCTTTTTCCAACACCTTGTAGCTTGCGTGTGGGAATACCTTGTCTTACTCACAAAGTAGATGCATGGTACAAAGTAATACAGCTCTGCCTATAGTTCTTGTATACCTGTAAAGCATTTTTAAGAGGCAATGACCTTTAGAATTTGCAGAATTGTGTGTTTTTTGATAATGACAATTGTTCCTTACTAGCAAAAGCACAAACAATTCACAGTTGTTTCCAATTGTGAAAGTACATCATGAATCAGAGAGAACACAATGAACAAGGTCAAAATTCCATCTGGTTTGTTGGAGCAAGCTCGGTGGTGTTCAGCACGAGATCAACAAGTTCCATTTCATATTGATTGTGCTTCAGAAAATGCAATATTTAGAGTAGTTTATAGAAATTTATGGCCTTGTAGAGGTTTGTATATGCTTTCCAACATACTTGACTTAAAATAAACTAGAGAATATGACATTTAGAGGCTGCAGATAATTTTTTAAAGGAGAGGGAAAAAAGTTACCAATTCGATGTTAAATTAAAAAAAAATCTCGTTCTTTAATAATGCCATGGACTATCTTAAATCTCCTATCTGCCTGCAAAATCATAAAGAAATATGAGAGCAGTATATGAAAATTGTAATACTTCCACAGATAATAATAAATATAATTATGCACAATATATGGAAAAAATGATATCTAATGCCTTAAAAGTTAATCCAGAGAATAACAATATATTTGAACACTTGAATACATGGAATTTCACTTTGGAAACAAACCTAGAAAAATATTTTATTTGGTAGAATATTTAAAAATTTATTTTATTGACAAAAAAAACCCCTGAACAACTAAATACTTTATTTTTAAATATTTAAACCCAGTATCTGATATGACTCAGTATCTGATCTGACCCTCACTATGTTACAGGATGAGCATGAAACAGATGTTGAGACATTTTCTTTACTATTACAAATTACTGGGAATTTAATCTAGCTACATGCACTGAAATGTGAATTTCTTTCTTCACATCGGTTCCTGAGTTAAACCCTCACTTTTTTCTATTCAGTTAGCAAAATCATGTAATTTAAAATATTTTAAGAGTTAGAAACAAAACAAGACAAAAACAAACAAAAAACATTCCTTGCAAATCAAAGCAAAACTGAATTGGATAGTTGAAACTGTTGTGAGGAAGTGAAAGATGATCCTTTTGAACACTGCAAATAGAGTTCTGTAATTCAGCAAGTAGAATTAAGGTGGTACCTAACCTGTACATTTTAGCATACTCAGTTATCCTCAGAGCTTTCTGATATAAATGGGCTCTGATAACAGTATTAATATATTGCTCTTCTTTTTGTACAATATTTGCTTCTCACATACTCTATTGGAGGTGGTTATAGACTCACAGACTTAAGCTTGTCACTTAAGTGACACCAATCTTAAAATGAAAGATTTAATAGCATGAGTGGACTTCACGTTAGCCATAGACAAGTCATCCAGCTGAAGATTTACATCTGAAAAGGGAACGTAAAACCTAATCAGATGTACCACACTACCTGAGCCTTACTCCCTGGACAAATTCAGGGTGCATTGCCAACAGTCTCTGGAATGCAACCACGTTAAGCTGAGGGCAAAGGGCAACACTAAACTCTTTCCATAATGTGTGACATCAGGGGAAAGTAGTCCCCTTTGAAAATTCTATCTGGAAAATTTTGACAAAACTACAGGAAAGTGAAAAAAACCTAAGACTTTTATGTCATGTTCTCACAGGCATATTTACCACAGGTGTTTTGAAACCTATCAAATCAGAGTTTTAGGTCCTACAGGTAGGCCATGCTGAAGTATTAGCAATTTGCTACATCTCACTCTTTTACAAAGACCTGTGCCTGCTGAACCTGTATGTACACCATCAAATTTTAATTTGAGAGGCTGACTGTTACCACCTACTGCTGTGTTTTCTGAGAAATTCCATGTTAGGTCAAGCACACTGACTTTCCATTAAAGAAAGATTATGTCCAAGGGTTTCCAGGACTATTAAAAATGTGTGGTTCTTTTTTTGAGCAAATACACTTGCAGATCTGCATATGGTTCTTGAATCTAATATTAATTCTCTATAGCATTAATCAAATGTTTCTTTCTATCTGCAAGTTAAGAAAATTCTTACATTTTTTTCCCATGTGAAGAGTATAGGAAGTTTGAGTAAGGGATGGTCTTCTGATCTTTATGTGGTGACCTATTAGACTGCACTGAGATAAAAATTAATAACAACTACTTTCAAGATTGTCATAGTAAATGACTTTTCCCGTGTTAGATAGACCTTGACTTTATGATAAAAGGCTACAGTATAACTTAAGTTGTCCTTATATGAGTAATTATAGTTCACGCTAAAAACTATATCAAGACCAATAGAGCATAGATTCCTAGAGCAGATGGACAAATATTCACTCCTTATATCCTAGTCTTGAATCCTGTGAAGCAGTCTGTTATTAAGATGTAAATTTCAGTTTGCTCTCTCCCGTGGGAGTAGGGTGGCACTGTGAACAAGGTAGGAGATACTCCTTCTGTCAGAATCTTCAAGGCATCAGCATCTAAAAATCTCCAGAGTAAGAGTGTCTGTATGTACCCTGAACTATCCTATGCACCTCTTACATACTTGAATGGATGAGTTTCACAGTTTTTTTTCAAATAGACTGTAAACCTTTCCAAGGTTAGAGTTGTGTGCTAATTTCAGTCAGCTTCATGAAGAGGCTGAACTCCAATACCTAGAGAGAGGCATCAGATGTCATGTTTCACTGATAACAGGAACAATTTGTTTGATGAGGTTAACTTGCTGTTCTATCCAAATTAATTTCAGCAAGGCAGGATTGTTCAGGTCCTAAACATCATCCTAGTCTCCCATTGTTGTGATTAACAGCTGCAGAGAGAGAGACCTTAAGTGAGTAATATTGTTAGCAATCATTTAGTTCAAGGTAAACAACAACAGAGCATCTGAGTCCTCATGGTCAGAGAATGACAAGAACCATATCTAGACATTCATAAATCCCCTTTTTACACTTTTCCTCCAGATAATTGAAGTAGAATAGCTAACTAAGCCCTTTCCAAATTCTGCTAACAGAAATGAATCCCTTCCATACTCATGCACAATAAAACAAGTACACTCAATCTCTTTTCCACATACATATAAATTAGATATTTGGCTTTGTTTCTGCAGTTCCATTAACCTTTGAGAGTGTATTTTCCTTTACCAATTAATTCAAGAATGTAGTGGTTTGACCCTGACTGACAACTAAGCCCTACACAGCCACTCACTAATTTCCTCTGCTACCAACAGGATAGGGAGAAAGAACAGGAAGAGCAAAATACCCCAAAACTTGTAGGATAAGAATTGCTTAATAAATGAAGGAAAGAGGGAGAGGAAAGAAAGGAGAAAAGCATACAAAACAAGTGATGCATCTCTTCCCACAAAAGGCCAAGTCAGTCCCTAAGCAATGGCTACCTATCCAAAACACTCCTCCCTTTGGATTTTTATAGCTGAAGATGGCTCTATATTTCATGGAGTATTCCTTTTGGGTCAGTTTGCCTGGTTATGTCCCCTTCCCATTTCTGGTACACCCCCAGCTGTCTTGCTGGGGGGGCAGCATGGGAAACAGAGAAGCACTCCTCAACAGTAGCTAAAATATGGGTGTGTTATTAACACTGTTTTGATCACATAACCAAAACATGACACCATAACAAGTTGCTATGAAGAAAATTCACTCCAACCCAGCCAGAAAAAACGGTAGATGGGGCTTTCTTTGTACAACTGGCAGAAGCCTCATGTTCAAAGATCCTGGTCCTCATAGGTCACTTTATACAAAAAAATTGCTGGAGGGCCAATGCAGCAATCTTCTTCAAAAGAACTGGTCAGGAAAATGAAGCTGGAGGTAGCTTTGGCTTAAGTGACCATGTAATGCTGGAGTTTAGGATCCCAAGAGGAGGAAAGAAGGCAAATAGCAGCATCACAACCCTGGATTTCAGGAAAGTATGCTTTGTCCTGTTTAGTGACCTGCTTGGAAAAATCCCAGGAGAAAGAGTTCTGGAGAGTAGAGGGGTCATGAGAACTTGATGATTTTCAAGGATCACCTTTCCAAGCCCAAGAATAGTCCCTCCCAATGAACAGGAAAACAAGCATCTATTCAACATTATCATTAGTGATCTGGATGAAGGGACAGAATGCACTCTCAACAGATCTGGAGACGATACAAAACTAGAAGGAGTGTCTAATAGATCAAATGATTACATTACACTTCAGAAAGACCTCAACAGGCTTGAGAAATGGGCCAAGAAGAACCTGAAGAAATTCAACAATTGTAAATGTGAAGTCCTGCCCCTGAGAAAGAATAAATGCATTAAATAAACACAAGTAGTACAAGTTGAGGGCTGACTGTCTGAAAAGCAGCTTTGAAAACCCCACTACAACATGGGGTTATAGAGGACAGTAAGAGGAACATGAGTCAACAATGGGTCTTTACAGAAAAAGGAAGAGCAACAGACTTTCGTCATTGGCTGCATTAGGAGTACCAGAAGATCAAGGAAGGTGATTCTTCCTCTGTACTCAACCCTGAGACATAGTCAAACTCTTCTCAGAGGTATCCAGTGGCAGGACAAGAGGTAAGAGTCACAAATTCATCTACATGAAATTCAGTTTAAATGTAAAAGAAAAAGTCATCATGGGGTTAGTCAAACACTGGAACAGGTTACTCTGAGTCTGGGAGGAATCTCCATCCCTGGAGCTAGTCAAAACCTGCCTGGACATGTCAGATGTCCAGCAACATGAACAACCAGCCCTAGCAAACCATTCTATGACCACAGCAGTTCTATTAGATGATCTTCAGAAGTCCCTTCCAACCTCAATAATTTTATGACTAATTAGTTTACCACAGAGTAGTATGTACAGTGGAAGGCTGCTGTTAACCCCAAGAACCAACTTACCTTGAAATAAATTATAATTTTCTTGCATTTCCTGCACCTTCTTGAGACTTCTGCTTCTTCAGAAGGACTTCAGGTAGCTTTCAGTCCTTGTACATCTGTCGTGAGAAGATGACCCATATTTCTCCCCAGGTAAAAGAAAAGTGTGCAAAGGGTTTCATGAATACCTACAGAGAACAGGAACTATATTACTTAAAATATAAATATTTCTTTATACAAAGCACATGCAAAACTACAGGTCAGCACTTCTTCCCTCTGCTAACAAAGAATTTGTCTAACTGATAAAAACACACTGAGACAAAGTGAATGGGATTTATCCACAGATTTTAACAGCTAAATTTAAGCAAGTTTAGGATATCTGCCAAAGTAAGGGTCCACATGTTTAGTCACTTGCCCAAACTTGTAGAAGCTGTCATAGCTCAGATGTGAATGTATGCTGATATGCATCAGAACAACACATTTAATTGTGAGCCTTTGTATGCCCCCACTAGGGATTTTTCAAAGTTAAATAAGCATTTTTTTGCCACTGGCTTCTGACTGTGATCCAAGCACACTTCTTTTCTCAGAGTGCTAGTCATGTCTCTGGGCCTTTCAGTCATTATCACATTTTTATAGATGTTAACAGCAGGTCAACAAACTAACCAGTTAGCTGAATGACAACTAGGATGCTCTAAAGCCTACAGGAATAGCATTTCTACACAATGCATAAGACATATTCACAGATACAATGTGTGAAGTATGTTCATGGGGTGTTGTATGAAAGAAGGGAAGTGTCTGTCCTGTGATGCCTTATACTGTTGGAAGTTAAATAGTTTGGAAGGTGCGGTGGGAAGTGTTAAACTACCTCTTTCACTGTCCGTATTGTTTGTAGGGAATAATTTTCATAATTTTTTTTTTGATTTTCCCCTGAAGGAAGCTTTCTGCTTTACTAAAAATGAATGTACAGGAAGAAACTACCATAAGCCTAGTGCAAAGGACCTAGGGACCTAAGCCCTAGGATGAAACACAGAGTGACAAGATCAACAGTTTAAACATGTGTAAAGTCATGACACAACAGTGTGGCATTGCAGTTTGTGCAGGCAGAGTGAGCAGGAAGGGCTCCTCTCTTACCATCCACAGGGAGCCAAGAAGTCAAATAAACAGACTCAGTATCTGGTGGAGAAGAGCACAAATAGATCCCCTCAGCCCCAGTGTTATTAGAATACTAGTGTAAGCTTCTTCAGTTATGATTTTGATGCACCATAGAGTTCATTTCCTTGCAGCAGCTGGAGTCACTGAACCAGCCTTGTCAGAGGCTTCCAGCCAGACAGCTCTGCTGATGACAGATGTAGCTCTCCAGGTCACAGGTTGCCAGGAGCATCTGATACCTTTCTGTGAGGTTGGGGCAGACAAATTGTTCTTCTGCAGGTGTGCTGTGGTTGAAGAGCTGTGTCTCAGGTGAGGAAGCTACGGAAAGAACTGAATAGGTAGGTTTTGAGTGAACAAGCAAGAAATTGCCCAGTTACTTACAGACACACCACAGTATCAAGACTCTCAGGAGTGTCCAACCTCCACTGTAATGGAGAAGCTGTTGGTCTCAGAAGCCTGCAGGGTAATTAGTCAAGGGTCTGTAGAAGATCAAGGCTGCAAGCAGGTCACTGCACGCAGCATGAGGAAGGTTCCTTCTCCTTCAGAAAGCTTAACAAATGGAACTGGCATCTTCTACAACAGGTATGAAGCCCTGGAACTAGAAGATGAGACAACTGATGAGGTGGGTGAAGGTCCTTCTGGGACAGAGGGGCCTCCTAAAGCAACACCGTCTGTACCCTGCATCACAACCAACTCTGTTAAGAAGAAAACTAGTTGTAACAGGAGACTCCCTTCTAAGGGGAATACAGGACCTGATATGCAGACCATACTCAACTCATAGGGAAGTCTGTGGACAAGTGGTGTGGGAAGAATACAGAGATGCTACTTGCCACTGTAGGAAGAAAATTCATGCAGCCAAAGCTCAGCTGGAGTTGAAACTGGTCAGAAATATGGAGGACAATAAAATGAGTTTTTTCAAAGACATTACTGACAAAAGGCAGTGTAGAAATAACATCATCCCGCTAGAGGATGAGGATGGTCACTTCACAAACAGGGACAGAGACAAGGCAGAGGTGTTAAATGCTGTCTTTGCCTCTGTCTTCAGCATGAATGATGGACTAAGGGGGTCTCAGTTCCCTGATCTGGATGACCATGACTGTGAGAATGATCAACTCACAGTTGACCCTGAAATTATGTGGGATCTGCTTCTCCAGCTGGATCCCTACAAATGTGTGAAGCCTGATTGGATTCATACAAGAATCTTTGAAGAGCTGGCTGATGTCATCGCAAAAGCTATCTCAAATGATTTTTGGTCTGTCTTGGAAATAAAGAGAGGTCCCAACTCACTGGAAGCTGCTGAACATTGTCCTCATTTTCAAGAAGGGTAAGAAGCTGGACCCTGGAAACTACAGGTCTCTTAGTGTCACTTCATTGCCTAATATAATCATGGAAAATCCCACTAAATTGTGAGGAGCTGTTGACTCACTCGAGGGTAGAGAGACCAGACCCTTCAGAGAGACCTCGACAAATTAGAGGGCAGAGGGGGGACAGCACACGGGACCCCCACCTCCAGGGACAGGTATACATCTCAAGACATCTCCTCACCATCAGGCACATCAGAAGTGACAGTGACATGAAAAAGTCAGGAAGGAGGGATGGCAACCCCTACATCCAGGGGAGGTATGTGTGTATGTGTACGTGTATGTGCTAGGATTAGCTCACATCAAGGCTGTTTACATATTTGTAGGTGTTTATTAGCATTTTCTAATTTAGCTATAATTGTGATTTATCTTTGCATTAAGGATGTTGATCCTGAATATATAGTTAATGGATTGTTAGTTACATGTCATTAATAAATAAAAAAACTGGTTCAATCCTCAGAATTCATCAAAGCACTTAGAGTCAATTAATTTTTATCAGACTTCCCTGCAGCTTTTGGAACTTGGTGAGGTTTTAGAAATTATGAATTCTCAGAAATAGTCTCTACCCAGTTTAACACTGCTTTGAAAAGGTCTGCTTTGTTTTTAGCTTCCTAGCTTTCCACCTTTCATGTCAAGATATGTAAATTCAGTAGAAGGTATTCATTTACCTTCTGCTGTGATATACTCCTCTTAGACATACTTTCTGTAGAGCAGTATCTGCATTATAGCAAATTATATGCACCTCAAATACAGTTGCGGGCTCAAAAGTTGTTTTCCACTCTGAGCTCTGTGACCTCTGCAACACTTCTGAAAGCTTACAAAAAGCCAAATCTAGATGATGATTTTATTTAAAAGACTGGGATGTCAACTGAAGGATGCAGCCTATCTGACTGATAACAGAAAATGATTGTTTGCTCAAAAAGCAAATATTCAAAAAGGGAATCAAGGTGGAGATGACATTCAGAACAACAAGATTTAGGACAACAGTATGTAGGTCCTGAAATTCTGGGGCTGCTAAAGAATACACTTTTTCCTGTATACAACCTATATATTTATATGGTTACTCATATTCTAGTACATGGAGTTCTTTTGCAGAGTGATTGGATAACCAACAGTACACTAAGTGGCTTATAGCATGACATGGTCTTTATGTAATGCAAGTTGGCACTGAAATTATATTATCTGTGTTGGTATCCAATGCAATGACTTTTAGGCATATCACACTTACAATCTTTATGCAATTTTTCTGCTGTCTTCACCTGCTACATAACACTTTCAATTACAGGGGGAAAAATAGCAAGGTCTCATTTCAAGAGACAAAAATATCCCTACGTTAAGGCCCCAGATGTGCCTCCAAATTTTTTCTTATTTCTTTTTCTCACCAAGAAATGAACATGAGATACTACCATTGTTTTTAGATGGAATTAATATAAAATATCTTGAAAAGCAGTGAGTTCCTGCCCTGGTTGCCTCCGTCAAATGGTTAAAGTGAGATGGAATCTAGGATAAGAATTTGAATAATACAAGCTTATCTATGGGTAACGTATAAACTTGACAAATAGATAAATCAATTAATTTTTACTTTAATGTTTTAATTCCACCTTTAGCATTTTTATTTGAATTTTTCATTATAAATTCTTTACATACTTTAATAACAGACTTTTAAAAAGTTGTCATTGGGATTTGTTTTCAAATGCCCAACATTGTTCCTCTTCCCAGCAATTAGAATAACCTAAATCCTTCTTAGCCACTTAGCATGGTTGTATAGAGCTTTAAATCCTGAGACTTGGCAATTTGTGTCACTGAAGTGGTAGGGTAAAAATGAAATAAGTTACATTGTACTTTTATGTCATTATCTTTGAAAAATAAAGTTAGACAATTAGGGGAAAGATATCTAAGTCAACTGGACTCAGCTTCTTGCTACTTTTCTAAGAATTTGATTCATGAAACTAGCAATAACAATGAAAAATATCTGCATTCCAAAATGGATGCTATGTGGAAAATGCACATCAGAGGATTAGGACTACTTTTATACCATTAAAAATGTATCATTTTGTTTCCACCATACTTAGTTTGTGTCATATATAAAGTGATAATGATTCTCCTCAAATCCTGGATTAATTTGACATCCTAGTCTGCTTCATATTTTCATATGATCCAGAATGATAAGACATGTGTCCTGTTTAGTGCTGTTGTTTAGTTGCTCTGACCTGGTTTGGGGTTTGCGGTTTCTTTCATTTATTTGGTGGGTTTTTTTACCTCTCTGAATTCTATCCATTAAGTGGTTTCAAACATTAAAGACCAGAGCCACCAAGCACACACAATACATAGGAAAAATACAAATTAAATCCATTTTAGTACTGAGTCAGAGAATTATAATATGCTTCATACACTCAGATTTCATCATAAGCAAAACCTTGTCTTCTGTTGGTAGAGATATATTCACAGTCATTCATTTACACATCTTTGCTTGAACTGCTGAATGGTTGGCTGCTTGCTAGTAACATCCCTCAGGGATCAATGCCAGGGCTGGTGTTGTTTAACAGCTTTGTTAAAGACTGAGATGATGGGACAGAATGGACCTCCAGCCAGTTTTCTGATTTTACTGAACTGCAGAAAGCACACAATATACTGAAGGGACAGGATTGCTATTCAGAGGGAGCTTACAGGTTGTAGAAATGGTCTGAGGAACCTTGTAGAGTTCTACAATGACAAAGGCAAACACCTAAAACAAGGTCAGAATAATACCCAGAATAAACTCCAAGAAACAGTACTGTCTGGGACTAGAGTGGCCAGAAATAAGCTTTGCAGAAAAGCACTTATCCAGGTTGACATAAAATTGGACATGAGCTAGCAATATGCCCTTATAGCAATGAAGGCCAGCAACATTCTCAGCTAGAAAAGAAAGAGGATAGCAGGTCAAGGGAGGTGATAATTCCTGGCAGGTAGACTGAAGTAATCTAGAGTGCTGTGTCCAGATTTGGTCTTCTCAATTTGAGAAGACATGGACGTAATTAGAGTGAGTCTAGTGAAGGGCCACTGGTCAGAGTGCTGGAGAACATGAAATACTAGGAGAGGATAAGAGAAGTGAGTTTGTTCAGCCTAGAGAAAACAAGGGTCTGGGGAGGCCTTCTTTTTTGCTTTCTACAACTATTTAGTGTTTGGGGGAGACATAGAGAAAAAAGGAGACAGACAGATATGCACGGCTGAAGCACAAGAGGCAAATGACCCATTGGAACATGGGAGAATTTGACAGTATAATGAAACTATTTTTTCTGTGAGTGGGTACTCAAATGTTCATATAGGTTTCCTAGAGAGGCTGTGGAGTATCCATCACTGTAGATATTCAAAACTCAACTGTTCAGGGCACTGAATAATCTCAGTGTTTTCTTGGAGCAGGAGGTTGGCCTAAGGACCTAAAGAGGTCTCTTCCCACTGAGATCATCCCATGATTGTGTGATCAGCATTCATGTAAGCTCTGCTTGCATGCCCTACTTACATGCAGCTTCCATAGTGCTTTTACAAAGTGGTTTATAGCTTACATGCTTACCTCAATAGAAAACAAATAGATACTGTTAGCAGTGCAATCATAGTTTGGTTCTGTTTTCAGACTGAAATTTAAGACTTTCTTTTCCCTCTCAAGTTCATGATCACACACTTGAACTCATTTGTGTGGTAATCTCTATAGTCAGGATTTTGTGACTACTTAATTAGCATCTTCATCATACAGAGAAAATGTAGGTGAATTGGTTAGTTCTTTCAGATATTCAACAAGATTTTTCTTCTCTAAATTTTTCTTTTTTTTTTTTTAATATAGTGTTTCAAAACCCTCTTCTGACATTTTTTCAAGGGAATATAATCTCCATTTCAAAAATCAGTCAATTAATAGTCTGACTGGTGTTAAGCAAATATTTAAAGTTTGACATGAAGAAGAAAGAAGGAGAAAAATCTGGGTGGTCTTGAATTTGCAATGTATCTTTTATCAAGGGCAAATCATAGCTCAGTTGGGATGTGCATTTGTGATATTTAAGTACTTTTTTCATTGGTGAATAAAATAATTCTATGTGCTTAAAATCTATTTCTCAGCTCTTCTGAATCTTAATTAGACATATTCACTAGATATAAAAGGCAAATGAGTTTTAGACAGGACTGGTGGTTGATACTTTGCTTTTGTATTGTTTGGTTGTTTTGGTTCTTTTATTTCTTCTGTTCAGGTATAAGACAGTATTGCATTAAAGAAAAAGTTTCAAAGCCTTAGGATTTAAGAAACAACTTTCTTCATTGCCTCAAAATGGAAAAAAAACCATTAAAGCGCCTTATTCTCTTTAGGTAAAGGCAATTAATTGCAAATGCCTCAGATTTTCCTTTCTCAATCATTTTTAAAGCATTTATGATTTTTTTACAAGAATATTTTTTGAATATTATTTCCCATTTTCTGTGGGAAACTCCTAAATGTCTCCAAAAATTAATTAAACAAACAATTAATACTATTGTGTAAGCCTAAAATATATAATCCCTTTTGGTTTTGTAGCTCAAAATATTCTAGACACTTGTCTTATGACTTCATAAAGTCATCAAGTACAGTATTATGCAGATATTATGTGGGAACATATATACTTTGAGTACCTCTTAATTTCATTAAAACATGGCATAAAAATAATAAAGACTGTTCATAGAGGTTCATATCAGGGATCTGTCTCTGCTGTACCATATTCCAACATGAGCAGCAGTAAGAGGTGTGACCACTCCCACCCATTTTCTTCAGCTTTGCCAGCAGTAACCACTCCCTGCCACACAAAGCAGCATCTTTCATTCCGTGCATCTCTACCTCCATTTTCTCCTGGTGATTATTTCTGAAAGGGGCAGGACCAGCACTGCTGGACTCTGTCCACTTCACCAAACTACTGAAACCTGCGCTATCACTGGTTATATCCATGTGAAACCTACAACCTGAGCTCTCTGGACTGTAATACTTCACTTTCTCATACCATTGAAAACAAGGCTACACCTAACTGACAGCAAAAAAAGGCAGGTCCTGTGTGGTCCCAATTCTTGTTTGAATGGCATTCATCAATTCCTATTCATCCTCACAAATCACAAATTATTTTTCTGACTTCAGTTTCATTTTTCTTTTTTGAATTTCACTTAGAACTTGCTTAATCATACTTCACAAGGCAGCCTTCATACTTCTTTTCATAAAAGTACCTAATAATTTTTCTATTTTAAAACTCTATTGAACACTGAGTTGATATTTCCTTAGAACTACCTGTCATAACTATCACAAACATTTTAAGAATGAAAATGATCAGTTTATATTCCATAACTTTATGTGCAAAAGATTAATTTCCCCTATTTACATAATTTTACACTTGTCTTCTGCAAATTTCAGTTTCTTTATTGTTACTCAATCAATCTCGCAAGATCCTTCTTTGAATCCCCACAGTGTTTTGCTTTTACTGACCCGAAACCCTCTCAGTTCTTCATGTCCTTACCAACACACTTTTCCTTGGTCCTCAGCGCTCTTAACTATATGCAAAGCGCTCTGCTTTCCCGTTTCTACTTCTTGCATGTGAGTCATGAGAACACTGAGAACAGCTAATCTCACCCTCTCACTCTCAGATCCTGCACTTACCTGGAATGTTGTCCCTCCTATCACTATCTCGAGTCTGTAAGCACTGCTCTACAAAATGGTGGTAGAAAAGGAAAAGTGTTAAAACTGAGTGGCTGAGTACTATCAAATGAAACTTTCCAGAAAAGAATCATTATAAGGCATATGATGGAATGCAAATGTTCAAAGACCTGGAAAACCACAAGAGTTCTTATTTTTGAAGAAGTTTTGAAGAAGTTTTTGAAAACAAAGTTATATACAGCTACGCTAGAGCTGTCATATGTCAGGTATAATGCAGATATAAATGTACAGAATTTCTCATATGAAGGAAAACTGTGGCACTGTGGCACTACTTTTTCTTCTTTCAAGATATTATTGCTGTTGGTTAAAAATATTGCTGTACCAAGAGTTCTATAGCTGCCTGGGGCCAAGCACCAAATAAAACATTACCAGACTATGAAAATACTCCAAAATGGAATAATTTGCTTAATACCAGAACATTAGCTTCTAGTATTTTCTGCCAGTACACGGCTTGTTTTCACAGATGAAAGAGGATATTATCAAATGTTAAAAGATAATAATTACGAATATAATTTGTCCAAAGAAACTAACTGATTTTCTATTTTGTAGGAATAAGTAAGGCATTGTTAAGTCAGGAATTGCTCATTTTTTCAATAAAAATAACTCTGTGGAGTTCTTTTTTTAATGTTGTTCTTAATTAGTTTAATTTTGTTTGAAGATAATCAAATAAATTATCATAGCAAGTAAAGCTTGATATTCCAGCTAGATATTCCTTAATATCTAAGAGCAGCTGTCTTCATGTTTTCTATAGCATGTTTCACTCCCAAAAGGGAAAAGAATATTTTCTACTTGCTCATTGTTGGGTTTTTTTTGCAAAGATGCAGGAAAACAGTATTTTTTTTTACATCTTAAGTAAATGCAGCCAACCTTCTTCCCCTCCTTTCCTCCTTTTCTTGGCTGCAGCTTTTCCCTATTGGTATTGGAATTGCTCTATCTGGAAGCACAAAATCACCAATTCATTATTCTTGTAAAAGTGAAAATGTTGAATTCCAAGAAATATGAAGGGTATATTTCTGTGAAATGTATTTTGTTATTGGTTCTAGGAAGATAAGGAAGTTAGATTTATTTTTCTTTATATTAGAAATGCCATGTCCTAAGTCTGGTTCTTTTTGTCTGTGTGTCTGTTTTTATCTGGGGGAAACCTTTCTCATCTTTGAGATTATGACTGAAAAAGTTGAGAAAAAAATTAACAACTTAATCAAATTGTAAAATCATAATCAAAATAAATTTGTAGACAGATGGCAGCAAAGCATTTAACATAAAGGTGGAAAAGAAAAAGACAGAGAGGGTTACTTGCTTGGTTTGTTTGTTTTGGTTTTTTTCATAGGCTTTTAAAGGGCTGTTTAAACCTTAAAGCCAACTTAAACTCTTGCAAATGCAAACAAATATCTATGGACAGAACATGACAGAGTCAAACCAGTGTTCCAAGTCAGAGTAAGTGTAAATAGAATCCATTTATCTCTTTTGAAAAAAAAAATCAAAAGGTTACATACCCTAGAGATTAACAGTTTCAAAACAAAATTTCTATTAATTCTCATAGTATGCAATAGCAATCTTGCAGTTACACTAGGTCATTATACTGGGTCATTTACACTGCATAAGGCAATGCCTACTGCTTTAACAGATAACCCATTTTGTAGATCATGGAAGACAAACTGTAATTTGTTTTTTCTACTAATTTTTTGGAGACTCGAAATCTTAAAGAAAAACAAAAAGAAATACTATGTCTGGGTCAAACCGCAAAATATTGATGTTAGTAATGAAATGCTCCTTTATCAGCACATAATTAATAGGATTATGGAAGTCATTTGGGTTTATTTTACTTTCTTTTATGCTAATAACCCACATTTATTCCATTCATCTTATTTTTTCTTTGATTTATTTACCTGTTTATACTAGAATATGTAATAAAATAATAATTACTTCTATATTTGTTTGCATTCACTGTGACAAAAATAGTCAGCATAACATCAAAACTTCAAGGGAGAAAATCTTGACAATCAAAATCCTCAGAATTCTCAATAATTTTCTTGTAACAGGTTTTTGTCCAAGTTAGAGACCAGTAGGCTGTTCCACTTGGAAAACCCTTGCTGGGTAGAGGTAGGATCTGACAAATATAAGAATTTTTTCTCTACCAGGTTCAGTGTTGGTTTAGAATAAATTGTTCTCTCATGATCTCAGATTCTTCAGGAAATTCCACCTAAAATAACTCCATCTCACACGCACTATAGCTGAAAAATAGTACCCATCAAAAACGTAAATTCTTTCTAAGTGTTTCATAAAAGCATTTAACAAGTTTATCCAACAGTGACAGCCAAGTACCTGTATATGGTGATTTGGTCAATATGAGGATTCCTTACTGGAAGTCCCCTTCTCTCTCAACTGACAACAGAGGGAACTCTGATCAACAAAATTCAAAACTTGGTCAACTTAGTTTAGTTCCCGGAATTAGGTGGCATAAATATGAAATGAACAGTTTATAATGTTATTTTCTCAGTATATTTATCATTCTTTCAAATTATTTTTTTTCTCAGCTACCTTAAATGAAGAGCAGAAATGATAATTACTACTATTTAACCCAAGATATCCCAAAGACCTTGAATGCAAAAGCACAATACTTTTAACAAAGCTGAAAAGTTAATGATCTAAGATATGTAGTAATTATTTCCTTTGTATTATTCCTAGGCGTAAGAAAGAAGTAAAAGAGGAAAAAAACCCCAAACACAAAAAGCCAGCACACACACACAAGACTGAATTGTTCCATATTTCTCTCTAAGACATTAGTTGCAGCAGAGAGAGCAGACTTCTGTCCTCTACAGTAAAAGTCAGCTTCCACAGTCTCAAGAACAAATAGTTCTGCTCTTGCTCTTTTTATTCATCTTCTGAAAAGAACACCTATTCTACTGAAAATAACATTTAAAGGAGTTGTTGTTTATCCTAGAAACCTGATTATACAAATTTAACTTATTAAATAACTGGTATAGGATAAAAATACTGTAGTAAAAATAATATAATGAAAGGCTGTATCATAAGAGGATTTGTACAAAGGAGCTGAAGTACTACTATTGAGAAGATCGAATCTGGGCATTTCTACCTTTTGATTTTGCAACCATAACATGCCTTTAATATAAATTTAGACTGTAATTACTGAATACCTAATTTGAATTATGCAAATATTAACTACAATAATACGATATATTAATACCCTCTCTTGCATGTTGTACTAATCTACTGAAGAGGTAAATAACTGTAAGTTTTTATTACTGTTATTAGAGCTTTACTAATTGTGAGACATGGAATATTATATTAATTATTGGCTCAGTGTGTGTGTGTGTGTGAGAAAGGACAAGCTGAATTTCATGAAGGTGAGATAATGCCCCGTCCCATATCCGAGCCCCTTGGAGCCTCCTTGGCCAGCCCCAGAACAGCTGTCAGTCACTGGCACACTGGGAGCCCTGCCCCAACCCAGACCAGCTGCGGCCTCTCACCCAGTCCTGGATTGGTTGGAATATCAGAAGTCCTGCTTGAGAGGGGGTGGCCTCAGGAGGCCAGAGCAGATAAAACCAAAGACGCATGGTGTCCATATGTTAGACTCTGCCATCTGAACAGGTGGAAGCTGAAATTGCATGGGACTCTGCGTGGTAGCTATAAATCTCTCTTTCTCTCTCTCTTTCTCTCCCTCTTTCCTTACTTCTTCTCCTAATCTCCTTTCTTGATATTTCAGGTAACTTACAGCCAGATGGGTTGCATTTTGCTAAATTGTATGGGTTAGCATGTGCTAAGTCAAGGCTTTGTGGAACGTGTTACTTTGTTTGAATGTTGTGCTTTAAACTGCCAAGTTCCCTTATTTTCTAAAGTTTGCCAATAAAAGTGTGGTTTTTGACTTCCTGAGAAAATGTGTGTAACGTCTTCTCCCTTGCACTCTCTCAAGGTATTAAAACAACTGAAGGCCCTACTAAAGTATCCGTAGGGTGGATATTTTTGGTGCCTTGTATGTTTTTTAAAATAAAACTCCTTCGATGAGCTCATAGCTTGGAGCCTGGGATCTTACACTAATACAAAAAAATATTTTGCTTTAAGATACATTGCAAGTCTGAAGTTAAATCTTTACAAGTCCCTACAGTGAAAAGATTCCAAAAATACCCATTTGAAATTGATCATTTGATCAGATGAAGTTCTGCTTGCTTTATTGTCTTCCACTTTGCAATTCAAAACACTATATACTGTTACTTCAGTGTAATATTATTAAGTGGTAGACATATGGGGAGGAGGAGTGGTGGTGTAAGTTATTTCTCATATTTCACTAATTTCTACATCTTTGGAGCTCATTTTATGTTTCTTGGTGATGGTTTTTGGTTTTGTTTTGCTCTTGATTGTTTGTTTGTTTGTTTGTTTTCTAATATTTACGCTGTGAGAAAAGCATGAGTTTGTGAATCTCTCTTGTTGCCCACTGAAGTGGGAACAGGGCCAAGTTGAGACTACTCCAGGTTGGGGGCTCAGGTTCAGACTCAGTGAGTGTAAACAGGGTCAGGTACAGCCCCAGAACAGCAGGGCCGTGGGGATAGGATGGGGCCAAGCTGGGATGTCAACATGGGATGAGACCCTGCTCTGGTCAGATCCCTCCATATTTGGGCAGCACAGAGCTGGGGTGGAGCTGGAGATGAATGCTGCTGCAGAGCTGCTGGAATGGACTAAGAATGAGTCCTTGGCCTGTGAGCATTTTCAGTTGTAAAAAGCAAGAAATGAAAATGCAGTTATTGATTTATATTTAACAGATCCTTTCTTTGCTGCCTTGGTGTCTTAGCACAGGATGTGAGCCTCACAGCCAAACCTTCTCCCCTTGTAATTGATATTGATCTCACCACTGGGCTAGTCCCTGAACTTGTAACTCTCCTGTTTTTATTTTCTAAGAGAACAAATGGGTACACCCATGTCAGCTTCTCCTGGGTAAAGCTTTTCTGTCATTTTGTTTCTCCCTAGGCTTGCAAACATTGTGTTTCTCAACTTGTTTGGTTTGATCTATTTCTGTTTATAGATTCTTTACAAATGCATGCTTTTATGCTCTCCAAAATTAGGACAGAAGGACATTCATGCTGAGGCAAAAGAATGAGGTGCTTCTTGTTAGTCCTTGTTACCAATTTTCAATTTATATTACCAATTTATTTGCATGATATTCCCTGACAGGCTGTTACTGCTAATTGTTTTATTGTAACATTGATAGATTTCAGTAGTCATATATCATGCTTTGTACACAGAAATCACTAGATTAATATCTTATATTTCAGGCAGTACCTCATCCCATAGATGATGGCTTTGAAATTTACTTTTTAGTAGTCTGTTCTAAGGGTTGTGTCAATGCATTACTGTGGCAAAAGAAATTTTAAAAAAAAATCTATAAATACATGAGCAACAAAAGGAGATCTAAGGAGAAATTCTATCCTTCACTGGATGTGGGGTGAAACAGTGACAAAGGATGAAGTACTAAATTACTTCTTTGCCTCAATTTTTAATAGTAAGACTAACTGTTCACAGGTTATCCAGCCCCCTGAGCTGGAAGACAGGGATGGGGAGAAGAATGAAGCCCCCATAATACAGGGGGAAATAGTCAGTGCACAGTTAGACACACACCAATCTATGTGGTCAGATTAGATCCACCCAAGAGTACTGAGGGACCTTACAGAAGTGCTCACTGAGCCACTTTTTGTCATTTATCAGCAATCCTGGCTGACTGGGTGTTACGACCCGCCCCAGGAAAAGGAGCAGATAATCTTGAGTGCCATGACACAGCATGTGCAGGAAAACCAAGGGATTACACAGAATCACAAAATATGCAGAGTTGGAAAGGACCCACAAGAGTCATCAAGTCCAATCCCCAGCCCCACACAGGACCATCCCCAAGAGTCACACTATGTACCTGAGAGTATGTTCCAGCTCCTCTCTGAGGAATCTGTTTCAACAACCAACCCCCCTCTGCGTGAAGAACCTTTTTCTAATATCCAGCCTAAACCTCCCCTTACACAACTTCAGGCCATTCCCTCAGGTCCTGTCACTGCTCACCAAAGAGAAGAGACCAGTGACAGGCCCCTCCTCTTCCCCTCACAAGGAAGTTGTAGGCTGCAATGAAGTCTTCCCTCTGTCTCCTCTTTTCCAGGCTGAAGAGAGCAAGTGACCTCAGCTGCTCCTCATAGGGCTTCCCCTCAAGGCCCTTCACCATCTTCTTGTCCCTTCCTTGAATGCTCTTTAATAGCTTTATATCCTTCTTATACTGTGGTGCCTAAAACTTCACACAGTACTCAAGTGAGGCCACACCAGTGCAGAGCAGAGCAGGACAATCCCCTCCCTTGAATGGCTTTTTTGTTTTTATTTCTCTCCTCCCCTGCTTTGTCTGGGTATCATATTCTACCCCTGTACTCTGTGCTGAAGTTTTTTGTGGGACTGGGGAGGTTATGGAAGTGTGTTGTGGCTTGTTAGCCAGCACCTTTGAGAGATGGTGTGTTGTGGCTTGTTGGCCAGACTTTGTGAAGTTTGATCTGGGAGTTGAGGGTTTATTGAAGTGTACTGTAAAAAATTAAGCCAACACTTTTGAGAAATGTATTGTAAAATTTAAGGGATTGTTAGCAAACACTTTTTGAGTCTAAATAGTGGGCTAGTTTCTGGAGTTAAGGTGACTCTACAACAAAAGCACAAGAGCTCCCTGACACAGAATCTGGTGTCCCTGGTCAGCCCAATGAGAATTTATAATGAACATCCTGTCTCCTACAGATGCATTGTGTCAAGTAGGTTCTCATGAATATTCAGGGTTCAATTCATAGTCACGAACTCCTTCAGGATGAGAAAGTCTCCCACCCATAGTGCTTCCAGGAGTGGGAGTTTCAAAATAGAGGTAAGTGTGTGCTCTGAGACTCTTCCAGGAGGAGCACTCAAGGGCTTCCTCAGCAGAGGGGAAGAGAGGTAACTGGTATGGATCAAGTCACAGCTAGTTAACATGGTATGTATTTGAATCTAGCAAGCTAACTCCTTTACACTTCCCTCCTCTACGTATATACATCACTAAGTATGAATCCAGGCTGGTTTATTGGTGGTTTGTGCTTTGGAAGATTTGTCATGTCCCCCTGCTCTCCTTTCTTCCAGGAAGGTTTCCTTTAGTACCCCCCTGCCACCCACTCCTCCCCATCAATTTACCTAGATCATGTTTTCCAGACCTCATAGTATTTCTTTTGCTTTTGTCTAGATTGTGTCCTATTTTTTCCTTCTAATACTCTCTATAAGTGGCAATTATTATTGTGTAGTGTTCCCTCAGGGTCCTTAGCACCGTCAAGTAAAAGGGAGTAACAGCTTTTCATGAGCACTTACTTACCTCTCCAAATACTATTCCAGCTTTTTTCTTTGTTTTCACATGTTGTCTAATATTCATCCTTTTATCAGTCTAGTCCTCAAATCCTTTTTGCATGCACTGTTCCTAGGGCGGTTTTTCCATATTTTGTAAATAGGCATTTAATTTCACTTTAGGCTTATCACTTGCCTTTATATTATTTGGTGCCTTCAGTTTGTCAATAACATTTTGACTTTCAACAGCATTCTCAAAAGTGTTGATATATTTTTTTCAGCTTGAAAACCTTGCAATTTTTAAAAAATTTTAAATATTAGTCTCTGGCATCATTCAACTTAAAAAATCTAAATAAATGTGATGGGGGGAGGCCCCACTGGAGCTCTCCTTGAGATTCTCTTTCAGTTACACAGGAAATTTTGATGATATCTCAAAGACTATACATCCATACAGTGGTGATTACACATCTTCCTTTTAAATTACCTGTTTATGAGATCTTCAGTTAGAAAAGGTGAAAAATTAGAAAAAAATCTTTTGTAAAATAAACATTCTAATTGGAGAAGTGAAAATAAAAAAATAAAAACAGTAATCAGTAGTAATAGGAAATTAATCCTTTAAAAATAGCCCATTTAAACTGAAATAAAACAGTAAAATATGTATCATCTTCTCCTGCATTAGAAAAATGAAAAAAATTAGATTTTCATGGACATAGGTAAAATACCTTTAAATATAAATCTCAGGTGTACTGCTTGCCACATCTAAACCATAAAATTACACCCATGGAAGCTTAGTTCCACTAAGCATTTAACAGGAATTTTTGGTTATTTGTCATAGATCTCATGTTTTTAAAGAATTTGCTGAAATAAAGCTTTAAAAATATTAAGTACAAGGTTTTTCACTGATCCAAAGCAAAAAATATGTTTATCCTCAAAGATAAATATTTAGCATATAGATAAGTATTATCTGGGGAGATGGAAAGGTAAGCTCTATTTATGCTTTATTTCTTTTAAGGATATAATCTAACTCCAGGACCGTGATACAGTTTAAAGGGAAGCAGGTACTATAAATGGTAAAACTGAGGTGGCTTTTCCCTTGCAAAAAATATAATACAATCTCAAGAACACAATAGAAAAGCAAAAAACATAACTGTGTGCTTTGTATTTGAAATACAAATATTAATTCTTTTTTCCTGCAAATTCATGCTTACTGAAATTAATATAAAGACTTTAGGCTAAAAATTAAGCAGTTTTACATTGGGTGTAGGGCTTTAATAAAATTTATTTGAAAATAATGCTTGAAGGTCTTACTGAAAAGCGAATATTAAAATAAGATAGATGACAGCAACAAATAATTCTAATGTTTACAAACCAACTCTTGCAAAAATCACATTTTTCTAAATAATACATTGGATTTCATGGAATTAATGCTACATGAATTTTGTTTTTCCCAGAGGGAATATGTTGTCGGAGTCCAATACTGTCTGACCAGGTTCTTTTAGATATTTCACACAGGCAATAACACCAGATTTGCTTATTTGAAGATACTTGATGCTTTGCTTGATTTAATAGAGCTATACAACAGTGTAGCGAAAACACAACATAAACACCACATGACAATTGCAGTATGCAGTTAGGTCACAATACAACATGATTCCCATGACCAATCTCTAGATGCTCCCTATCATGTCATCGGGCAACCCCAGCCACTGGGAAAGAATACATAGATTCAAACCTGGTGCTCTCTTCAAAATAAATTTTTTTTTTCCATTTTATGTTTGGCTAAACCTTGTATATCCTTGTATATGTTGGCCTGTCTAAATCAGGAAGACATCGTCTTCTCTTGATTCACTCAGCAAAGGGTGTTTACACAAACAGCTGATCCACCCAACTGATGAAGAGACAGCTGATGCATTTATCTGAAGCAATAGTCTTCCGACCACCCTCTGGTGCCCTTTTTTATTGAGATACGTTCTTCTTTCTTTGCAATAGCTGTACTCACTCCTCATATTCTACTCTGAGTTTCACTAGTGCATGCCTGTGCTCATCTCCTCCGAGCCTCCTTCCATAGTGGGGACTTTTTGATCAGTCACTCACGTGCACAAACACACATTTATGTACATGTAAAGTAAATATAATTTCAACATGATTTTCGTGGTATCAGAGATTTATAGAATTAGTTTGTGCTATTGAAGAGTGTGCATCCTGTAAGTGTTAAGACTAACACAATGAATTGGGCATTACTGTTATTGAGATGAGGAAAAGTGTTGAGTTTCTTTTAAATAGGTATAGAAAGTTTCTCATTTGTTTATCTGCTAGACACATGAATCTAAAATAGTAGCTACACTATTTTAGTCAAGTCAGATGTTAAAGGTTATGAACTGTGTAAATTAATGTAGTTGGAAATTATTCTGCTTTCCACCACTGTTTGCATGAATCTTTCCCTTCCCTCTCTCTAGATTATATGAAGTGATAAAAAAGATGCCTAAAATTTAATTAGACTTAGATTAGTTCCTGGTTTAAGTACCCTATGTTATGTATCACAGATAGCTTGCTAAGTTTTATGTCATTTGAAACATGTCATTAGCCTCCAACAAAACCCGTCTTTTTGCGATTCATGTAGTCAAAATTTTCTGTAGTTTTCTACATCTGCCTCCATAAAGGAGGTTTTGCCATTGTACTTCTGATTAAAAGGAAAATTCCCTCTCATAGAATCAAGGAAGTTGCATACTTTTCTGTGCTGTTGTAGTTATCTCTGAGTTATCAATTCGTTTAAATAAGATGTAAAGAGGTTAATGTTCTGGACAGTGATGATAAGTCTTGCAGGACAATAGCAAGTGAAGAAAATGGGTATGGTGGGTTGACTTTGACTGGATACCAGGTGCCCACCAAGCCATTCTATCTCTTCCTCTCCTCAATAGGACAGGGGGAGAAAATATGATTAGAGGGCTTGTGGGTCCAGATAAGGACAGAGAGATCGCTCACTAATTATTGTCACAGGCAAAATAAACTCAACTTAAAGAAATTAATGCAATTTATTGCAATTAATAACCAAAGAGAATAGTGAGAATTAAAAGCAAGAAAAGTACTGACAAAAAAAAATACAATAACAAATTAGAAATATTTGTTACAGATTTTTTTTTAGTTATTTTTTTACTATATTTCCCAGTTGCTGTTTATCTTGTCTGCAGTCAATGAAATACTTTTGTAAGTATGGTCCCAAAATTGAGTTAACTTAAGTTCTCTCTGTAGTTATAGAGCAAGAGAAAGAAAGAGAGAACAAACCTTTAGGATTCCCAAAGTAAGTATCTTTCCATCTTGAAATGCAACCTAGACTACTATCCTAAACATAAACTAAGTAAACCACTTAATGATAAGTGAGATTATACTAAAAGGCAGGCAAATTAATAGATAGATTTTCTTTGGACCCCAGTTTGTTCCAAATAGAGAATTTGGGTCTTTTTAATACCACCCATATTCAATAACTATCTGAAGAAATATCTGGAAAAAAAATACTGCATGTAACAATGTGTTGTCCATGATGGAAATAGAGATTATAATGCAAAATAATATCTTGACATTTATAAAAGTAACATTAAAGCTGAATATATAGAATAATGACCTGTCTAAGACAATTATTTGATGAAGGAACAACTGCCTAAGGGGAAAGCCTTTGTACCTAGTTAAATTCAAATTATATTAAAAATGAAATATTAAATTAAAGAATTTCCACTAAATGGTTAGCAAAGCCATAAATACCTGAAAATTCTATCATTCATTATTTGTCGTATAATTCTATTTCAAAGTTTGATAAGTATCAGTAAGTAGGAGTAAGATATGAATTTGCTTTCCCAAAAATAATTGCCCTTACAATTCTTCTCAAGATTTTTATAAATAATGTAACTGTCCTCAACTGTAATGCAAACAAATGGAAACACTGAAAGACTATTACTGTATATGGCTATCATACATTAAAATAATGTTACTATGTCACTTAGCATATTAAGTATATCAGTAATTTATATTTTAATATAATTAAAACTAAATGTCTGTCATGGTAACTTCCCTTCAGGTAGTTATGGGCCATTATTAGATCATGCCTTAGGCTTCTCTATGCAAGATTGAAGACCAGCTCTCTCAATCTCTGTTTTTAATTAGGTCCTCTAGGCTTCAGACCATCTGGGTAGCCTTCTTCAGTTTCTCCACGTTTGTTTTGATTCGGGGGTCCCGAAACTGGATACAGTGCTCCAGATGCAACCTCACCAGGGCTGAGTAGGGAGGAATAAAAGTTTTCTTCATTCTGCTGGTCATACTTCCTCTACACAGATGGGCAAGATTTGTTTTATTTGAGATAGAAGCACACTGCTAGCTCATATTCAACCTTGTGTTCACCATGTTTCCCTTCTCCTTTCCATCAGAACACCTTTTCAGCCAGGTGCTTCCCCGATTCCCCTGCTGGTATGTACCCTTATTCCCTCTCAGATGCAGGTCTTTGCATTTCTGATCCTTGAACTCCATGAAGTTTCTATTGGCCCAATGCTCAAGTTTATCAGTCTCTCTGCTCCAAACTCAAGGTCGTAATTTAAATTCCTAATGTTAGGGTGAATTCAAGGACAAATCCCTGTATAGGGACATCACAGATTCCTGACATGAAATAAATTTCTCGATAATTTGAGCAGAATGTGTAGTAAATGTCCCTGGCCTACAGCCAATAGCCACCCTTTCTTCATAGTCGTGAGGAAGGGGTATTTGTATAGATATCAAAGCAGAATGAAGAAGACCTACCCGAAGTACCGAGTAGAACTGAAAGGAAGTAGGTCCTACAAATTCATGCTTATCAGAAGTCTGTAATGTAATCAGAATATAAATCTCTGGAACATGCATGTCTCTCTACAAGACCACTGATTTGAAGTTTCAGTCTGCTTTTATGTTTCTTATTATCATTGTCTTTCATCATTGCCTGTTTCACTGGCCTTTTTGATGTTTGTCCAGTTGCAAGCTATGGAAGGAGTCACTACAGCTTCTTATATCCACGACAACCAAAACAAATGCAATAAATGCTGTTTATTTTCCTCAGGCATACCTATAGAATTAGAATCCTCGTCTTGTAGTTACCAGCTCATCTGTCCCCTTAAAGCCATGAATCTACATGTTTTTAAAGTACTTGTAGAGCAGGTAGGTGATAACATTTCTCATACATGCCACACAGTAGTGTCTTCTTGGAATTTAAGATTGATTTTCTTCACAGCACTTTGAAATATCTTTTTTTAGAATAAGCCAATTTGAAAGACAGAAGAGAGGAACGGAGGGTTCTTTGGAAATCTGAACATCAGTTATAGTGAAAACTAAAATAAAGTCTTTGGAAAAATAGATTCATCTGCTCTTAATTCTTACATGCTCAGATAACAAAAACAATGTCTATTGTTTGACATACACTCTGTACACTGTCCAGGAAAATGCCAGTGAGGACAAACCAGAACAAAATGTTCAATATTTCTTCATTAAAAATTTCTTAAGTTCACAGTAGTCATACTGGGTTAATTGACTTTCTCCATAGCACCAGTGTGCTGTTGTGTTTTACATTTGTAACAAAAATAGTGTTGACAATACAACAATGTTTTAACTATTGCTGATGAGTGCTTACACAGCATCAAGGACTTTCTGTTTCTCACTCAGTGAGTAGACTGAGGGTGCGCAAGATGCTGGGAGGAAACACAGCCAGGACAGCTGGCCCCAGCTGACCAAAGGGATAACACATACCATATGGCACCATGGTCAGCTATAAAAACTCAAGAGGAAGGGAAAGGGTTCAGGATTATTGCATTTGTGCCTGTTACACATGGTGAAGCCCTGCTTTCCAGGTGATGGCTTGACATCTGCCAGTTGATAAGAAGTAGTGAATTAATTATTTCCTTGATTTGCTTGTGTGTGAAACTTTGCCTCACTTATTAAACTGTCTTTATCTCAACCTGGGAATTTTCAGCTCATACTTTTCTAGGGGGGTCTTCACTTTAGGTAGGGAAGTGAGTGAGCAGTTGACTGGGGTCTTAGCCTCTGGCCAGCCTCTTAGCCTCTGGCCCACCACAGTAGTTTGGGAAGATAGTTTATTTAAAATGTGTTCTATTTAAATGCATTTAATTAAGCATATTATAATAATGCATTTTTAAAATCCAATACATTTATAGAGTAGATGAAATACTTGTTTCTATAAAAGTTTGTTTGATGTAGAATTCAAAGGAAGCACTGCTGAAGAAGCTTTCTACTAATTCCTGAAAACAACCTTTAGTATACCCAATATAAAGTTGTAGTGGTTTGGATCTTGTTTCCCCCAGAGGCTAGAAAAGTGGTAGACCCCGAGGGGTGGAAACCCCTGGTAGTTTTGGAGTTCTGTCCAAAGGGCGCTCCTGCAAAAATGTCAACATCCCACAAGCTCACCGGAAGAGATGAGTTGTAGTTTGGTTGTTGAGGAGAGGTGGCCATGTTGTAGAGCCACGAGGAAGGGGCTCTGAGCCCCTTGGGCCCTCTGGGCCCTCCCAGCCCCTGGCTGGGGGGGGCTACGGGGACCTGGAACAGCATAAAGCTGGGCTAGGTGCCTGTACTTATGCCGGGAGATGTTTTCTCCATGGGCGCAGAGCAGCAGCCGGCACTGACCAGAGAAACGGTGGCAGAGAGCCAGGATAGATAACACCTGAACTGGAGGAGTAGCAGAAGCAACATGCAGCACCAG